>NC_080426.1:29001855-29329355 GCF_029873635.1 Malania oleifera | reverse complement strand
ATCTCTTGGTGATTAAGGCCGATCACTCGAAACGGAAACCACCAGCAATGAAGGCTTGCAACAGTAGAAATAAGAACGGAAACTGCTCTAAAAAATTTCAGCAATGAAGGCTGAACAGAAAAAGGGCAAAAATACTCTGTTTTTTAACTAAAAAACAGGGTACAAAGGAGCAGCAGTATGGTCTCGGCAATGAAGGCCTGTGTGAAGAGGTTTTTAATCCCAGAAAAGAGCTTTAGGCTCTGATGCCATGACACAAACTGAGAAACATTTCGTGGAAGAATTTTTTCATTCTTACGAATAATACATAAAACGTTAGCTATATACATCAACCATTGCGGCAGAAAAGGAAAAATTAACTAGGTTATATCAGATCCCATCATGGTCTTAAATTTCCACGAAATTGTCGAAATTTTCGTCGAAATTTCTGATTTTCGTCACCCTCGAAATCGAAATGGTAGTCAATTTCCGTCTTGCATAATTTCTGTAGAAATCTCAATGAATCATCCTAAAATTATCGAAATCTTGAAATTTTAGCGAAACTTGTCAAAATTTTAACTATACGATGAAATTTTGTTAGAATTCAAATAAGAAATTTAGGAGTGAAGTGGAATTTCTATCTTATTTTATTTTATTTATTTTATCGAAACAAAAGATTATTACTAGTGCTTTTGAAATTATATGAAAAAATAAACTTACAGTAACATTTTATTTAACCATTGATGTCTATATTATCATTATTTGTACAATAAATAATATTTAAATGATTTATGAATTTCATTTGTATTAACTAAATATATTTAATGTACATCATCTTACAAATATGTTTGATACACATACTATTTTACAACTTTTCCACCTCATACAAAACATAGATGTATTTAATTTGTAAAATGTTAGTCCCTAAAACTTATATTATTATGTTTGTTAACCATTTCTAAAGTTTCACAAAGAATTTCATGCTTTATTACAAATTTCCATTATTTTTTCAAATCGAAATCGAAATTGACATCGAAATTGAAATTCCCGTCGAAATTTCCGTACTTTTGGAGTTTCGAAATTTGAGTTGAAATCAAAATTTAAGACCTTGGATCCCATGATTTATGGGATATTCTAACAGAATAGGAAATTGACATCAGATCCCATGATTTATGGGATATTCTAATAGAATAGGAAACTAACCAACAACAACAACAAAACCAAGCCTTAGTCCTACTAAGTGGGGTCGGCTATATGAATCCTTTTCCGCCAATTTATGCGATCATGGACCATTTCTTTTGATAGATTCAAGGATATTAAATCCTTACTATCTCCTCTCAAGTTATTTTAATTCCACAATAGTTATTACAATTTTGAATATCTCCTTTATTTTTGTATATAGGTATTAAAGTATCTTTCCTCCATTCATCTGGCATTTTCTTAGTTTTTACAATTGTATTAAATAAATTAGTTAACCATATAATTCCGTTATCACCCAAGCATTTCCAAACTTCAATTGGGATGTTATCTGGTCCCATAGCTTTCCCATTTTTTCATCTTTTTTAGTGCAAACTTAACTTCGTTAACTCTAATTTTGCGAATAAATCTTATATTTTTAGTCTTTTCCTCATTTGACAATTCTAAGTTTAAGTCTTCTATTTGGTTTTCGTTAAACAACTTACTAAAGTAACTTCACCATCTTTCTTTAATATCTTCGTCCTTAACCAAGACAATATCATCCTCACTTTTTATACATTATACATTTCCTAAGTCCTTGTTCTTCCTTTCTCTAGCTTTAGCAAGTTTAAATATATCTCTTTCCCCTTCTTTTGTACCTAAACTATCATACAAACTATTAAATGATCTATATTTAGCTTCACTAACGGCCCTTTTTGCATCTTTTCTTGCCTCCTTATATTTTTCAAAGTTATCTCTATTTCTACATTTGTGCCACGTTTTATACCAAATTCTTTTTGTTTTTATGATTTTTTGTACATCCTTATCCCACCACCAACTTTCTTTGCTATTCGAGAATCTTCCCCTTGAATCACCTAAAATCTCTTTTGCTATCTTTTTAATAGAGTTAGCTAATCTATTCCAAAGAGTATTTGTATCTATCCCATCCTCTAAGGTCCAATCCCCATCTTTGATCATTTTATCTTTAAATTTTTATTATATTTTCTCCTTTTAGGTTCCACCATCTAGTTCTCTTACATTGGTTTATTTTATCCTTTTTCTTCCATTTTTTAATACATATATCTAACACTAAGACTCTATATTGTGTGGTTAGGCTTTCACCTGAAATAACTTTAGAATCCTTGCATGATAAACGATCTACCCTCCTAGTTAAAAAAAAATCTATTTGACTTCTATTTTGTCCACTTTTAAAGGTTATTAAGTGTTCTTCTCTCTTCTTAAAGCAAGTATTCATTATACTAAAATCATATGACATAGCAAAGTCTAAGATCATCTCCCCTGACTCATTTTTGTCTCCATATCCATATCCTTTATGTGTTCTCTCATAATTTTTATTATCTCTTCCAATGTGTCTATTCAGATCTCCTCCTATAATTATTTTCTCAGTCCCTGTTATGCCTTGTATAATACTATCCATATCTTCTTAAAAATGTCTCTTAAGATTTTCTGTTAAGCCAACTTGAGGAGCATAGGCCCTAATGATATTTATTATCTCTTGTCCTAATACCATCTTGATTTTTATAATTCTATCCCTTACTCTAGTTACATCCACAACGCTATCTTTTAAGTTTTTGTCTACAATAATGCCTACTCCATTTTTATGTTTTTCTTTTCCAGTGTACCAAAGTTTAAATCCTGATTTATCGATTTCTCTAGCTTTCTCCCCCACCCACTTAGTTTCTTGAAGGTAAATTATATTAATTCTTCTTCTAATCATTGTATCAACAATTTTCATATTTTTACCCGTAAGTGTCCCTATATTCCAAGTTGCTAATCTAATCCTAGTTTCCTAAACTAACGTCTTTACCTGCCCACGTCCAGAATGATGTCGGAACCCTCGCATATTTGACACCGTACCCCTGTGCCGACACGGCGCATCGCTTCCGGGCGACGACCTAGCCCACCCTTGCCCACTTTTCGCTACACCCGGGTGGTTCAAGTGCAACGCGTTGCTCGTAAGGGACGCCCCAGCAAATGTTCGGTAAGGATTCATATTATAGTGATTTGACAAATTTTACGCTGGTTGTCAGCTACCTAATGCAACCCTCCTCCTTAACCCTGGCTTGGGACCAGCTGTGTGTGAAAAAATTAGGACATTAAGTGCATCATAGGCGGAGTTAGAATAGGAAACTAACCAAATCAGCCTAATTCTAGGAATACAGGCTGTTACAAAATTTCCTAAAATAGCTATAGAATTCAAGTCATTAAACACGTTTTCCCACATTATGTATTGATACTTTCCTTTTAGCTGTATGCCACTGTGGCATGTGGTGCAGTTATAAATTCATGCTCAGATGTCCCAAAAATAAGTATTAAAAAAAAAAAAACTGCTCTAGAATGTGGATCTATTAATATTTTGAAGATATATAATTAATTCAAAAACATGCTATGATGTAGGAATATGTGCTAGGTGTCTTTTGGAAAGAGTGAGAGCCAATTCTAGAAAATTTATCTTAATTTGTTCTATGGGTCCGTTCAACATTTAAATTGTTGAACCTGACACTTGAATGGAATGGCCATTCCTTCTGAACATATGACCACCATCTACTTGAAATAAGAAGCCAGATTAATTCCAATTCCATCCCCTTTACCATTCCATTCAGTTGAACCCAACAGCCTTCGGCTAGAAAGGAACTAACAAATTGGTTTTCAAAATGAAGCTATCACTGTGAACCTACAAATCAGGGAAATAGGGGATAAAGAAGGTTTGCTATTATTATGATTACAAACATGACTGAATGTTATTTGCGAAAATTCTCCTCTAATAATCTTCACCCTCACTGTAATTGTTCATTTTTAATAATTAATTGCTGGTTCATAGGGGGCTGTGTTTGGACTATGTAGTCCTAGATGGGGATTGGGGGTGTTTTTAATGTAGTTTGATTTGTGTTGGAAAAAAAGGCAGAGTGAGTTTTTCATCTAGCGTGCAGTTTTTTGATAGTTTCATTAGGGAGTGGTTTGAGAGTTCTCTCTCTCTCTCTCTCTCTCTCTCTCTCTATTTTTAAAAATATTTATATATAAAAAAAGATACATTAAGAGAGAGTGAATATACAATCATTGCAAGGATCTTTGTTGTCAAATCGAGATTCAAATTGTGAATCGGAATTCCAGTTTTGGGAAGCATGATTGACAATCAAATTGAATATTAAGATTCAGTACAAATTTCCAAAACCAATTCCACATGACATGCATATGTTGATATATAAACAACAAGCAAAATAGTACAATACATTTACATTTTGACATTAAAAAAATCACATTTCATATGTATTCTTTCCCTGAACAAATAAAAAGGGAATGAGTCAAGAAATATTAATTATAAAATGAACATTATGCTGTTTAAGAGAAGGAATCAAGAAAAAAATAATAAAAAAACTGAACTTTTGGTATTTATCAACAATTAAAAAAAAATTTCATGCATATTATTTCTTGAAATTAAAAATAAAAAAAAAATAATTTACTTTTAAAATGATAATAATTGAACAACTAAGAAGAACAACTTTTGAATCTTAGCAACATAACGAATTGTGAGTAACACCATAACTGATGTGTGTTCTGCCCCTTCTTCTCAATGGCAAAGCACTATACTCCTAGAGTGAAGAATGGTTTTGTGAAAGCAATATAAGACTTAAAGTTCTATTTTCTCTTATTTTCCTTTTAGTTCAAAAACTGATGTAGACAAGGAATGGAAGCTAATCATGTTTTTTTTTTTAAAAAAAAAAGCAATTAAAAAATGGGGTTTTTAAC
This sequence comes from Malania oleifera, assembly GCF_029873635.1. Lineage (NCBI taxonomy): Eukaryota > Viridiplantae > Streptophyta > Magnoliopsida > Santalales > Ximeniaceae > Malania > Malania oleifera. Next base: position 29,324,435 of record NC_080426.1, on the reverse strand, counting down.
TAGTTGGACTTGTCAGGATATGATAGGTCTAGAATCGTGTGAATCGATAGATTCAGATCGATTTGCTAGATTCATGAGGTGAATTGATGGATTCAGCAGTGATTCAGTTTATTTTAGATTCACTAGTAACATTCGAATTGATTTGGTGTGGAATTGATATGAATTGTATGAATCGAATCGTGAATCGTAACATTCTAACAACTATGGTGAGGATCTGAAATCCTCAAGAAGAAAACAGAAAAGCAAAAGCGAAAAACAAATGAAGTTAAGAAAAAATAAGGAAAAAAATAAATAAATAACTAAATTAACCATGAAAACCCCCTTTAAGCCCTCCTCATTGTAATTCCCCAAACAATTCAAATTAGCTAATTCCCTCCAACCCTTCTTCACCTTAGATTTACGATCATCAAGTTGAACTTCATTTCCTCCACAATCAGACAATTGAAGGCCCAAATTATTCAACACAAATCGAGTGTGGAGGTCCTTCCAAGAAATCTCTTGGACTGGGTTGGGCAGTATTATTGGTCACTAACCTTGTCCTCTTTAACTGAATCATCATCTTGAAAAATTCTAATCCCCTCCAATACTTCCATGGGGTGCCGTGGCACACATAGTAGTCAAAGGTATTCCTGAGGCTCGCCTAGGATCAAGGCGCAAGGCGAACTGACGCGATGAGGTTTGCGGCTCAAAGGGGTTGAGGCAAGGTAATTTTAAGTGGTGCAGTGAGGCGCACTGAGGTGTGCCTCACACGCGTATGTTATATATATTTTTTTCCCTTCTCTTTTAATCTAAAGCGATCTGTTTTTTCCTTTTCTTTATTTTTTTGTTTGTTTTTATGGAATTTCTGCCATTTTTTCCTGACATCTGCGCAGCTGCTCTCAGACTTCTTTCTTCTTTCTTCTTATTCTTCTGGTCTGCTGTGATGCTCTCAGTCAGAGCTACAAACCCCATTTTTTATTTTTATTTTTCTTTTATATTTTCTGCCAATTTTTTATCGGAATTTCTGCGCCTTTTTCCTCAAATATCTATTTTCTGCTCTGCAGCTCCTCAGTCTTCTTCTGGAATGCTCTGCTGTTCTGAGCCCCTTCTTCTATGTCTTTTTTTTTTGTTGCTGTTTTATTTGGGAACTGAGCTTTTTTTTTTTTTTTTTTTTTCCCTGGAAGCGTTTCTTTTTCTGCTTCTATTATATGGAATATCTGGCATCTCAGTTAGAGCTGCACTGTTGCTGTTGTGCTTTTTTTTTTTTTTGGTTTCCAGCTGCTTATTTCTACTTCTATTTTGTGCAACTTATGGCATGAACATCGCATATTATTGAAAATTTGTGTATTCCTTTTTTTGTTCTAGTATTAAATATTTTGATATTTAAAATTCAAATAGTAGTCTAATGTGCTTACAATCAAGAGCCCATTGTCTAGGGTATTTACAGACAATTTTAACAAATGTGCGCTTCTCTTTCATGCCATGTGTGCCTTCACCTTGCGCCTTGCGTAGGCTCCGGTACCCTTTGTGCCTCAATTTTCTTTGCGCCTTTGACTACTGTGATTGGCACATAAGTTAAATCCTCAAGACTATCAGAATAGAAGTTGTGAGAATAGCCTTGCTGATCCTGAATTCTAACCCAAAAGTAAAACCTTGTCGCATTCAAAATCACTACTGCCTACACTATCATCGCCTGAGACATCCCTCTACCTCTTTTTATGATTTTATCCTTGTGAACTGCCAGCCCTCCACCATGCTTAAAACACCTTTGGAATTTCTCGTAAGATTTTTTTTTCACCAGAAGAATCTCAACTTTCTTCAAAATGTTTCTGCATCTTGACACACACTTGCACTTCCTTACAGTGAGCATAAACTGTTAGACCCCTCAAATCTTGTGAATTTACTTCCTTATGAGACGTACTCCCTCCAAAGCAGCAATAATACCCTGAATTTCATCCTGACAAGAATTATGATTAAGAGCAAACTCCCGCCTTTTCATCTCTGATGGTCCGCCAAAATAACGGTCCTCTACAAGAAAAAAATTTCCCTCAAGAATACTTATGGAATTTTCAGAATCTAACCTTTCTATTTCTGTTTCCTTCTTCTTTTTCTGGAGCAGCTGCTTCTCCCCTCTTGGGCCACCAATAACTGATTTGAAGCTGAGCAATGCCACCAGCAATATAATCTGGCTTCTTTTGATGAAGTCTAACCACATGAGATTTTGAAGAATGAGTTGCGGATTCATTCAAAATGGGAAGCTGACAATCAACCGGGATATTTTGGTTACTAGGGATAGGTTTTTGGGCCTGCCCATTAAGTTGGCCCAGCTGAGGATTACCCTGAAGATTATTCTTCTCATTGAACAGGCCCAAATCATTTACTTCAGTCTGGTTATGGCCTGCTTAGCAGACCGCCCATTGTTGATTTGGGGGGATATTCTGATGCAGAATGCTTTGTTTACTTGGTCAGTAGGGAGAGGGGAGGGGGGGTGGGGGACAGTGTAGCTAGTCAGTCAGATTGCTTTCTTTTTACTTATGAGTGGGAGGATCAGTTTCTTTATCTCACTTAAGTGATACTAGGCTTACTAGTTCTGTTTCAGATCATTTTCATCTTTGGTTGGAGTTTAGAAAGGTTAGATGGGGCCCTACTTTTCATTTTGAGAATATTTGGATCATGATTTTTGCAATTTAATTAAGGTGATTTAGACTAGTCGTGATGTGTTGGGTGCAAAGGTTTTTGGATTATGGAGAAGCTAAAGGGGATTGAAGAGGTGTTAAAAAAGTGGATTATAGAGGTGTTTGGAGATTTTGGAGCTGACCTCCTTTGTTGTGTGTGTGGTATTTTAGAGTGGCCTCTGAACTTTAAAGTCCCTTTGGGAGGTAAGCCTTGTTTCTTTGCCTTTTTTTTTGTAATCCGATGGTGACCAAGGTAGCTAAGCAATCGGATGGTCAGAAAGGAGCTACTTTGTTTTCTTTAGGTGGTAGAATTACTCTTATACAAGCTAGCTTTCCTACCATTCATTTATTTTCTCTCTTTTTTGGGAATCCAGAAGGGGTAGCTCAAAAGCTTAAGAGGGTTATGAGGGGTTTTCTTTGGTCTGATGCATGCAAGAGGAGATACCATTTGGTTAATTGGGAAGTGGTGTGTAGGTTGAAGGAGGGAGCATTGGATCTTGGTAATGTGGTGTCTAAAAATGTCGCTCTTTTGGCTAAATGGTTATGATGGTTTCCCTTGGAGAACTTCCTCTGGCACAAAGTAATAAAAAGTACGTATAACATAAAAGATAATGGGTGGGATGCTAATATGGGCTTAAGAAGTTCTTTAGAGAGTCCTTGAGGCTCATTTTATAGTTTTATCCTTTTTCTTCCCTTAACAAAGTTTCGATTGGGTAGAGTTAGTCACATTAGGTTTTGTGAAGATGTTTGGGTCTGGGGTTTGGGGGAGTGCTTTATCCTGTTCCTTTGTTCATTTGTATTATCTTTCTTTTCATTACAATGATATGATTTCCTTGTTCTTATTCTTGAGAGGATCCCTTCTCTTGGGACCTCTATTTTAGAATATTTTTTAATCTAGAGAGGTTGACGAGCTGTCTTCTTTTCTCTTCTAGAGGGTTGCCAAATCTCAAGTGTTGTTAGAGTTTGGTCTTTGGATACTTCAGGGCATTAATTGTTTAAATCTTTATTTTCTCACCTTATTATGTTTGATGTGGTTTTCCCTTTCGATCGGGTGACATGGGAGGCTAAATTTTTGGCTAAAATATAAAGGCATTTGTATCGATTGTGGCACTTAATGGAGTTAACACCCACAATCTCCTGCAGAGTAGGAGTCTTTTAATGCTTTGTCTCCCAATATGTGTCTCACTTGTTCCGGCATTGTTCTTTTGCTTGGGATTTATGGAATACTTGTTTTGAACTTCTTGGTCAAGTTTGGGTTTGTCCAAAGTCAAGGAGCTCTTGCCTATTTCTTTTACTACTTTTGGAAGGGCAAGGATGTAAAGAAGTTGTAGGATTTTTTCTGTCCATCTTGTTGGATGTGAAAAGAAGGGGCTAGTGGTGGTTCTCGTCAGTCTATGATCTTTCAAGACCTGATTTTAGGCCTTATTTTTGGGATGAGTTGCCTCATGGCTTTTGTTATCCTATGCGGGTTTTAGGGGGATATTTTAATGTGGTGAGGTTTCCTAGGGAAAAAGAAAGCAGGGTGGGAGGTCTACCTCTAGTATGAAGAATTTTGATAGTTTTATTATGGATTGTGGGTTGTTGGTTATTAGTTTGTTCGAGCATTTAACCAATAAAAAACTGTTTGTCCCACTTTATAGATCTATTTGGAAGGCTAAAGTCCCATCTAATATGAAGGTTTTTATTTGGTTGGTTGTTCTTAATAGAGTTAACACTAACAATCTGCGGCAGAGTAGGAGGCCTTTCAAGGCTTTATCTTCAGATTTGTTTCTCTTTGTTTTGAAAATTCAGAATCTGCTTCTCACCTATTCCTTCATTTCTTCTTTTCTTGGAGGGCGTTTAATAATATTTTTGGTTTATTCAGAGAGTAGGGTGTGTCTGGGGTCAGTGGAGGATTTGTTGGCTATCTTTTCTTCAGGTTTTGGAATGGGCAAAGATGCTTTGGCATTGTGGAGGTGTGCAATTTTTGCAGTTCTGTGGGGGATTTGGTTGGGGCGCAATGCTTGTATTTTTACAGGAAAGCAGATGTCTTCAGCTATGCTTTGGGACAGGATTCAGTATTTGGCCTCCTTGTGGGTTTTTGCAGCTGGGTGTTTTAAAGGGTTGAATTTCTTCTTTTCCGATATGTAATTTAAAAAAAATAGTTGTGGAAGTGTGCTCTTTGTAATGGGGAATTTAGCTGGAAAGAAATGCTGGAATTCTTTCTGGAAACAGATTTTCAGTGGGGCTGCTTTGGGATAGGGTGAGGTATTTGGCTTCTCTTTGGGCTTATAGCGCAGGATGTTTTAAGGGTTGCTGTTTTCAAGATGTCAACTGAGATTGAATAGCTTTATTAAATTTATGTTTTTTCTTTTCTTTGTTTTCATGTGTGAGGACATCTTCTTCTCCTTTACTGCACCTTTTTCTTCTTTCTAATTCAATCAAGCTTCTGTTCTATTCCCCCCCCCCCCCCCCCCAAAAAAAAAAACTGTTGGTTTGCAGGTTGTTCGCTTCCGATCTCTGGAGAAACCTAAGGAAGATGAATTCTGCCTTGAGTTGTAAGTTCTTGCTTGAAAAAACTACTAGTATAATATTTTAAGAGTTATGGGGCATTGACATGGTTTACTCAGTCATTACTTTTTATATTTATAGGTCAAAGCTTTTCAATTATGATGATGTGGTAGAAAGAGTAGCTCGCCATCTTGGCTTGGATGATCCCTCCAAAATCAGGCTTACATCCCATAACTGTTACTCCCAGCAACCTAAACCCCAGCCCATTAAGTACAGAGGAGTGGAGCATTTGTCCGATATGCTGGTCCACTACAATCAGGTTCTTTACTTGGATGTGACCTTTCCTGTGGCTTAATATTATGCTTCACTTAATATGTTATGATGTCTGAAATAATTGTTTTTACTTTTTCTTCTGATAGACTTCCGATATTTTGTATTATGAAGTATTGGACATCCCTCTGCCAGAACTGCAAGGCCTAAAAACTTTGAAAGTAGCTTTTCATCATGCTACCAAGGATGAAGTAAGGGCAGATTGTACCAGTCTTATGTTACTTCTAATTTTGTTTTCTTTATTTTTTGGAAGTACTGCACAAAGTCTTTGTGCCTCTTATGGAATCTGGATTTAATTGTCTGCAGGTAGTAATTCACACTATTAGATTGGCAAAACAAAGCACCGTGGGAGATGTGATTAATGACCTTAAGACAAAAGTGAGATTGCTACTTATCATGGTTTAATATTAGTAGACATTTTCTGCATGTTACAAGAAATGTGGCCTCAAGGGAATGCTGAATATATGAGAATCTTGAATTGTTTTTTAGTTTGTATTCCAAGTCTAAATACTTTTCCTCTGCATATGAATTGATTTTTACTGTTATACAGGTTGAGTTGTCCAATCCCAATGCAGAGCTCAGATTGCTGGAAGTTTTTTACCACAAAATCTACAAGGTAAGCTGTGATTTTGTAATTTGCCTTCCTGAAATTAATTTAAATGAAAAATACAATTCACCCCAAATGTGTGCCTGTAGTTATTGAAATGAATTGATATTTTCCCATCTCTCTCTCTCTCTCTCTCATTTTATTAGTATGGTTTTTTTGACTGATATGACTCAGTTTTCTTGATGGAATTCTTCGATTTTACAATTAATTGAACATTTTTGAAGATTGTGATTTTTTTCTCGCAAGATTGTTTTCTAAATTTATAGTAATTGATAAGTATATTGTCATTATGGTTAATCTTCCCTGTTTACTTCCAAATTAACTCCCATGCATAGCCACATATTTTGTATTTTTGTAATTTCACTACCAGGAACGTAAAGCTGACTAGTCACTAGGCTGACTAGCCATTAATGACTCTAAATTTCAAGATAAATTTTAAAAATAATTGTTTTGAAATTGGGAATAGAAATAGTTAGCATATATTGTCATTTTTATTTTTAAAAAAAGAATTTTTTTTCTTATTCTGGAATGTTCGAAATGGCTGGGGAATTGAGGTTTTGTTTAGGAATTTATTTGTGTTTAGAATGCTGATATTAAAACTGTCGCATTGGGTATCCGATTTACATTGCATGGAATTTTTTGCTAACATATAAAAAAGGCATGATTTGTCAGTGTTGCAGCCTAGCAAATGAGTTTGCCTCTTCTGTAATTGTTCCCCCTAAAAAATTGTTCGCTATTGAGTTTGCAGCCATTTTAATTTTTAAAGCTCAATGATCAAGGCAGTTAAATTTCCAATCAGAGTTCACATTTACGAATTTAATTTTATAAACCTAGATTCTTCAAGAGCTTGGGAACAATAATGCACCAAGTTGGTGCAACCTAGGAACAAAATGTGGGGACTTTATGACCAAAAAACTCAGCAAATGCACCTTGGCAGATAGATTTTTGTTAATACTTTTTATGGATGCAATACAACAAATTTACAAGGCAGAGATTGAGAAGCCAAAAAGATTTGTAGGTCACACCTATAATATCTTCAAGAGCACACCTAGGATTGATGTTCTTTATTTTCACAAAAATAATATTTCATTATTTTATTATTATTATTATTATTCCTTGAGCTGAAAATTCTGGAGCTCTGACCACTTCAGAGTTTGAGGAGAGGAAGATAGTGAAGGCTTTTCGTTACTTGAATTGTGAAGGCATGGGTGCGTATGGTATGACATTGTGAAGGTGTTTTATGCTAACGGAAAGATTGTTTTTATGCTTAGTCACACATTTGTTTTCCTTATTCCAAAGAAAGGAAGATTGTAGGACATTACTAAATTTTAGGCCCATTGAGGATGGTTTGCCTCTCATGTTCTCATCTCCTATTGGAGGTTAGAGTTCATCTCTTTTGGTCAGAGTGAGGTATCTTTTGTTTTTTGTTTTTTTGTTTTTTGTTTTTTGTTTTTAAGTGTGGAAGTGGCTTGAATATTGATGAGTCAATTTTCAAGAGGCTGCCCCTTGGGAAGCCAGGTGCACAGGTGTGCACATATATATGGCTTTGTGGGGCTTTTGTTTTTTGGGGTTCCCCTGGTGGGGGGGTTGTTGGTAGATGTTCATTTTTGAAATCCTAAGTAGGCATACAGTAGAAGACAATGTTGCCTATGGTGATCTTTCATTTGCAAGATGCTGTGTATGGTGCAGTGTTCGCCACTAATGAGTTTTTTATAGATTGCAAAGTGGAGAATATAATGTTTACAATTTTGATATTGTAAAAGCTTGAAACCACATCAATTGGAAGTTTCATTTGTACATTTTGGGAAGAATGTGAAGAGGATGGAGGAAATGAATTTCTCAATGCATTTCCCCCCATAATATTCCATCCTCATTGATGGTTGTCCACCCATCTTTTTGCCTCTTCTGTGTCTTAGAAAAGAGAGTCCCATTGCCTTTTTCTCCCTTTCCTTGCACTTTATTGCTAGAGGACATTGTTGTTGGGAAAAATATTATATATGAACTAATTCCCACAAGTAAATTAATTTTGTAATGCAAATAATAAAATAAAATGAGACACAAAATTTAGCGTGGTTCCCTCAAATGTTGAGGTACATCCACGGGCACGGCTGTCTAAATCCACTATCACCAAAATGTTGTACAAAGTGGATACAAGAGGCATAAGCCTTACAAATACACAAAAGTATATAAACAAATGTAGCAAGATGGAAATGCCTCACCAAATATTCTGAACAAAACTCCAAAGAACCAACCAAAATGAGCACAACCAAAAAATACCAATATGCTAATAATACACAGCCGGAACAGCAGCAGGTTGCTGCAGCGGAGAAGACGACCGGCGCGGTTGCTAGCGTGAGGTACTGGTGCTGCAAACGTGAGAAGATGCAATCGGCAACAATCCATACATGTTTTCCTCTTTCAAGAGGAGCATGGTCAAAGAATTCGAAGTGACGGATATTGGTTAGATGGCTCATTTCCTTGGCATAGAAGTCGTGCAAAGCGAGAAGGGAATCTTCATCTCCCAGAGCCACTATGCAAAAGAAGTACTGAAGAAATTTGGGATGGACAAATGCAACCCTGTGACAACTTCGGTTGAAACGGGATTGGAGTTGAGAAAGAATGAGCAAGGAGATGTTGACCCCACGTACTTTAAGAGTTTGGTTGGAAGCTTGAGGTATTTGACGTGCACCAGACCAGACATACTCTATGGAGTTGGACTTGTCAGCAGGTACATGGAGACTCCTGACCAGTCCCACCTGAATACAGTGAAAAGGATACTCCGATATGTCAAGGGTATGTTCTATTCATCAAGAGGTGATTGCAAACTTATCGGCTATTCAGATAGCGATTGAGGAAGTGATCTTGATAAAAGAAAAAGCACGAAGGGATTCACATTTTTCATGGGAGATACAGCGTTTACATGGTCTTCGAAGAAGCAACCCATCGTAATGTTGTCATCATGTGAAGCTGAGTATGTTGCTGTCAATTCAGCTGTTTGTCATGGTATATGGATTAGGAATGTACCGAAGTATCTGAGATTTCTTCAAGATAACCCCACAAAAGTCTACATCGACAACCGATCAACGATTGCACTTGCGAAAAATCCAGTTTACCATGAAAGAAACAAACATATTGATACTCAGTATCATTTTATCAGGGGGCATGTGAAGGATAAAGAAGTGGAGTTGATATCTTGTAGAACATATGATCAGATTGCTGACATTTTCACGAAACCACTCAAGCATGATATTCTTGCAAGACTGAAGACAATGCTCGGAATGACGAAGAGTCAAGTTTAAGGGGAGATGTTGAAATAGTAAACTTGACTGGAGATGGCCGGCAGCCCACCGCTGTTGATTTCTCTGGAATCGGTAGGCAACCTACTCCACCTACCAGCCCACCTCTATTGAAGATTTGCTCCCACATTTGTTGATTATTTTGGTTTAGTATTTGCTATAAATAGAAGTGTTTGTGCGCAATGTAATGTGGTGTGTTAAGAGAGTAATAGCCAGTGAGCAAGATGGGGTCAAAACTCTCCATTAGTTTTTTTCCTGGTAGAATCTGTGTTTATCTTATCAATCACACTTTTGGAGTTTCTCTCCAGATACCACACCTTTGGATTTTCTTGAAACAATTGTATATATTTGATTCTTTAAAGATGAACATGCAATTAACATTAAGTCATGACCGCCGCGTTTGATCGATCTCAATTCGTGTTCTGATCTGAAGTTTTAACTAAGTTTGCCCTATAAATTAATCGCTGCCCCTTCAATCGCAGATTTCAAATTCGGCCGGCGGCATTGAACCATTCGAATTTTATTTTCGTTAAATCTACAAGATTGAACACGACAAAATGGGGAAATCATTGATGGGGATGGGAACAATTCTGATATTGTTAAGTAGCTACGGAGACTATTCTTCCAAAACGGCAGTGGCAGCTGAAGGAAAATACATGAAATACAAGGACCCGAAGCAACCCATCGACGAACGCATCAAGGATCTCATGGGCAGAATGACTTTGCCGAAGAAGATCGGCCAGATGGTCCAAATCGATCGGGTTAACGTCACCGCCGATATCATGAAAAACTACTTCATCGGTAAAATTTGAAATTAATCAAATTAGTAGAGTCCCAAATTGGTTTTCAAACGCAAGTGTTAACAACTATGTATGTATGTATGTGCATTCAGGGAGTTTGTTGAGTGCTGGGGGGAGCGTGCCGGAGCCGTGGGTGAAGATGGTGAATGAGTTGCAGAGGGGGGCGTTGGGGACGAGACTGGGAATACCCTACATGTATGGGATAGATGCGGTGCATGGGCATAACAATGTCTACAGGGCCACCATCTTCCCTCACAATGTTGGCCTTGGAGTTACCAGGCAAGTCCATCTCCATTCCTATTTTAAATTTGGTAATGACATGCAACGCAAATAATGGTTCTCGGTCCAAATGTGATAAGTTATTATCCGTTTGACCCATTGACCTCGTAAGTTTGTCCTATAGAAGACAAATTACTTAGTTAGAGTCCAAACTTACCTTATAAGTCCAAGATCTCTCTAGTACACATTGATGGGTGGAGAGGGACACTCAGTTACTGGTTGTAACTGAAACTCTGTGAGAATCAATACCAAACAACAAATACATTCAATTTATTTCAAAACTGAATTACAGAAGAATCAAAACACTCGCTTACTGGCTATTACTCTATTAACACAGCACATTACATTGCACACACACAATTCTATTTATAGCAGATACTAAACCAAAATAATCAACAAATGTGGGAGCAAATCTTCAACGGAGGTGGGCTGGTAGGTGGAGTAGGTTGCCTACCGATTCCAGAGAAATCAACAGCGGTGGCTACCGGTCATCTCCAATCAAGTTTACTATTTCAACATCCCTCCTTAAACTTGACTCTTTGTCATTCCGAGCATTGTCTTCAGTCTTGCAAGAATATCATGCTTGAGTGGTTTCGTGAAAATGTCAGCAATCTGATCATATGTTCTGCAAGATATCAACTCCATTTCTTTATCCTTCACATGCTCCTTGATAAAATGATACCGAGTATCAATATGTTTGCTTCTTTCATGGTAAATTAGATTTTTCGCAAGTGCAATCGCTGATCGGTTGTCGATGTAGACTTCTGTGGGGTTATCTTGAAGAAATTCCAGATACTTCAGTACATTCCTAATCCATATATCATGAAAAACAGCTGAACTGGCACCAACATACTCAGCTTCACATGATGACAACGTAAGATGGGTTGCTTCTTTGAAGAAGACCATGTAAACGTTGTATCTCCCATGAAAAATGTGAATCCCGTCGTACTTTTTCTTTCATCAAGATCTCTTCCCCAATCGCTATCTGAATAGCTGATAAGTTTGCAATCATCTCTTGATGAATAGAACATACCATCGGTGATGGTACCCTTGACATATCGGAGTATCCTTTTCGCTGCATTCAGGTGGGACTGGTCAGGAGTCTCCATGTACCTGCTGACAAGTCCAACTGCATTGAGTATGTCTGGTCTGGTGCACGTCAAATACCTCAAGCTTCCAACCAAACTCTTGAAGTACGTGGGGTCAACATCTCCTTGCTCATTCTTTCTCAACTCCAATCCCGTTTCAACCGGAGTTGTCATAGGGTTGCATTTGTCCATCCCAAACTTCTTCAGTACTTCTTTTGCATAGTGGCTTTGGGAGATGAAGATTCCTTTCTCACTTTGCACGACTTCTATGCCAAGGAAATGAGCCATTTGGCCAATATCCGTCATTTCGAATTCTTTGACCATGCTCCTCTTGAAAGTGGCAAACATCTCTGGATTGTTGCCTTTGAAGGGGAGATGGGGTCAAAACTCTCCACCATGACTTATGTTTATGGTTAACTGGTTTCAACAATGAAGCTACTCCTTTTCTAGATGCTTTCAACTGCTCAGGAGGGACTGATTTTTTAGGCGCTTGAAATTTCCCTCTAGGTAAATTACATTCCAGAAATTTTAAGGTCCTTGTTGATCAAAGCTACTTCACCCTCTTATATCGTAACACCTTTTTACACCTAATACTAATACACTGTATTTTACATATGTTGAAGTTTGATATACATTGTTGGCCCACAACTTAACAGCTTTATATTTTAGATAAAGTGATAATGTAACGTGGTATTAGAGTTATGATTGCCTAGAGGTCCTGGGTTGTATTCTTGTTGCCTGTGTTTATTGTGTTGTGGTTAAAATTCATCTTTTTCCCTATAATGGGTGTCATTTATTGTTTGCTTATCTCTCCATGTGCAATTGGGCTGCATGTGAGGGGGAGTGTCAAAGCTTGATGTACGTTGTTGGCTCACAATCTAACATCTTAAGCTTTTAGGTAAAATGACAATCTAACAATAATATCATGTTTTGTCTCTTTTGGATTTTTTACCAAGTTTTATTGGGCCACGGGTTGATCTTGCTACACATACATCAGTATGTGTTGATTTGTTTTGGTTGGTTTTAAAGGGATGTCTGAGAAATTGTTCTAGTTGCTTGAGGCAGGACCTCAGAATAACCAAATTGACCAAGCCAAATATGTGGCGCGTGGTTTGGTTCAATTTTCTCAATTTGGACTCAAACTCAGGATGCTGGATAGTAAGACCACATTTTTGAGCCACGATTTTGGTAACTAAAAAATCCAACAAAAATAAAACCTGATAACCAATTCACATTAATTGTCCATGATTTAAGATTTTTTTTTTTTAATTTATCGTATGGACCTTAAAAAAATAACACACGCTATTTTGGAGATCCTAATCTTAACCAAAATAATATTAATAGTTATAATAAAACAGATGCTATGGTACAGATATAATATCATTCTAAACATTACAAAAATAAAACAAGAAAAATTTGTTGGTTTTCCTAGACCAGAAATGAAAATGTAACTACAAATTTTAATGTTTAAGTTTTAAATTGGACTAAAAAGAAAAAAGCAATGTGAGAAAATCCATCTGTCATTGTCCCTTCTTGTGGAATATTCGAGCAGCTTGTTTGGTGTTTTGGGGGGAGCATGGGGCTTCTCCATCTTCTTGGGAGAGGATTTTTTTCCTCAGATTGAGGTTTTGGGAAGAAGGAGAGCTAGATTCTTTGGAGTTATGCGTTTTTTGCAATTATATGGTGTATCTTGTTAGGGCATCATGCTAGAATTTCAAGGTTATATTACTCTTGCTAGTTTGGTTTGGTATCAGCTGGTCTTTCCTGAATTGCTTTGGTGTTCTGCCTCTTGCTTTTTTAGAGGGATTGACAACTTTGATGTGTTAACCTTTTGGCATTGGTGATCCTTTCTTTCTTTTTCTTTTTTTTTTTTTCTTTTTTTTCTCTTTTACCTTTCCTTTCTGACTTTGTTTGATTGGATGATGGCTTATCCTCTATGTTGTATCTTCTTTCTTTCATATCTGAATAAATTTGTTCATTTATTATAGATTGGGCTTGTTTAATTATTTTTTTATATTTACATTCATTCATTCCCTGTCCTGACACATGAATCGATGACTTTAATTTTTATCATGATCCACATACTGCAGAGAGTGATTTTTCATTTGATTGGAAGAAACTTTCTTGGTATTTCACTATTTGCTTGGTATATTTAGTAATGCTCAACTAGAAACAATGGTGATATGACGCTGCACATCTTTCTAACTAGTGGAAGTCATTAAGCCTGTTGACTATGGTGTTTGGATCAGGGTATCCTTCTGCTATTCCAGGAATTTGGATTCCTATGGGCATGTAGGTTCCAACAACCAGTTTCTTGGGAATCTGGATGCCCGTTTCAAAGGGTGTGTAATGTGTATTCATATTCCTATAGTAATATCCCTAATTGTTACAAACAAGAATGTTTTTGTGTTTTAGGAATCTAGTGATATTCTTAATCTGAAGATTCTGAACACTGAAGCAAAAATGCATGTTATAATATTCACGGCATCTTTGGTTCTAGGCATCAAGATACGAGGCTGCTAATTTAATCAGATGATTTGAGACTTTGGCTTTTGTGATTTTGCTTCCTTTTTTTTTTTTTTTCTCTGATTGTATGGCATGCATTTGCAGATTTTCCCAATCAATGAGAAGATTGAGAATATTAACGATCAATACTGGACATTACGTGCAGAGGAGGTAAGTGCTATTTTTCTGCCAAGCAGCTCTTCAGTGAAGCATTGAGTTGTCCTTGGTGCTTAAGAGATGGGTTGAGTTTTGTGCCTCATTTTCTTATATATTCTAAAAGTTGCCTTGTGTTGATATTCGAAATTTTAAAAAGCAAGTAATTGTTTTGAAAATCTTGACCTGATCACCTGTTTGAATTGCTGATTTTGAATTGTTGCATTAGGCTGATGGTGAACCTGAATCTAGAACTTTATTGACCAGCACATTTTGTTCTTTGTAATAGTGCACTAATTGTGTTTTCTTCAAATTTTGCTCAAGAAATCTGTAAGATTGAGCTAGATGCAGAAGGCTTTGATTATTGATCCCTTGACTGCCTGAGGAATCTTTTGGGCTGTGGGGGAATTTTAGGCGATGCCATTTAAGAGCTAATTAGTTAGTGTTAATACTTTTTTCCAAATTTTGCTTCCTCCATAAGATTTTGTCTTCTTGTATAATTTTGACATTAAAAACTCATGATTCTGGCAGATATTAGTATATTAGCTGGTCAGCCTACCTTTTTTTACGTTTTTTGTTTTGTTATTTTTATTTATTTATTTATTCTGGTGACTCTTCTGAGCTGATGGTGTTGCAAAAACCTCTTGATGTTCTGGTTGGAGATATATTATGTCATTCCCTTTTAGAACCTTTTAAAAGTTTAAACTTTTCCTATTTGTCACTGTAGATTCCAGAAGAGGAGAAAAGCCTTGGTCCTCGTGATCGATTGATTCATGTTTACCATTTTATGAAAGACACTGCTCAGAACCAGGTGGTAAGTATATATATGGATTTTTTTTTTTAAAACTGTGCGCTGTTCACATATTTTTGTAGCTGGTCAGGTAATGATGTTAACGTGTCTTGTTTACCAGTACACTAAGATGGATATTTGGATCCAATATTTTATGTTTTAACAGCAGGTTCAGAATTTTGGGGAACCATTTTTCTTGGTCATCCATGAGGGTGAGACATTGGCTGAGGTTAAAGGGCGCATACAGAAAAGACTACAAGTTCCAGATGAAGAGTTCTCAAAGGTATTTTATATTTTGTGCCTTAGTTCATACTGTTCTACTTACTAAACAGGTTCTCAGTCATCATGTTGCACATTGTGTCTTTTGCTGCCCAGCTTGTCTATATTAAATGTATATTGGTCACTGTTATTCATTAATTATATTTTCTCAAATTTTACATTTTCTCATTTTATTTTCAGTGGAAGTTTGCATTTTTGTCACTTGGCCGTCCTGAGTACCTCCAGGACTCTGATGTTGTGTCCAGTCGTTTTCAGGTCTCTCTCTCTCTCTCTCTCTCTCTCTCTCTCTCAAGCACATATACATGCCCGCTCATTTATTTCTACCTTTTAACATTTTAGAGAAGAGATGTTTATGGTGCCTGGGAGCAGTATCTTGGATTGGAGCACTCTGACAATGCTCCAAAAAGGTCATATGCAGCCAATCAGGTAAAAATTCCATTATAACCTTGAAAATTGTGCTATAGTTACTTTGACCAGCTAGGGTAATTTTGGCTATAGAGTAATTTATAGTTGGGAAGCATGTTTATACACGCACACTCACATATTGCTCTTATGCTGCCAACTGATGCTTAGTTTTGTGGCATAAGAATAATCATAGTCATTCTAATCACTTATAATTAATTAAAAGACTGGAAATGTCCTAATTTAATCAGTAGAACACAAAATTGTAGTTATCTTTCTATATTTCATCTTACTTTGCATCCTGATAAACTTATTTCTTTTTTTCTCATTATTCAAGGCATTGTGTTTCCTTGGTATACCCAATTTCATAGTGATCTTAACGTTAGGGAGACCAAGGATCTTTTGTATCTCCTATTTTGTTGGATTCTTTTTGGTATTCTCATTCTGGGGATATTGGAGTCTAGTGTTTGGATAATCCTGATGATTTGTCTTGTAAATCTTTTTACTCTTATATAAACATAAACATGTCCTTCCATTCGCTCTGTGTTTAGTGCCTATGGAACAAGCTTTTTGGCCTGTTCAGAGACTGTTGAATTTGTCTTCATTATTTGGAGGATTTCTTGTTGATTGATCTTGACAGCTTTGGGAGACAAGGAAAGGCAAATGTATATGGCGGTGCACAGTTTTGGCAGCTATATGGGATTATCTGGCCGGATTGGAGAAGGAAGGCTCAATTTTTTTTTGAGATCATGCTTCACTGTATATCTGATTTTGGATAAGAATTTTTTTTTTTTTTGTTGGGCTTCCTTGTGGGTTTCTCTGGGTAGTATAGCCTTCTCTGTTATCCAATGCCATTGGTTGTCCCCATTAGATCTTGATGGTGCACGGCAGTGTGTAGTGGCTCCAACCAGTAGATCTTCCTGCTCTCTCCTTCCATGAATTAGCTCTCAAATTGGGAGATCTCGAATTCTGGAGAAGAAATATTTGACGAATGGAAGGAAGAAGGTTGGTGGTTGAATTAGACTTGAATTGGAGGGATATGGATTAGTAGTGCTGGAGGTCATCTGGGGCTAGGTCATATCACTTGGGGACACAGATGAGTTCTGGGTATCTTTTTGGTTGTCACAAAAGTAGGCTGGATGGAAGACAACTCCATCCATTTGGGAACTTTTGGGGAAAAGCTAAACAATTTGGCCCCCATTCCTTCCCCAGAAGAAGTCAAGGGGCTGTTTGGACATTGAGAAAGTGCTGGATATTATTTTATTATTTTGAAAATAATGATGAATTGTAAAAAATATTATAAAACTAATGAACATTAATTTAATTACATATTATTGTTAATTAGAAAAGAATAACAATGAATTTAATTAATAATATTATTAACATAAATTAATAATCTTATGTTATTTCATTATGTATATATGTATTATATGTTCAAATATAATAATATTACTCATATGATAATAATATAGATTCATATATAATGAGCATCCAACATGACTTTATTTTATGAATACTCATAATCAGGGCTTATTTTTAGTCAAACCAAACATTACTTGAGTTACAACTTTCAGCACTTTTTTCAGTCAGCCCTTTCATGCAAGGGTTTATTGTTGAACGATGATTCCTATGGGTTTTTTTTATTTAATAAGGTATTGAGTGTTTTGTTAGTAATTTTCTCAATTTAAGTTTCTTTTATGAATTAGTATAGTGCATCAGGTTAATTAGGTTAGAAGTGAGTTTTGGATTGAGTTGAATAGAAGTGAGTTTTCTTACAGTTTCCATTTCCTGTCTGCTTTGGCTGTACAACATCAAACAGTATCGAAGCCGGAGTTTAGTCCTACCCTCTCCTCTAACCCTTTGCCCTCATTCTTGCTCTCCTTGCTTTCTGTTCTGTCTATCCTCTCTTTCTTTCTGTGTTACTTCTGATTTAGATGGGCACAGCAGCTGGTCAACTAAGCATTGACAACTGTAGCTGCAGTCATCATCTTTACAACTCATCTTGAACCAACTAGCTGCTGAATCCACAGCACAAGCATGAATAGACCACCCCTCTTGGACCACCCACGATTCTGTGAACGCCTGCCACCTTATGGAGATCCCATGTGCTGCTATGTGCACACTGCAGAACATGGAGAATAGGCCTCTCTCGACTTTGGATGCACTGATCTGCCCCAATCCTGCAGCCCATATGGCCATACCATACCGGTTTTTTATGAAAACTCCTCATGAAGTTTCCTGCTAACGCCATGCCTGGGCAGAACTCCTTGGGAGAACTTATATCACCACTATCCTCTCCACCTGCTGATCTACTAGAACCTAAAAATCTATCCATATTCCACATGAACCCACAGGCAACTCATGTGGCACTTGTCAACGCAGCCTCTCCAGGTTTCTAATACTCTCCTTTTCCCTTTTTACCGACTCTTGGTGGTATGTTCTTGTTTCTCAGATCCAAAAAGCCCATATAAATAGTTTTCTGCATCCAAAATAGAGGGCAAAAAAAAAAAAGGAAAGTCATTTGTTCACCCGCCTTCCTCCCCAACCCCCACCACCCCCTCCCAAAAATATCCAAAAGTTAAGAACAGTAAAAAAAAGGCAGCAGCAAAACAAGGTCCAGCAAATGGCAATATAAAGATTTGGAAGCTGTATAAAATCTATTGTTTTTTAAAAACTAGAGCTTCAAAATTAAGATTCCTTTCCAAAGGCGTTAGGTTAATGACAGTCACCGTCCCTAATTAAATATTGTTAGGAAAGCAAAAAACAAAAAACTATTTTACGATCCCAATACTAGGAAAGGCGTACTATTTAGAAGGCTAGGGTTCAAGAATTAATTTGCGATTCGAAAGTGCCAATGAACTTTAGAAAAGCCCATTAAACACCTTCATGGGAAGTTGGTATTTTAACTCTAAAGCAAAGAACAAGCAGAACCACAAACTAAGATAGGCAATTTATTGAATTAGACAAACCACTCACTTATTCTCAAGCATGTATTCACCTGAATCATAGCATGCCAAAAGGCTTCCATCATAGAAATAGAACAGCTTTGATTACCTTTGCTACATGCTCCAATATTTAACTATGTTTTGTTCTCTAAATCTATGTGTAATGCTTAAGTTGGGCAAACCATGGGTATCCAACCCATAAAAATTTCAAACCAAAAGCTTTGGAAAAGAAATGGCAAGCATAGCTGTTGCAGTGCTGAAACAGTGAAGCATCTGGTAGTACTGAAGCCCATCCACTGTTTGCCCTGTTAATTGCAATAATAGTTGTTAAGTTCTGGTATCTAGATGTCATTATTGTTATCTAGTCAAAATCCGTCATTTCCTAAGTCCAACTTTAGTTTTGAAGTTCATATATAAGTCAAGTTCCAAAGCTCGTCTATAAGGTCTATTGAGTCTAGAGAAAGTAATTTTCAGAGGCACATTTAATGTGCAAGGCTACTTATATTCATGTTAGTCTAGATTTTGAAGAGGTAGTACAGAATATTCCCTTTCTATTTTGGTTATTATTTCTGATTTTTTCAGAATATTCCTGAGAACTTGGAAGTTTGGGTAGAGAATTCACCCAATAAGACTTTCTATAGCCTGCCACTGCATTGGTGCACAAGAGGATCTTTCTTTGGCACTAAATCTCCATGTAATTATCCCTAATCAGTCAAATTTCTAATTTGACAGATCCTTGACTCTTTCCTCCATGCATGCTGCTTCAAATTGGTATTAGAGCAATTCCTTCCTTGAGCTGGTGTTTTATTGACGCTACAATCATTGAATATGGCTCGCTGCCCATCCATGTTTCAATGATAAATTATTCTGGCTGTCATGGAAATCTCTAGTTAACGCTTTTAGAAGGAAGACCTTTGTTGATAAAATGGGTAATGTGGCAATATTTATCAGTAAGAGCAAATGACAGATTATGAAATGGTTCAAATGATGGAATATTGGTTGCAGATATGTCAGCTTAGAACAAGATGCACAGTTGGAAGAAAGTTTTGTTAGTTTGTAATTGACAATTGTAGTTGCAAAAATCTGTTGGCTGAGGCAGTGGTGGGAAAAATAATTGAAGCTTTTGAAGTGGCAGAACAACCTCTGCTGTATCACATTCTTTGGTCCATAAAGGAAAGGAAATACTTCTGATAGTGATGTGCATAGTCCATTTTTCAATATGGAACTCTTGTAAAGACATTGTTTGGAGGCTGGATCGTTCTTTGGGCAAGAAAGCCAAGATGAATTATCATTAAAAAAATTGAGTGGTCTGATCTCTGGTAACTCTTGATTAAGCAGCTGAATTGGGTTGGGACAAAAGCTACAGGTGCAGCAGGGGGAGCATTTTGGTCATGGAATAATGAGGTATTGAAAAGGAATAGGCTTTATTGGGGCAGTGTACATTGTCTCTGTATTTTGCTTCAAACAACTAGGAAAGGAGTGATGTTTCACCAGGGTGTATGGAAAGAGCGAAGAAAATGTTGAGAAGCTAGTTCTGTGGAAAAGTAAAAAAATTTGTTTGGCCAAATCAAATAGAGTTGGACCCATGGTGTGTGGCAATAGATTTTAATTCTATATGCAAGGAAAGAACTTGTGTGAATGCTTACATGGCAGCCTGTGAAGAATTTGTAGACATTGACAGAATTCGTGGAGGCTTTGCAAAAGAATGCTGTTCGCAAAGCCTTTGTCTGAGCACCATCCAGTTTTACTGGAAAGTAAGGGATGTAGCAAAGTGGAGATTGTTTATGGGTATGAAAGCATGTGGCAGTGGGTTGGGCCCTTCTGGAATATGGTAAAATATCTAGTGAAGGTTCATGATATTTGGACTACAATTTGTTTTTGAGAAGTTTTAGTCAAAATCTACATTATGCAAGCATTTAGAGGCAAAAAAAACATGTTACCCCAAAACCTCCAGTATGTTTGATGTGTCGTGTGTTTTTAAAATGAGGACATAAATTTTGTTTAGTTTTGGCATTTCTCTTATCATTGTTGTATTTAGAGAAAGCCTGCTCTTTTGGGTGACGGTATGCGTGCCAGTCCCTTTACCAAAAAGAAAGAGAATATCTAAATTCTAAATATGTTGACATTTCAGCATGGGAAAAACGAAAAGTAAAAAATTATTGTCTGGAAATTAAATTGACTCAGATGATTTCAGTCTTTGTTTATTCATTGGCACCCAACAAAAGTATTACTGTCAGTAGTACTTTTCTAACAGAGGCAGCCCTTTGATCAATATTGTTAATCAGCTTTGTACTGCTAACTCAATTTTGCAGAACCGCCACACATTTGAGAAGCCAGTGAAAATATACAACTAGGTAAGTCTGATGGAGCTTCCACCTGTCCATTGGCTGAATCTGATCTCTCTTAAAATGCATGTGCGGCTTTGTGAAAAGAGGAGCAGAGGAAGCTAGCAGTTGATTTCTGCAAGATTTAGTTATTGATATTGCTGTAAGTGTAATTCTTTCTTACGGGTGCAGTGTTAGCTCCATAGTTTGCATCTCTCTCTCTCTCTCTCTCTCTCTCTCTCTCTCTCTCTCCAGGGCACACCCATTATAGTGGTGTGGTAGGGGGGCATTTCATGCTATTCCATTGTAATGTAATCAGTGCATTGAGATTTTTTTTTGGGGGGGGGAGATGTATAGAGGGTATAGGTGTGTTTTGAACATTCCCTGTTGTTTTTGTCGAGTGGGTGGGTGGGTGGGTTTGTCAAGTTCTTGCTCTGCTATTGAACTTTCTCTAAGAATGGGGGAGGGAGGGTCTGTATGGGAGGGTTTGTATAATTATTTATTTTGGTTATTGGTTCTCTGGTGCTTAAAAGAAATTACTGCCCTTGTTCATTTCAAATTTTGTACTTGTGTAAAGCAGAACACTCTTAATGCCATTAGAATTGTATGGATGAGATATTATGGTTCGGGTGAAGTAACAATGGGCAAAATGATGTTTAAATATTGTAAATTGACATTGTAAATAATCTTTTAAAAGGTGACATTTGCTCCTAATATAAATTTAGAACCAAAATTTTGCTTATTACTAAGTGGGCTCTAAATGTTTGGTAAATGTCTCCCAAGGTTTCTAAATTTTCGTAGATTTTCTCTAACATTTGTATTTTAGCAGTGTACACTCTTTAAAATGCTTTTTTTTTTTTTTAATAAATTTTAGAAAATGCCTAAAATTTTTGTTACTTTGGTAAAGATGTCATTTTATCAAATTTTAAGGCATTTCAGTGCATCTTACCCTTATTCAAATTTTCTTGAGCTTTGAAGAAATGTTGAATCACTGATCCAGAACAAAAGACGATAAAAATTAATCTTTTGAGTTTCAATGGCATCATCTCTTAATGGAAGGCAATCAAAAAGTTTAGGGCATGTTTGATATTGTTGCGGTTTTTTGTTTTTTGTCTTTGTTTCTCTAGGGTGAATAAATATATCTTAAAAACATATTTGTTTATGTTGTTAGTTTTTTGTTTCTATTAATGGTTTTAACTATTTGTCAAAAAAATTGAAAAATTAGATTTTATGGTTTTCCGTTATTTTGACAACTATTGCCAGAAATTTTTATATTCAGAAATGATTTTTTTGAGCTAAATTATTTATTTTATGCAGTTTTAATTTAAAAATTAAAATTAAATAATTATATGAATTTAAATATAATTAAAAAATATATTAAAAAATTTGAAAAAATAATACTAAAGTTATTTGCAAAATACTTTCACTATTCTTCAAACTGTTATGTTCAATAAAATTTTTGTGGTGAAGTAAAATTTGAAAGTAGAATAATTAAGTAAAATAATTATAATAAATTTTATTTTTATTATAGCAATTTTTTTTTAATGTGCATTGTTTGTTATTTTTAATTATATTTTTATAATATTATTTAATTTAAAGATGAAAATAAATATTTTTATTTTTTTAATAAAATTTTTAATTTGTATTAGTTTTATAAATGTTAATCAATCACTGGTTTCTAATCTTTAGTTTATATTTTTTAAAATTTTTGGTTTTAGCTTCTCTAATTTTTTATGGTGATACCAAAAGACCCCTTAGTTATTGGAAAAGTTACATAAATCTTTCCTACAATTTAATCAAAGGGCAAAGAGTTGTCCTCTAATCTTAATTATGATCAATAAACTCTTAGTGATTTTCAAAACTATGAAAAGTTATAACATTGTTAGTTTTCTTGAATAAAATAAAAAATGTTAAATGAAAATGCTATTTTATGGATAAAAGTGCCCTTCAATGATACCTTTTTAAAAAAAAAAAATTATTTTGTGACTGTCAAATATTGTTTTCATTAAATAAATCTTGTCTTTTAACTCAAATAATAAAAGATTCATCTCTGTAATTGAATTGTAGCATCCTCAAGATAGATTTTTTTTGCTTTGTAAATTTCTCATTTAAATTTTACATGTTCTTATATAAATAAAAAATTAATTAGAAATATACATATTAATTATGTTTATATGTATTTGTATATATTCTTATCTATATATTAATTAATATATATAGTCATGTATATATTTGTGTATGTACATATTTATGTATAATAATGTAATTACCTACGTACATATCTAATACATTTTTTATGGTGTATGTAAATTAAAATTGCCATGTTTGGACGCTGGAAATGAGATCGTCACTACACTTCACAATTTTGGTTATTGGAGACTCTAATGTTCTTACTCATTTTATATTTTAAGTAATTTTGTGGCGTATTTAAATATTTTCACACATTTTAATTAACATAATTTATAGCATCATAAATTTTGGTAACATTGAAAATCATAAAGATGTCTTGTGATTATGTAACAAAATTATAGGGTGACTTCTTGTTTTATGGTTAAATTACAAGGAAGATTTATATAATTTTTCAAAATTTTTTAATGTTTGCTTTAATTTTAAAAGTTTAATATACTTCAATTTAGTCCCAAAGTCATTTGGCTTTGTTATATGAACTTAAACTGTAACGTTCGAGCTTAGCTTTGTGCAACCAAAATAATTCAATATCGACTACCTTAATAATTCCACTGAAAAAAGATAACTAAATACATTTAGTATAGCCTTCAGAAAAACGAAAATTGAATGGAATTGTTTTTATATATTTACATATTTGCTATATAACTTTTATTACATTCCATGCTAATTTTTTATTTCTCCATTTTAACGGACCGAGAATTAAGTAATTTATTGATCAACAAGCAAGACATATAATTCAAAAAATTTCATGCCATCATTTTTTTTTAGTTGATGATATTTTTGAAAAATGAGCTTCATTGAGTCAGAACATTTGTTTCTAGATAGTATCGATACTTTCAAAGTAAAGTCGAAAGAAAGAAAAAAATCGTTCAATTTCTTGAATGACACAATACAGTAAATATATATATATATATATATATATATATATATATTTCTGTAGAATTAAGTAATTTATTGATCAACAAACAAGACATATAATTCAAAAAATTTCATACCATCCTTTTTTTTTTTATATAGTTGATGATATTTTTGAAGAATGAACTTCATTGAGTCGGAACATCTGTATCGATACTTTCAAAGTAAAGTCGGAAGGAAGAAGAAATCATTCAATTTCTTGAATGACACAATACAATAAATATATATATATATATATTTCTGTAGACCCAATACAATACAAATCCCTTCTATACTATTATATACTAATAGAACATTACTTTATTAGTATCTCATCAATTTTTTTATTTTTTATATGTTCGCATTGAAAAAATTCTATTTGCTCAATGGATCTTTTTTTTTTTGTTCACTACGTAAGTAAATATGTAAAAAACTAAATATGTAAAAAAACAAAAGAAGGCTCGGAGGGGAGTTTAAGAAAAGAGTTTGAGACGGTATTTGACTTGCAAGATATCTATTCTTAAGAATAAATTAGTTGTAATAAATTAGTTACGTTAGAGTTAGTTATGGTTAGTTATATAAAAAATGTTGTTATGATTAAATATAAAGTATGTGAAACTTTTTATTATTTCATGACACTTAGTAGATAAAGAGTAACTAATGAGTCAGAGCCACAACCGTAATAAGTCTAAAATATTATATAATTTGCGCTTTAATGATTAGTATGATTACATTAATTACTAAAACTTGCATGATCAATCAATCGTATATGCATCTGATTAATTTGATAGACGAGAATATTGAAGCCAAGCAAGGGGGTTGTTAAGGAGTCTTTTTTTTGGTTAGTGAGCTCTGGGCTCTGTTGAGAGAGTGGCAGGGAAAATTTTTCTGAGCAGATAATTAAAGATCTTTAATTTGGCTTATGTATATATACATACTTTGTAATTTGCCCTAGCAAAAAATGGTAGCTTAGCTACTCATTCATATTAGCTTATGTTTTCGTCCTCAATTTACAAGCCATCTTATAATTACAATATTTATAAATCATGAACTTACAAGTAATTTAATCAGTTATGTTTTATCTTATGGGCCTAAGGGTTGAGTAGTAGGGTCGAGAGAGGCACTAATGCTAATAAATGTTGGGTTCTTCTACTTCATTGTTTTTTTATTTACCTATTTCCGCCAAATCAAAAGAGATAGACGTATCTACATCCGAAGCACCTTAGACAAAGAACTAGCTATCCTCTAGCCTAGCAGGCGAAGATTGACCCATGGCCCAGTAAAAATCCCTTTTTCATCTTTTCTAGGACCAACTTCATCCGAAAGTTTAAACATATTGGGTTTTGGACCAAACTCATCATCCACTCAGTTTTATCAAATGGGACAAATTCACAAGTGAAATTCTCAATACATTATGCAGTACTTAGTCCATGTGGACCTCTCCTCTCCGACCACAATCTTTCATTTAATTGACTGCCTTGTCACAAATTAAGGACGCCCTTGGAGGATTGAAAAGTAGTAGAAGGTGAAGACTCCTCCTCCATTATTGAAATAGAAGGAAGAACAGACGAGAGTTTCCAAGGGAAGAAAAATCAAACAATTGGCAAACAACAGCAAAGCTTAAGCTAAAACACTTTCTCTGTAAACTCCACTGGAAAGATAGAAAATGGGACATAATGACAATGATAAGAAGAAAGTATGATGAAGAGAATTAGTTTAAAGAAATTTCAAGTGCGAGTTTAGTGTAGTAGTTTCGGATTGAATAATTTGAAGAGAAAATAAAATAAAGGAGGCTTTTTCTCTTGACATTATTTGTTTGGATTGTATCTTATAAAATGAATGAGAAAGAAGGAAGGGAGAAGGAAGGGAAGCTTTGACTCCCCAAATCATATCCTAAAAAATGATCCACTAAGAATTTTTTTATAAAAAAAAAAAAAACTATAATTGCTTTTATATCTTATAACTTTTATTTATTAATTTCCCTCCCTCCAATCTCAACTTGAAATGCAAACCCAATCCAATTTTGAATAATAAACTAATAAAAAATGTATACAATTCGCGGGCCACAGGATGATAGAATGAAAAACAAATGTCAAATAGATATGAGGTAAGTTTTAAAAAGAAATTGGAAGTTTGAATTATATGAAAGTCACATTAAGTGTGTTTTCAAGAAAATAAAAATTGTTTGATAACAAACGAATTTGAGTTTTGAAGTTTGATAATAAACACTTATTATTATGAGAGAATCCAAATATTAAGATCAATTACAAAAATACAAAATTGTAATAATTTATCATTTTAACATGAATTTGAATGTTAATACAATCTTATTATTAGTAAAGATGTATAGGTAAAGCATATTTGAAATTTACTATTTTATTAAACATTGTCTTTAAAACATATAATACAGATAATATTTTGGTGGAACTTTTTTGTGTGTTTTTATTACGATTAATTGTCATATATATATTGTTAAGAATTTCACTTGTGAAATTGTCTTACATTAGAAAATTTAAGTGGATGATGAATGTTTATATACATGGTTGAGCCCAAGACCAATTAGGCTTAAACTTTTGGATCAAATTGATGTTCACCCATGTGTATCAAGCTTATCCATGGACTCTTGCGGTGCTAACAGTTGGAAGACCAAGTATGTGACTGATATCAATAAAGATCATCTAGGTTCGGACGATGGATCTGAATAAGGTGAAGACGTGGGAGGTAGGATTGGTTCGGATGCATGTGAAATGTAATTCAAGGCACGTAAGACACAGTGGTAAGACTCATTTGAGTAACTGTTGGAGAATTGAGGTTATTCCCATGAGGGAGACGATTTCCGTTCAAGGGAGAACAGTTGGAACTCACAAGTGAAGGAGAAATTGTTGAGAATTTCACTTCTAAGTTTATCCCACATTAGAAAAATTGAGTGCATGATGAGTATTTATATATATATATATATATATATATATATATATGGTTGGGCCCAAAACCTAATAAACTTAAACTTTTCGAAAGCACGTGAAATGCAATTCGAGGCACGTAAGGTGCGGTAATAAGGCCCACTTAAGCGCAACTGTAATAACCCGAAAAAAAAATTAATTAAAATTATTAATTAATTAATTAGTTCAACATTATTAAATTAGTGTATTAAATAAACAAGTAAAAAGAAATAGTATGAAAAAAATAAATTAAAAAAATAATAGTAAAATTAAATTAATTAAACGTTATTTAATTAAATTAATTAAATAAATTATGTGATGGGTATATATATATATGATTAAAGTAATAAGTATATATATTTTTATATATATATATATATATAATATAAAATAATGTAAAGATAGAATTAAATGAATTGGATTTCAATTTGAAATCCAAATCAATCTTACCTCTCTTGATCTTCTCAGACTCTCTATGCGCCTGTTTCAATCTTCTTCTTTCTCTCTATTATCTCTTTCTGTCTTCTCCTCTCTCTCCTCAATTTTGTCAGTTTAACAAGCGCTAATCGAAAAATGGAAAGTGTCGTTGGGTTCCTAACTCCGCCACCGACATTTCTACTGGAGCAGATTTTTCATAGGAACGACTTAGGCACTGCTTCTGGGGAAAGGTAATTTTTTCCCAATTTTTTAATTTCTGGTTAAATCTACTGTTAAATCGACGATCAAGCACCACTACGAGGTCCTAATCGTCGTTGTCGTCATTTTGACGTAGGTAATTTTTCAATTGGAATTTTTTAGACCTTACTCCAAAGCGAGAGTGTAATTTGAAAATTTTGACAATTTGGCTAAATTTAAGGATATATTAATTTATTTAGGAATTATGATTCTAGAAAATATTTAAATAATATTTTATTCAGGAATAATTTATTAGAGTTAGGAATTTTTGA
The DNA here is from genome assembly GCF_029873635.1 of Malania oleifera. Taxonomy (NCBI): domain Eukaryota; kingdom Viridiplantae; phylum Streptophyta; class Magnoliopsida; order Santalales; family Ximeniaceae; genus Malania; species Malania oleifera. Next base: position 29,296,526 of record NC_080426.1, on the reverse strand, counting down.
TTCAGGGTCCGGGTGAGCGCTGCAGATATTTTTCAGAGTCCCTGTTGGCGTAGTTCAAGAAATCAGGTAAGAGGAAAAATATATATTAAATCAGAATTTTTATGAATTTAATAGAAAAATAAATTATGATATATGTACGTGTATATGTTTCAGTATGGGTAAAATGTCAACTGTTTAAATTATATTTTTTTCAAGTTTAAGGCTGTTTATTAGATATGTATATGTGAAAATGAACTGATGAAAGTGGGAAATATTTTCAGGATAATTAAGTAAGAAATGAAAGGTATTTTCAGTATATAAATATTAAATGTTGGTTGGCTTATTTTACAGGCAGTGTATGAATTTTATTGCTAAATTGTGTGGCATGAGATTCTGTGCAAATATATGTTAAATGTTTGAGATGCAGACTAAGTAAGTAAAGCAATGAAAATAAAATATGATATGAACAATGTTGCCTGTGTATGTTAAATGTAACCACGTAAATGTAAGACAGCTGAAAGACAACCATGTTAGCAGATCTAGCACACTTCTGTGTAGACTAACTGATGACAGCTAAAAGGAGCTGTGTTCGCAGATCTAGCACGTTTCTACATAGACTAACTGATGATGGCTAAAGACCAGTTGTAGTACGAAATAATGAAATGAAATGTTATGTAATGAAATGACGATGAAATGAAATGACAAAGGTAAATGATGTAAATGGGAAAGAGTCACTCAAATTGAAACGAAATGCAAAGTTAAGTTATAAACAGGAATGAATGTGCATGAATGTATAATGACAAAAAAGAATGATGTATTATGATATTAGAAGTATGTATGTACGTAGAACGTGTTACGATTGGACGAGGCGTACCTTTTGCCTGAGGGCTTGCTAAGTAAGGCGAGTGCACTAGTAGCTACAGATGTGGTAGTAGCCGCATAACGTACTAAGGTAGAGGGAACCTACTTGTATGGGCTGGTAGATTTCTCTATCCTTAGGGCCTTTGCCGATAAGCTATTGTTGAACAGTGTGAGTACGAGATTAATTTATCACTTGAGGGCTTGCTGAGTAAGGTGAGTGCCCTGGTATACTTTAACTACGACCTTTGGGTTGTAAAAAATATCAGAGCAGAGGGGTGCTAATTGTATGGGCGGATAATCACCCCTATCTCCGGGTAATCTCGTGAGTTAAACATTTGCATGTGTTTGATTAGGATCAGGGAATGATTTCGGAAATTATGTTAAGGATTTTCAAATGTTAAATATTATGTTATATATAAACTTATGTTGACCACACACTGTTTTAATATATGGTTTCTTCCCTTACTGAGATGTGTCTCACCCGAATATGAAATTATCTTCTTCAGGATTTCCTCGAGATCGAGCTTAGAGAGCTTGAGATTTTATAGCAATTTTGGTAAATAGAAAGAGAAACTGGTATATTTTTATGTCAATTTTGATATGTATATTTTATATTTTATGATTTATGTTTTAAGTTTCATAAGATATGGATGGTTGTGAAACATACTGGTATTAGTGGATAATGTTTTGGAGATATGTATATATATGAATACAGGTGGATGATTAATATATTTTGGATTATAGTTAGAATTAGTAAACTCTAGTATTATGTTATATGGAGATTATCATTATGTTTTCCTGTAACGACCCGAATTTAAAATGGAATTTAAATGATAAAAGAAAGGGGAATAGAAACAAAAATAAAGAAAGAAGCTGCCAAGCTTCGTCGACGAACATAGGATTTCGTCGACGAACACAGGGCCTTGTCGACAAGAAAATACCGAGAGGGGGGTTTTGAACTGACTGAATTTCGTCTACGAAGACTGGATTTCGTCGATGAAATTTGTGCAGAACTCGTCGACGAAGGTCAGGCTCGTCGACGAATTCTGTTGTCTATAAATACTAAAAATCCGATTTTTATTTCATTTAAAGCTTCCTCTCCTCTCTCTCTCTCCTCTTCGGTCCTCTCACTCTCTCTCTTCGATTTTGGCCCCACGAGTCGCCGGATCGAAGATTTAAGGCTACCACGATGTTCTTGGTGAAATTCTCTACGAGTTTGCCAAAGCAGATCGTTGGGAAAACGAAGTTGGAAATCATCCCTAGGTTGAGGTAAGACTTTTTAAACTCAATTAGACTTTATGGTAGTTATAAAAATTGATGTACGCATGAAAATACTCATGTTTAATGCTGGGAGTTTTGAGTTTCAGGGTATTGATCAGGAAGTCATACGGGGGTCAGGTTAGGATATTTTAGGGGCTTTCTCAGTAGTCAGGTAAGGAAATAAACTAAAGCAGTTATTTTCCATGCAAGTTAAAATTAATTATGAGCATATTTATTTTCATAAAAATCTATGCTATATTTGTTTATCACATATGAAATGTATGTTTGGAAAATACTGCTATTATGATTAAAATGTATATGTATGTATGAGATACCAGAAATGATGATTTTAGAATATGAAGCATGACTTTAAACGACATATGTGTGGCATGAACATTATTTTTTATGTGAAGTGAATCATGGTATGAATGATTTTACGAGCAAAGCATATTTCCAGGTATTTTGAAAAGACGAGTTATGCTATACTGAGTTTGATGAATATATGGTAAATGAGTTATTTTCAGAATGTAAATATCTGAAATGTATCTGGCGCGAGGCCATGTATTTATGTTATCGGCACGAGGCCGTATTTATATTATCGGCACAAGGCCGTATTTAAGATTTTAGTGCCAGGCCATGTATTTATGTTATCGGCATGAGGCCATATTTACATTTTTGGCGCGAGACCATGTATTTATGATTTCGACACGAGTCCGTATCTATGTTTTTGGCACAAGGCCGCAATGATGTTATATATGTTCATGTATTATATGTTATTACAACCAAGATATTAGTTTAGTTCAGTCCAGGGCTCGATACCGTAGCTATGTGTGTAGATCAGATATCTACGTCAGATTAGTGCTAACCATCCCACGAGGGGATGAGAGATGGATAGTCGATGTGGCTTTCAGTAGAGTGTGGACGTGCACCTGGCAGTTCGGACCAGGGTGTGGCGGGCCCATCGTATTTATAGACATATTTGACTCGGCAGTGGTCGGCCAGCCATTGTCGAGTCCCGCCTTCGAGCTGCACAACCCGTCATGGGGGGTAATACATGACATTAGCTAACTATTCATCCTGGGCATATTTTCAGTATTACAGTTATAACAGATCCTTATGTATGTTACGATTTATTAACAAATATGAAAGTACATGATTATCCAGTATGATATTATGATTATTTCCAGAGTTATGAGATGTACTGTATATGTAGAAGCACTTTAAATGTTCATGTTGCCACACAGTTGTATTTAGTTTATTTTCCCTTACTAAGAAGTGTCTCACCCCCAACATTAAATGATTTTCAGGAAACCCAGAGAGACCGGCGGGCCAGGGCCACCGTTGAGTGATTGGTGCTTCCCTAATAGAAGGGTGAGCTATGTACTAGGATCAGTAGATTTTTTTGTTATATGCTCCTAGTGTCATTTTGATATTTTGAGGGTTGTATATATGTACAGTATTGGGAGATGTAGTAAACTCTGGTATTATGTTACTAGTATTATGCTTTATGGATGAATGTGTGGATTTTATGTTTACTGCTGCGTAGATTTTCGCTGTGTTTAACAGGTGTCCCCGTTACCCACGGGTTCGGGTTGACCATTTTATCTATTATGTGACATTTTATATTTAGAAATTGAGGGATGTTACATTTGGTATCAGAGCCTAGGATACTAGGTTCTGTAGACTCTAGAGTGTAGCAGTAATAATACTAGAGTATAAGATAAGTGAATTTGAGGTCTGGTTTTGTAGGCTAGATGCAGGACTTCCGTGGTGGTTTGTATGGTTTTCCTGGGGTAACGATTTCAGGAAAGTCTTTGTAAACTATCGTCGGGTTGGGTATCTAGGTTGCAGGATTGAACCTTGAATTAAGATCAAGAGTGACGAGTTAATTAGGAAAATATACCATATGAGTTGAGTGATATGTATAGAGAATGAGGTTTTGAGTTAAGTTATATGTTTTTCAGGATGGACCTTGGTGGCAATAGTGCCCATGCCAGTGGGAGTGAGGGTGCTGGACCCTCGGGAACTGCGGGTAGTGATTCAGATGCCGTTTTACGCAGCGTAGCACAGCATGTCATGGTAGAGATTGCTAGAAGTTCGAAGGGACAGTGGTTCATCTAGAGGCCACAGTAGCTCGATAGAGAAGTTCATAAAGATGAGTCCTCTAGCTTTCTCAGGTGGGACAAATCCTGCAGTCGCTGAGAATTGGGTGCAAGAGATGGAGAAGATATTTGCAGTGCTGCAGTGTTCAGAGGAGCAGAGAGTGCTGTTTGCCACCTATAAACTGACTGGGGAGGCTGAGAGATGGTGGTCAGCAGTGAGATTGTTAGAGCAACAGAGGACTATACCTGTAGAGATGACATGGGAGCGATTTAAAGAGATATTCTTCGACAGGTATTTTCCAGCCTCTTCCAAGGAGGCTAAGATTGCAGAGTTCTTGAATCTGAAGCAGGGACAGCTATCAGTGCAACAGTACGCACCGAGGTTCATCGAGCTATCTCGCTTCGCCCCGTACATCATTCCAAATGAGGCAAAGAAGGTAAGGCAGTTTGAAAGAGGCTTGAGGAGAGAAATTTACAAGCAGGTATCGATATTAAAGTTGCAGGATTTTGCTAAGCTGGTGGACCGAGCCACTATAGCAGAGATTGGTGATCGGTTGGAAGCTGAAGAACAGAGGCAAAAGAAGAGGTCTACACCTTCTGGTTCCCAGAAGAGAGTCAGTCGTGCTGCATGGAAGAGAGGTGGCTATTATAGGGACCGAAGATAGGAGACCGGGAATCGCAGTTTCCAGGGTGCGCAGCCATCTCCAACTTGCCCATCTTACGGGAAGAGACACCTGGGGGAGTGTCGTGCTAGGCAAGGTGTTTGCTATAGGTGCGGGGATCTAGGGCATATGATGAGGGAGTGTCCGACACAGACTGGTACTGCTCCTGCTCCTAGACCTACCCGAGGAGGTTACCAAGCACCACGAGGAGGCCAGCAAAGGAATACGGCCCCAACTAAAGTTTTTGCTTTGACGCCGGGCGACGATGAGGCGGCTGGCGACGTGGTGACAGGTACTGTTAGTATGTTTTCATTTAAAGTTATTGCATTTTTTGATTCTGGTGCCACACATTCGTTTGTGTCCTTGGAGTGTGTAAAATTATGTGGGGCAAAGACGCAATCATTAGATGTCGAGTTATTAGTGGCTACACCGACCGGGTCAGCGGTGAGATGTAGTAGGGTACTTTGTGGTTGTCCAGTTAATGTTTAGGAGAAGATTTTATCTTTTAATTTGGTGGTCTTAGATATACACGGGTTTGACATTATTTTCGGCATGGATTGGCTAGCGGCTAATTCCTATTATAGACTGTCGTGCCAGGGAAGTGATATTCAGACCTCCAGGGAAACCAGAATTTAGATTTACAGGGTCACGAGTGTAATCCTTACCTCAGATGGTCTCAGCTGTTCAGACGAGGAGACTGCTTTAGAATGGCTGTTTGGGATTCGTGGCTTTTGTGAAGGAAATTTCAGAAAATGAATTGAAGCTTATTAATACGCCTGTAGTAAAGGAGTTTACAGACGTGTTCCCAGATGAATTACCAGGTTTGTCGCCTGATCATGAAATAGATTTTTCCATTGATCTACTTCTAGGTACAACACCTATTTCTAAAGCAGAGTTGGCCGAACTGAAAGATTAGTTACAGGATTTGCTAGATAAAGGCTTCATACGACCCAGTGTATCTCCGTGGGGAGCTCCAGCTTTATTTGTGAAAAAGAAAGATGGGACCATGAGGATGTGTATAGACTACATAGAGATTAATAAAGTGACTATTAAGAATAAATATCCTTTACCCCATATAGATGACTTGTTTGACTAGCTCCTACACAAGTATATTTGAAGATCGATTTTAGATCATTTTACCATCAGGTAAAGGTGAGAGCGGAAGATGTATCGAAGACGGCTTTCAGGACCAGGTACGGGCATTACGAGTTTCTTGTTATGCCGTTTGGTCTGACGAATGCTCCTACTGTATTTATGGACTTGATGAACAGAGTCTTCCACCAATACCTAGACCAGTTCGTAGTTGTTTTTATTGATGATGTACTGGTCTATTCGAGGAGCTATGAGGAGCATGAGATACATTTGAGGAGGGTTTTGCAGATGCTTAAAGAGAAGAAGCTGTATGCAAAATTCAGTAAATATGAGTTCTGGCTCGAGAAAGTTGTATTTTTGGGGCATGTCATCTCAGGAGATGGAATTTATGTAGATCCCAGTAAGATTGAGGCGGTGGTGAAATGGGCTAGACCGAGGAACGTCCAAGAGATTAGCAGTTTCTTGGGTTTAGCCGGTTATTATCGTCGTTTCGTTGAGGGGTTCTTAGCTTTATCGGGGCCTCTGACACGATTGACGAAGAAGAAGGCCATATTTGAGTGGGACGATAGCTGTGAGCAGAGTTTTCAGGAGCTGAAGCGGAGATTAGTCACAGTGCCGGTATTGATCATCCCATCTTAGGGTGAGGGGTATACTATCTACAGTGATGCGTCCTTGAAGGGACTTGGCTGTGTGTTGATGCAGCATGGAAAGGTAGTGACATATGTGTCTAGACAGTTGAAAGAGTACGAAAAGAACTACCCTACCCACGATCTTGAGTTGGCGGCAGTAGTACATGCACTGAAAATTTGGAGGCATTACCTATACGGCGAGCAGTGCGAGATTTTCTCCGACCATAAGAGTTTAAAATATTTCTTCACCCAAAAGGAATTGAATATGAGATAGAGAAGGTGGTTAGAGTTGATTAAAGATTTTGATTGCACTATCAGTTACCACCTAGGGAAAGCAAATGTGGTAGCTGATGCACTGAGCAAGAAGTCTGGAGTATCAACGTTGGTAGCTATGGAGATTCAGCATCCGATCATGATGGATCTGGAGAGACTCAGCATAGAGTTGATAGAGAGTAATACTCCAGTATGTATCGCCAATCTAGTGGTACAGCCTACTTTGCTGGAAAGAATTAAAGCTGCCTAGAAGGAAGATCCAGAGTTAGTAGAGGTGATGGACAGAGTGCAGAGTAGTTAGGGAGAGGAATTCTGCATCTCAGATGATGGAGCTTTGTGGTTCCGCTCCAGACTGTGTGTTCCTGCTGATGTTGACATCAGAACGACTATTCTAGATGAGGCTCACAGATCTTTATATACTGTTCATCTCGGAAGTACAAAAATGTACAGGGATCTGCGAGAGTTTTACTGGTGGAGCGGAATGAAGAGGGAGATTGCCGAGTATGTAGCCCAGTGTTTGACGTGCCAATAGGTAAAAGCTAAGCACCAGAGGCCAGCAGGTCAGTTGCAGCCGCTATTTATCCCAGAGTGGAAATGGAATCATATATCCATGGATTTCGTTTCAGGGCTGCCGTCGACATCACATGGCCAAAATGCGATTTGGGTGATAGTAGATCGATTGACCAAGTCCGCCCATTTTCTTCCTATCAAGATCAGCTATTCCCTCAGCTGATTGGCGGAGATTTATGTTTAGGAGATAGTTTGTTCTCATGGGGTGCCTGTATCTATTGTGTCAGATCGAGACCTACGATTCACGTCACGATTTTGGAGGAGTTTACAGGAGGCTCTAGGGTCTCAGCTATCATTCAGTACGACATTCCATCCTCAGTTAGACGGGCAGACCGAGAGGACGATACATATATTAGAGGATATGCTCTGTGCATGCGTATTGGACTTTGGGGGTAGCTGGACTCAGTTCATACCACTAGTAGAGTTTGCGTATAATAACAGTTACCAGTCTAGTATTGGCATGGCACCGTTTGAGGCCTTGTACGGTAGGAGATGTCGATCTCCTTTATATTGGGACGAGATGGGTGAGCAGCGAGTTATGGGACCAGAGTTAGTACAGCAGGAATATGATAAGGTTCGGCTTATCAGGGAAAGAATTAGTGCAGCTCAGAGCCGACAGAAGAGTTATGCCGACAATCGCCGCAGGAATTTAGAGTTTGACGTGGGTGATCATGTATTTTTGAAGATAGCTCCACTGAAAGGAGTTATGAGATTTGGTAGGAACGGTAAACTTAACCCTAGGTTCATCGATCTGTTTGAGATTTTAGAGAAAGTGGGACCGGTGGCCTATAGGTTAGCTTTACCACCTTCATTATCCAGAATTCATGACGTATTCCACGTATCGATGTTGAGAAAATACATCCCAGATCCTTCTCATATTATCAGTTATGGTGAGTTGGAACTCAGTGACTCATTAGCCTATGAGGAGGTACCAGTGCAGATTCTGGATAGAAGAGAAAGGAAACTGCGTAGTAAGAAGATTCCTCTGGTAAAGGTTTTGTGGAGGAATCATGCAATAGAAGAGGCTTCTTGGGAGCTCGAGAAATAGATCAGACAGAAATATCTGCAACTATTCCTAGAAGCTTAAATGTAATTATAAATGTAAGTAAAATATGTAATGTTTTTGTACAGGTATATGTAATGTTTAAATAGCGTGAGATATTTTAGTTTTGGGAGGAATTTTATTTTGATATATGTAATCTCCCAGAACTTGAGTTGTAACCACGGTATTCCTTCACCACAAATAAGGGTGAGTAATAAAATAAGTAGACCATTTTTTGCCTCATAAGGGATGATGAATTACATAAATAGTAAATTTCGAGGACGAAATTTTATAAGGAGGGGAGGATGTAACAAACCGAATTTAAAATGGAATTTAAATGATAAAAGAAAGGGGAATGGAAACAAAAATAAATAAGGAAGCTGCCAAGCTTCGTCGCCGAACACATGGTTTCGTCGACGAAGGCTTTAAGGATTTCGTCGACAAACACAGGGCCTCATCGACGAGAAAATACCGAGATGGGGGTTTTGAGCTGACTGAATTTCGTCCACGAAGACTAGATTTCGTCGACGAAATTTGTGAAGAACTCATTAACAAAGGTCGGGCGGCTCGTCGACGAATTCTGCAGTCTATAAATACTAAAAATTCGATTTTTATTTCATTTGAAGCTTCCTCTCCCCTCTCTCTCTCTCTCTCTCTCTCTCTCTCTCTCTCTCTCTTTCCTCTTCGGCCCTCTCACTCTCTCTCTTCAATTTTTGGCCCTATGAGTCGCTGGATCGAAGATTTGAGGCTACCACGACGTTCCTGGTGAAGTTCTTTATGAGTTTGCCAGAGCGGATCGTTGGGAAAACGAAGTTGGAAATCATCCCTAGGTTGAGATAAGACTTTTTAAACCCAATTAGACTTTATGGTAGTTATAAAAATTGATGTACGCATGAAAATACTAATGTTTAATACTGAGAGTTTTGAATATCAGGGTATTGATTATGAAGTCATACGGGGGTCAAGTTAGGATATTTTAGGGGCTTTCTCAATAGTCAGGTAAGGGAATAAACTAAAACAGTTATTTTCCATGCAAGTTAAGATTAATTATGAGCACATTTATTTTCAGAAAAATTTATGCTATATTTTTTTATCACATATGAAATGTATGTTTGGAAAATACTGCTATTATGATTAAAATGTATATGTATGTATGAGATGCCAGAAATGATGCTTTTAGAATATAAAGCATGACTTTAAACGACATATGTGTGGCATGAACATTATTTTTTTATGTGAAGTGAATCATGGTATGAATGATTTTACAAGCAAAGCATATTTCCATGTATTTTTAAAAAACGAGTTATGTTATACTGAGTTTGACGAATATATGGTAAATGAGTTATTTTCAGAATGTAAATATCTGAAACGTATCTGGCGCGAGGCCATGTATTTATGTTATCGGCACGAGGCCATATTTATATTATCAGCACGAGGCCGTATTTACGATTTTGGCGCGAGGCCATGTATTTATGATTTCGGCACAAGGCCGTATCTATGTTTTCGGCACGAGGCCTCGATGATGTTATGTATGTTCATATATTATATGTTATTACTACCAGGATGTTAGTTTAGTTCAATTCAGGGCTCGATACCGTAGCTATGTGTGTAGATTAGATATCTACGTCAGATTAGTGCTAACCATCCCACGAGGGAATGGAAGATGGATAGTCGATGTGGCTTTCAGTAGAGTGTGGACGTCCACCTGGCAGTCCAGACCAGGGTGTGGTGGGTCCATCGTACTTATAGACATATTTGACTCGGTAGTGGTCGGCCAACCATTATCGAGTCCCGCCTTCGGGCTGCACAACTCGTCATGGAGGGTAATACATGACATTAGCTAGCTATTCATCCTGGGCATATTTTCAGTATTATAGTTATAACAGATCCTTATGTATGTTACGATTTATTAACAAATATGAAAGTACATGATTATCCAGTATGATATGATGATTATTTCCAGAGTTATGAGATGTACTGTATATGTAGAAGCACTTTAAATGTTCATGTTGCCACACAGTTGTATTTAGTTTATTTTCCCTTACTGAGAAGTGTCTCACCCCCAACATTAAATGATTTTCAGGAAACCCAGAGAAACCAGCGGGCTAGGGCCGCCGTTGAGTGATTGGTGCTTCCCTAATAGAAGGGTGAGCTATGTACTAGGATCACTAGATTTTTTTGTTATATGCTCCTAGTGTCATTTTGATATTTTTAGGGTTGTATATATGTACAGTATTGGGAGATGTAGTAAACTCTGGTATTATGTTTCTAGTATTATGCTTTATGGATGAATGTGTGGATTTTATGTTTACTGTTGCGTAGATTTCCGCTGTGTTTGACAGGTGTCCCCGTTACCTGTAATGACCCGAATTCAAAATGAAATTAAATAATAAGGAAAGGGAAATGGAAACCAGAAACAGAAGGAGGCCATAGACTTCATTGACGAACACAGGGCTTCGTCGACGAGAAAATACCGAGAGAGGTTTTGGGGTAGCCTGAATTTCGTCGACGAATACAGGGTTTTGTCGATGAAATTTGTGAAAGACTCGTCGATGAAATCCTGTTTTATATATATACGAAAATCCGAGAGAAATGTTATTTTTTAAGAAATCTCTCTCTCTCCTCTCTCTCTCTCTCTCTCTCTCTTTCTCTCTCTACGGTTCTCTCTCCCTTCTCTCTACATTTTCGGCCCCACCAGTCGTCAGATCGACAATCCGAAGTCACCACGACGCTCCTAGCAGAGTTCTCTCCAAATCTGCTGGAGCAGATCATGGGAGAAAGCTAGTTGGAAATCATCCCAAAGTTGAGGTAAGACTTTTTAAGTCATATTTGGTCTTGCGCTAATTAGAAGAAGTGTCATACGCATAAAAATACTGAAGTTTAATACTGGGGGTTTTCAGTTTCGGACTATTGGTCAGGAAACCCCTCAGGTATTAAACTTAAATGCTTTTGGCTGAAAACTTTCTACCCAATATTTGAGTTTTTAGTAGTTAAGGAAAATATTGTATGCTTCGAAATACTGAACTTTAATTCTGAAATTTTTCATTTTCAGGGTGTTGAGTTAGGAACCTTGCAGGTGCGGGACAATTTTATTAGGGGCTTTCTAGGAATCAGGTAAGGGGATAAACTAAACTAGTACTGTTTTGGAAAATGCTTATATATAAATAGTTATCATTTGATTCATGAAAAATGTATATGATTATATATATATCTTATATTTGCAAAATACTGTGAAAATGATCGTATGTTGAGTATGTGGAAAATCTACTGTGTGGCATGAGTAAAAATATTGTTTAATGCTATTTTCTAGGAATGTGGATATTTATGATGGAAAACCGGCGTACGAGCTGAGATGCTTTTGTATATGTACATATGTGGATATATTTGCCGGCGTACGAGCCGTGTTATGTGATTTGTCGGCGTACGGGCCGTGCTATGTGGTTTGCCAGCGTACGGGCCAATGATTTTTATGATACATGTATATATATGAAATGATACCATTGTTGTGAAAATAAATGAAATGAGATATTTATGTATCACAGTTTCAGTATATGTATATGATATCAGAACCTGGTTGGCTTGGTTTAGGCTAGCACTTGCACTGTACTATTGGTATGTGTTCATGATCCCTGTGATCATGATATCTGTGTTAACGCCGCTGTACGCAGTGGTGTGAGATTGGATGGTCGATGTGGTTATTTTTAAGAAGTGTGCTGTTATCACCCCTGGTGTACGGACCTGTCTGGGTAGACCCATCGGACCTACAGACTAGACTATCAACTTGACAGTGGTCAGCCAACCATTGTCAGGTCCTGCCTTCGGACCACACAACCCAGTCATGTGGGGGTAATACATGACAACAGTCAACTAACCCACCAGGATGGTTTTTATGTTATTATTATTATTATGACATGAGTTGAGATATGTTATGAAAATGCAGTATGTTCTACCATGTTTTGATATATATATATATATATATATATATATATATATATATATATATATGTTTTCCCATATTTGATGAAACAGTACTAAATGTGTTATATATGTTATATGTTGAACACGAATTACTCATGTTGCCACACACTAGTATTAGTTTATTTCCCTTATTGAAAGGTGTCTCACCCCTAAATTTTATTAACTTTTCAAGAGCCCCGGATAAGAAAGCGGGAAAAGCCCCACAGAAGTAGTGTTGTTTATGTGCCCTCTGTGAAGGGTAAGTTTTTGGTAAAGACAGTTAGGTTTTGTGGGAATTATCCCTAGATTCCATTTTTGAGATGTATATACTGTGAGATAGTGATAGTAGTAACTCTGGTATGTGTTATGCACATTATGATGAGACGTATATGATTTTATATTTTTTGCTGCGTAGGCTTCTGCTGTAAGTTCTGTTACATCTCTGGTACCCACGGGTTCAAGTGGATTGTGACCTGCTGAGCTAGTATGTGTGATGTGTGGATTTGGTTTGATGTTGATTGATATAAAAAAAAAATGTGAAAAATGAGCAAGTCGTGACATTACCCACGGGTTCGGGTTGACCATTTTATCTATTATGTGACATTTTATATTTAGAAATTGAGGGACGTTACATTTCCGCTGCGTATATTATGTTAATTATGGATTATTAGGTATAACGCGCAGGACCCGGGTTTAAGCGTTCGGGGCGTTAGAGCAACTGTTGGAAAATTGGGCTTACTCCCATGAGGGAGACGGATTTTGTTTAAGGGGGAGCAATTGGAACTCACAAGTGAGAGAGAGATTATTGAGAATTCCACTTCTGAGTTTGTCCCATATTAGAAAATTTGAGTAAATGATGGGTGTTTATACATATGGTTGGGTCCAAAACCTAATATACTTAAACTTTTGGGTCAGGTTAGCATTCACCCATGTGTATCAAGTCTATCCATGGATTCCTCTGATGCTAACATATAGTTTGATAATTAGTTTTAACAATAATATCATAATTTAACACATTATTTATATTATATGTTCAACATAATTGACAATTGATAAATTCATATGAATAATATAATATTTATAAAAATGGCACGCATGATATAAATTTATTTGTGGTGGAAAATAATAACTTATTTATAATATATGTAAATACAAATGTAACTCGATGTATATATTTCTATAATTTTGAGTAATATCAATTAAATTAATTCTATAATTTTAGTGGAGAAAAACTGTATTGTATTTTGTATATTATATTGAATTTTAAAAATAATTCCAATCATTTATGCTATTTTTATTGTATATAATACATGTTAACAAAAATGTAATACGGTATATACATTTCTGTATTTTTTAATAATACAAATTGAAAGTAATTCTACACTTTTAGCAGATGTAAATATAAATCAATAATAAAGAAAGTAGAAACAAATAATTTGAATTAATTTTATAATGTAAAAGTTTTGGAAAAGAAAGTTATGGAAAGTTGTTAAGTTGAAATCAATTTTCAAAAAATTATTTAAGGGAATATATTCATATTATATTTATTTTATTTTATTTAATAAGAAAAGAAAATTTTTTTAAAAATAATAAATAAAATTAATGGCATCAATAGTGAGAAAGAAAGAGAGAAGATAATTTAATAAATTAATTTTTAAAAATTGTAGGGCCCATATGGGACCAATGAGAGGAATTTAAAAAAAAATAGAAATGATTAAAAAATTAATGAACCCACATGGGCTCCTACCTATGCTGCGAGAGGAGGGGAAAAAAATAATTATGTATTTAGCTTGGGCACCTCCTTCAACGAGAGAGAGAGAGAGAGAGAGAGAGAGAGAGAGAGAGAGAGAGAGAGAGAGAGAGAGAGAGAGAGAGAGGATGAAAGTTTAAGAAAAAAAATTCACTAATAATCATGTTTATATAGATGTGATTTTTAAAATACACGGTGTGGATGTATGGAATTCAAATTATAAATTTGGATTTTAGTGTATTTGGATAATTTTTAATTCAATTTTATATTACATATTTTTCCAAGTTCAAGATATATCCAAACATTGCACAATACAAGTTCATATTACTATGAAAACAGCTAGTAAAATTATCTACACATGAAAACGGTAAATGAAAATTGCATTCCAAAAAAACAAAATGAATAACGCAAAAATTCATAATCATGGTCTTAAATTTTCACAACGTTGTTGAAATTTTCGATTTTCGTCATCCTCGAAATTGAAATGGCAATTGATTCCCATTTTACATAAATTTCATCGAAATCTCAACAAGTCATCGAAAAGTTATTGAAATCTTGAAATTTAAATGAAACTTATCGAAATTTTAACTATGTAATGAAACTTCCTCGAAATTCAAATGAGAGATTTAGGACTCTTAATTTATTTTATTTATTTTTATCGAAACAAAAGATTATTACAAGTGCTTTTGAAATTATATGAAAAAATAAACTTACAACAATATTTTATTTAATCATTCATGTCTAAATCATCTTCAGAATATATTTGATACACATATTAATATTATATTATCACTTTTCCATCTCAAACACAATAATTTGTAATATATTAATTTTAAAACTTTTATTATTATTTGTGTTAATTAATCTAAAAAGTTTACAAATAATTCCATACTTTATTACAAATTTTTATTATTTTTTCAAGTGGAAACCCAAATTGCTTGCTTTTGAAGTTTGAAAGCTCGAGCGAAATCGAAATTTAAGACCTTGCATAATGGCTTACCCAGAGAAGGAGTGACAGAGGGGCGAGACCCAAGAGTGAAGAGGCGTGCTTCCATGGTTGATTGATCAAACACCAAGAGCAGTTTATGAGAAATATTTCCCAGGATGACTCTAACATAATCTCGCTACTTAGAGTAGCAACATTTGTCACGTGTTGACATTAAGTAAATCTCGCTACTTGGAATAGCGAGATTTGGTTGCCACGCGTCTCTGCGAGAATGGGCCTGACATTTAAATATCGCTACTCCGAGTAGCGAGATTTCTGTGTTGTACACCTAATTTTGTTTTCTGAATTATTTAAGTAAAGAATTAATTATTAAACGAATAATTTTCACTTATATTTTAATTTAGTTAAATCTCGCTACTTGGAGTAGCGAGATTTTCTGTGCACCAAGTTTTCATTATTAATTAAATTGTTTTCTGAATTATTTGATTGAAGAATCAATTATTAATTAAAATTTTCACTTATAATTTACAGTTTGTAATTTAGTTAGAAATGTTTTTTTATAAAAAAAAAAAATTAATATAACAGTTATATACTATAAATATACACTAATTATATTTAATTAAATAGGAAAATCTTTATATATTTTATTGAGTAAGAAATATTTAAATATTAACATATTCCATTTGTTGCCGCTATCTCTAGCACAAAGAGAGTTGATCCATTAATTTATCATACTGTTCCTTTTGATGGAGTTAAGATTTTAATTTTAGCATTTCTGGCATTTCATATTTTGTGTTTGTTCCTTTATTATCCTCTTTCTCTCTCTCTCTCTCTCTCTCTCTCTCTCTCTCTCTCTCTGTTCCACCATTTTTTTCCTATAAATTCTAACGTTATTTTTATTTTGCTGATATGAGTGTTTCAATTTTTTCTGTTAAGGGTTAATCATTTTTTAAAAAAAAAATTTGAATGATGAAGAGTAGAGAATAAAATGTTGATCATGAGGATAACTAAAAGATTGGGATATGCCTCCATTAATTTGGATTGATAAAGGACTGGGATCATGGTTGCCTCCATTATTTTGTCTCTCCATGTATCAACTAATATATTACTCATTAGTCATTACTATAATCAATTTTGTTCCTTGGGAGCAGTCAGGTTATGAGATGACCGTCTATATGGCTTATAGGATGAATAACTTGCTTTGCTAACCAGGCAAGGAAACCGCCTATATGGCTTATAGGATGAACAGCTTGGCTAACCAGGTAAAGACTTTAGCCATGCATGGATGATAAATTGAAGCAAACTTCAAAGAAAAAAGTGTGCAATGGTAGCAATAAGAACAATACTGTTACTATGAAAAAAGGACATCTTGGGTTTCTTAAGGTTAACATGGATGGATTGTCAATAGGGAGGAAAGTGGATCCAAATGCTTCTTCTATATATGTTACTTTAGCCCAAGCACGAGAGGACATGTTGGATAATCCAACCACAAGCATCACTTCCATTCGTGAGTGTAATCTTTCTTTTTTATATTTTTTATTAGTAATGTATAATTTACTTATTTTCTATAAATTCGATCTTAAATGTTTTGATGTGAAACTACTGTTAAATCATTGTTGCACCTCAATCTAACAACTAACTTTTAGAACCAAGTGGTTTAAGATGACATAAATATTTTGATAATCAAGGTCAAATTAGTAGGACTAGGACAGTAATGAGTTGTATAGATAATTCCTTTCTAGTTTTAAAATGTAATTATGATTGTGTAACTAGGTTCGAGTGGAGAGAGTGAGCAATCAAGAAAGGCTACCAAGCTTTTAAATGGATCATCCGAGTTTGTGCTCACTTATGAAGATAAGGAGGGGGACTTGATGCTCATACAAGATGTTCCTTGGGAGTATGCACCTTTCATTTCGTTTTAAATGATTATACTAGTGCAATATATTTATACTTATGTATAGATGTTTTTTTGAATGAGTCTTTGTGTGTATATATGCATATATTTATGACTGATTCCTGTATATGTACTACTAAGCCCTAAATGGCATCCCATCAAATGACAAGACTAGCCTTGTGGAAAAATAGTTGGTCTATTTCGAGCAACATTTTAAGGTGTAGGAGCAGTAGCTCCACTACTAGTAACGTAATATTAAACATTTTGTGTAAAGACCTGCTTAATTTCTATGTTTTTTTTTTTATAATATAACATTTAAAATACTCTGATACCAAACTGGGGATGAACCCAATCATTAGCCTAAGCAGCGAGAAGCATAAATCAAATAAACATATCTATATATAATTTATATACAATACAATACTAGAGTGCTATCATGTTTTCCAAAATACACACATATCACTATTCCAAAAATATTCCCAACTATGCTGGGATATACAAAAAATCCTCCACAAACATACTCACTATCTGCTAATAGGGCAGTACCGGAGCCCCTCTATTTGCGAGTCTGGTCTACTCATCTACCTAAATCACCTGAAAAATGATTCAACACTGGGATGAGTCAACGCTCAGTAAGACGAAATATGCTATTACTAATGTGTGGTAAATAAGCTACAATATTATGAAAATCTGTTTCTATATTATCATGTATAACTGGATACGTAAGTACTTTACAAGTAATAAAATACACCACCCTTTTCATGTTACTTAACATAACAGTATTGTAGGTTACTATTTAAAATACTTCTAGTGTACATAAGTATGTTTCCTATTTTTGTAAAGTTGTATATACGTAACAGTAACTGAAAACTTTCCCTGTGGATAACTGTGTGTCATGATTTAACCCTTCATGACAGGGTTGTGCGGCCCGTAGGCGGGATCTACACTGGCTGGCCGATCAGGGTAAATCACTATACTCCATCGGTCAGATCTGCCCACCTCAACCCATATTTAATGGGGAGCCTATCCACGTCAAGTGCCTAGGTGATCGACCTACTACCACGTATTATCTAAATAGGTGGTTGCACTCATAACATAAATATTTGTAGCAACGGTACCGTGCTCTTCTGTATGGTCCAACAGGGTCTGATACTATATAATATATTTCTATATTCAACTATCTGATTTACCATGATTTTGAAATAACTGTAATAACCATGATACTGAATAAACTATAACTATAATCCATACAACATAATACTGAGAACTGTATAATCATAACACTGAAAACTGTATAATCATAGTACTGAAATTCGTATAATCATGGTACTGAGATTCGTATAATCATGGTACTAAAATTCGTATAATCATGGTATTGAATTTGTAAAATCATGATACTGAAATTCGTAAAACATATCCCCGTACTATATTCATATTCTCAAGTCATACCACACTTTAATACATAATATTCATAATTTAATAAACTGTATAATATTTTAAAATTACCTAGCATAGCATATTTCTCTTACCTGACTACTGGAAAGCCCCTATGGTATACTGGCCTAACACCCACAGGGCCCCTGACATAACACCCTAAAAATAACATTTGTCAGAACAAAATATCTGTATTTCTTCACCTACATCATTTCTTATAACTGTCAGAAGACCAAAAATAGACTAAAAAGCCTTACCCTGAATTTAGGATGAAATCGAACTTCATTTTACCAATGACCCGCTCCGGAAGACTTGCAAAGAACTTTGCCAGGAGCGTCGTGGTGGCTTCAGATCGTCAATCCGGCGACTGGCAGGGCCGAAATCGAAGAGAGAAGTGAGAGGGGTCGTAGGAGAGAGAGAGAGGCGCTGAAATGTGATAAAATTCCGAGTTTGCACTATTTATAGGGCCAAATTCGTCGACGAGACACATCACTTTGTCGACGAGTCTTTCAGTAAATTCGTCGACAAATCTTACCCTTCATCGACGAAATTCAGAATAGCCCAATCTTTCGCTCAGTATTTTCTCGTCGATGAAATGGGACCTCGTCGACGAGATCCTGAAGACTTTCATTGATGAATCCCTGTATTCGTCGACGAAGCCCGGAAATTCCTTGAAATTATTGTCTCCAAAATGCAATGTCGTCGATGAACGCTCCGCGTTCGTTGACTAAGTCTACTGCCTCCTTCTGTTTCTGTTTCTATTTCTCTCCCTCATTATTATTAAGATACTATTATTCTTCGGGTCACTACATTTTGGACCATGCTTTTAAGGCCTGTTTCATTCAAGTTCCTAGGTACTTTGGACAGGCAGAGGCCTATGTCGTTGGAAAAGACAATATTGTCTTTGGATGTTTAGATGGTAAACATATGTTTGTTGATTTGTGTATAGGATGTTTCTCAACACAGTGAAGAGGCTTAGAATCATGAAGACGGTGGAAGCTAATGGACTTCGTACCTAAGATTATTAATTATGAAGACATCGAAGTTTGGAAACGCCTAGATGATACGAAATTATATGTTAACTAATTTACTTAACACAATTATAAAAATAAAAAAAAATGTCAAACAAATAGAGGAAAACATTTTAATACCTATAAACAAAAATAAAGAATATATTTACAATTGTACTAATTACTCTGCAATTATGTTTATGACTCATGGAATGGAACTGCGGTAAAAGTTAATGGAACCAGTATGTTCACAACGTTACATTCACAAGTTTCGTATGCATTCAACCTATCAAAACACTATACTAATTTCGGCAGAATCCTGTTTACAAATTAAGCATATCCATCCATGCACCTGTGCAAAGAAAACATTCTTCAAATTTAATGGAACCAATATGTTCACAACGTTACATTCACAAGATTCGTATACATTCAACCCATAAAAATACTATACTAATTTCGACAGAGTCCTATTTACAAATTGAGCATATCCATCCACGCACCTGTGCAAAGAAAACATTCTTCAAATACAATTGATACCAGTATGTTCACAACGTTACATTCACAACATTCTTATACATTCAACCTATCAAAATACTATACTAATTTCGGCAGAGTCTTGTTTACAAATTGAGCATATCCATCCACGCACCTGTGCAAAGAAAACATTCTTCAAATACAATTGATACCAGTATGTTCACAACGTTACATTCACAAGATTCATATACATTCAACCTATAAAAATACTATACTAATTTCGACAGAGTCCTGTTTACAAATTGAGCATATCCATCCACGCACCTGTGCAAAGAAAACATTCTTCAAATACAATTGATACCAGTATGTTCACAACATTACATTCACAACATTCGTATACATTCAACTCATCAATATACTATACTAATTTCGGTAGAGTCCGTTTACAAATTAAGCATATCCATCCATGCACCTGTGCAAAGAAAACATTCTTCAAATACAATTGATACATGCTTGGCACTTTACACAGGGGTCCTCTATAGATTCAGAATTAAGAACAAATACATTATGTACAAATGATATATTCTAAACAAAATACATGATGTAAAAATGAAGTAATGAATAAATACATTATGTACAAATGAAGTAATGAATACATTATGTAGTAATGAACAAATACATTATGTACAAATGAAGTTGTAAACATATATATGATGTACAAATGAACATATACATGATGTACAAATGAAATAATGAACATATACATGTTGTAGAAGTGAAATAATACGACGATTATCGCCTACTCAGTGCAGCAGAGAGGTTGTCTCCGGTGTCGGGGTGGCTACCGTCTGCATCTGCGTCTGCCCTCACCTGGCTGCTCATCCGCGTCTGGCGTCCGGTCACATCGATGTGCTGCATGTTTGTCATCTCTGCCCATAGGTACAGGATAATATATCTCTAGGTGAAGCAGATGGGGAGCTATGTCGTATGTAGTCTCTGGACGAGTCCGAGGTGGCAACCCGGGTGCATCCACCTCCTCCGCATCCAGAGGGTTGTCTAGTAGGTACGACATCGACGGGGTAGCAGCAGAGCCAGATTGATAATCTGTCGGTCTACCGAAGGGTCCCATAATATCAGCGACTGTCAATGGGGCGTACGGTGCGGACGGCCCGAATACGTACTCCTCATGTACAATGGGCGGTGAGAAGGCCGGACTCAATGGACTACTGGAGGTAGCTGCTCGACCACCTCGTACTGGAGCTTCTCGACTACCTCGTGGTACTGGGGGCCGGCGTGGGGTAGGGATCCGTTGCCTTTCCTCGTAGACAATGTCCAAACCAGCTCTCGCTAAATCGCTCACAGTGGGGTCTGATGATAGTACGTCGACCTGGTGTAATACGTCAACCTACAGCATATGAAAATAGTGGTTACGACATTGAACTATTAATATAAACGGTAACAAATTAGGCATGCGTTTGAGTATGCGTACGAGGCTCATGTAGACCATCGTGGTCCTATCTACGAAGCGATGTGTGATCGACCTGTACCACGTGTAATACGGATCCTCCGGACCCATCGGTCCATCCGCCTCCACTCCTTGTATGATATAGTCCCGCCTATGTCCCCACATACTCACATACATCGTGTGCTCGGCAGCCCAATCTGTGTTCCCCTGACCACAACCATCAATCTCGTGCAAGTCGTCCCTACGTACATCGACCCTTGAAGTAAAGAAGCGGTCTGGGATGCCCTGTCGAAAGCCAAACTGGCGCATCACTCAGTCTGGGAGATGCCACTCAATAATATGAAAACATATGAGTGGCACTAAGGCAACCCAGAGGTCGGACCCAATTGCATAGTCAGTCGGTAGGTTGGCTAAAATGTCATCCATGTATGACGCCCATACAAACTGCGCGTAAACATATGGTAAATGTAAGAGGTGGTAGGGATATCTACAAAGAATGCAAAATACTATCAACACACATGACCGACACTACCTCATGCTCCCAGTGCATGTCCAGCTCGAATCTGTACCAGGGTAGCGTGCGTTGTGCAACATTAGGCGCCAACAACTGATCCCTCCACCTGTACAAAATAGAACGTAAGTGAAAAAGGTGTAACGACTAGTACATAGTATGACTCAATATTCGTAGCACTTATACAAGCAAAGGATTGTAAGTGGAGTTACTAACCTCCACGCGAGTGGAGCTGGGTCAATCGGGCGTCTATCCTCGTCCCTCTGAATAAGATACCGGAGACCGCAATGCGTAGGAGCTAATGACATGAATCTCTCCCACTCCCAAACCTGCAATAAGTGGAGTGCTACTCCGATCTGTGAGTGGGAAACGTCAGCAGCGCGGCACATCTCTCGGTACAGCCACGCTAACGTCGCAGAGCCCTAACTATACTGGCATATCTCTGCTCGCTCCGTGAGGAGTGGAAGGAACATCAAGTGCGCGTAACTCCCCGAGGGGTCACAGAACAGCGTCCCACATATCAATCATAGCATGTGGGCACGTGCGTGGCACGCTACTGTGTGATCATCGGTAGCTTCCAGGAGCTGGCGAAACAGCTCGCCCTCGAGAAACTGCATGCGAATACGGGCACCAACAAGCTCACCATCTGGAGGCACCACTCCTAACAATCTCTTACACATGCGGCGGGGTGCTCCCCCCTGACCGGCACCTCCCTCCTATACTGGTCCAGCAGTACGACTAGTGACGGGCAACCCATCAATCGGCAGCCCAAATAACACCGCAACATCCTGTAGGGTGATAGTCGTCTCCCCGTGCAGCAAGTGGAACGTGTGCGTCTCTGACCTCCATCGCTCCACCAACGTGGTCACAAGATGCCAATCCAACTGGACATGGCCAATCTGATATATCCCATAAAAGCCCGTATCCCATATCCAATCAACAATGCAGGGGTCCGCACCTATCCTCTCGTGTACGCTCTGACTGCCCCCTCGGCAATATAACACGTCAACATGCGAATCCGTCCATGCCCAACTGGACTGGTAACAATCACCTATAGTCAGTACACTAGGATCGGACGGCCTTGGATCGATCCTACAAACAAGACAACATAGTTAAAGCGTCAACATAAAAATCATCAAAATTGAGTATCTGTCACGGCTGCTTTGTATGGTGGAACTGAATGGAAATCTCAGGTTTTATCCTAGATGTGTACAACTGAAAATATCCCACCTAGCTTTTTTTTCTCAAGATGCACTATTCCCTATTGATGAACAGAGTGACTGAATTGCTCAAAGGCAACCAATAGCATGGAAGTTCACCGATAAAGGAAGGCGGCCTAGGGATCTTAGATTTGGAATCTAGGAATATGGCTCTCCTTACCCGAGCCCAAGATCATGAATCCTCGCCTAAATGGACGCGGCCGACTTATTTATAATCGCCTTGTTTAGAAGGAAGAAGTAGTCAGCTGAAAACTTTTTGTAATTATAAGGCTACAAGTAGGCAAATTTCTTCATCTATTACATATGGAATGTGTGTGAAACAAAGAGATAGAAGTAGTATGGCAGCACCCATAATCATTCTTTCGCCCCTCTTATGGCAATTAAATGTGTAGGACACGTCATTTATCTTATAAGTGATAGGTCAGTGCGAAGGTTCAATTGCATCCCCAGGTTGTGTCCTTCTTGGACATCTCATGCGGTTATTTCCTTCTTGACGACATATGCTACACGTGATATTTTTCCTACCTTCCCGAGTGTCCATCTCGTTGTGTATACGTGAGCTCCTAGTCCGACCTTTATGTCGAGCATATGCAAGATTTGCCTGCAAATTCGGCAACGAGGAAGCTGGCCAATATGCCTCATGCATAATTGGATGAAAATCCACAGCATATGTTGCATAGTGCTCGCCAGTGCTCCAATATGGCTCAACATACTGGCTTGCATTTAGCTGTGTCTCGGCATAGGCTGTGAGAAGGTGAGAGCAGTGATAGTGTAAAGATTGCCACTTTCTACAGGGGTATTCGCGCCTCTAGATGCTCAAAGTTTGGACATTGCTTCCTTTATGGGGTCCTAACTGCGCGGTCGTGATGCTAAAAGTACCCCTAGACCGGTTGAATTTCGTGACTCGAAGTCCAGTCACCTTCAGCTTCATTCTTTCCATCGCTAGCAATATATGCGGAGTCAACGTATTTCCTCCAGCTATTACGTTACAAGCAGCCTCCCATCGGCTATTAAAATAATATGCAATGCGATAAAATGTTAGTTGCACAAGGGCCGTTATGGGCAGGCTACGAGCGCCTTTTAGGATGGCATTGAAAAATTCGACTAGGTTAGTGGTCATGTTCTCATACCTCTTTCCAACATCGTGGCACTGAGTCCACATATAAGGAGCAATCTGATCGAAGAACGACTTGGCTGGCTCTCTACCCTCATCGAATATCCTCTCCATCCACTTGTCAAATTTTCTCACCTGATGCTCCCTTCCCACTTGCTCAGCCATTCGCTTCAGATTGACACTCCGCACTTTCGTATTAAAGTTGCTCACCACATGTTGAAGACAAAATCAGTGGTGCACATGTGGTGGTTGCCAATCAGGATTGCGCTGCACTGCAGTGATAATCCCTGGATGCCGATCTGATATGAGGCAAATGTCATCTTGGATTCTAAAAATTTCTTTTAATTTTTTTTTAAGTTACCTTAAATTTAGTTCTTTTATCCAATCAATAACACAATTAAACAACCGATCAATTAAACATAATCAAACATTCAATCAATAACTACACTTTGAAAGTTGAAACAATCAAACAGTTAATCACAATTTCCAAACCAATACACCCAATTTGATTGCCAAATATAAATTCACTTCAACACAATAAGATTGATGTAAATTCAAGATTTAGCACTTTTGGAATACAAACACTATCCAATCATTCTCAAACTCTATACCATTCAATCACACAATATATCTTTTGTTGTTAGCCTTGAATATGAATTTGTAAGCCCTGTAGTCGAATTATATTTTATACTTTGCTGATATAGATTTTCTTCTTCAATATGCTTTTCAACAACACATTCACACTCTTCTCAATATTCAGAACACAACTAAACTCTCAGTTAATTTATCCTTGGGCTGTTAACCAAGTAACGTACTCCCGTATAGTTTCCGCAAGATATGGTATAACCAACGTACTCCCTTTCGGTTTTCGCAACCCAAATCAAAATTAAACTTTAAGTTTACTTGATTTCTATATTACGTAGTATATATGATTATCAAATAAACCATCCACGCAATTTCAATATGCTGAAAATAAATAGTACGGAAAGAGAGAGTGAGACGGGGATTTTTACGAGGTTCTACTTATACCCAGCCTACGTCCTTGCCTTTGGAAAACCACCAAAGGATTCACTAGTTCAGTTCCGTTGACGGTTGGAACAATACTGATTACAACACTCCTTGGTTAAGGCTAGAGCCCGCCTTCTCCAAACGATATCTCCTCGTTCGGTCACTCCTTATATAGGCTAGAGCCCGCCTCTCTAAGCAATATCACCTTGCTTAGCCAACGATCCAAACAACCCTTGGAATCGTCAATATACAAGAAATACAACCACAATATGTGTACAAAAATTTTGCTCCTCAAAGAGTTGATTAGTACAACAATTACAGCACTATATACTTCAAAGTAAAGAACAATATGGAAATTAACTTGAAACTCAAGGAAGTGTATCACCAATTTAATTATTTCAATGGATGAAAGATTTCAGAATTGTAGCACAAACTTGGTGAGTAAAATCAACAAGAACTCAGTAAGCTTCATGCAAGTTGAGAGCAAGAGAGAGCCTTGAGAATTTGAGAACAATTTGAGAGAGATGCTGAATTTTTCCAGAATTTGAATTCTTGGTTGTATTGATTCAATGATCTTTGAGGCCTATTTATAGACTTAAAAAGGTAAGTAACTTGGTCCCCAAGTGTGTTGAAATATCCCCCAAGTTTCCATAAATTTTGAACCACAAACAACCTCTTTTAAAAATTTGCCCATTATGAAATTTTCAAATCTGCCATGGTGACAGATGACTGTCCATTTGTGGTAGTTGTCTATCCTCTTAAATTAAAAAGGCAGTAGGTAGGCAGTCATCTATCCAAACCCTCAGAGACGACTGACAGTGCAACACCAGCTTATGACAGACTACTGTCAAGCTGTCAGCTTCGTGTGCCCTCCAGTATTTTGCTCATAACTTTCTCTGTATAAATCCACATTTGATGGTATTGGTGTCAAATGAAAGATAAGAGAAATTTCATGTTGAACACATTTTAAAATAAAGACGTTTTCATGGAAAAAAATGTGCATCAATGCAAATGTAGAAAAAATGACAACATTTGAAAAATTCTCTTTTTAGTGCTTTTCATTTGAAAAAATAATTCTAACCTTTTTGAAATGATTTTTGACCTTATAAAAATATTCTCCAATTATGTTCAAAGGTATCTAGGTCCAAGTCATTAACCTAAGAGCTTCATGCATCCATATTGAAATTCTTTGAAGCACTTACATGGATTTTCCTAAAGACTCATTTGACTCCTCTTTTGCTTTGAGTTCTCTTTATTGCTAATCTCTGATCTTTCAAAACTTCTTTGAGCTTCATTGATCTTTAAGCTTTTAATGCTTGAAGATTTTTAATATTAATGCTCTCATTATCTTCTTTAGGCTTTAATCCATGCTTCAAGCTTGATGTAATCATCCTTATTTGAAGTACAAGCTTTCATCAATTCTTTAATGCTCTATCCTTGAGTCCTGAAAATGCATCACTTAACATAGCATGTTAAGATCCACTTGTTTGTTAGCATCAAAATAGGATATATAGCCTTGTAAGGCCAACATAATGTTGACAACACAGAAACCAATTCCATGTATCGAGGCTTTCTGTTAGCTTTACTGTAATCCCAAGAGGGGGAGCGAATTGGTATTTTTTAAAATTTAACCCCTAGGTATTCCTCCTAACAGTAGTATGTTCACAACCCTATGGTCAATCTAATATGAATATTATAAATATATCAGAAATTAAATGAAGCAGTTTAATTAATCGCACAAGCACTAGAAAGCAGTAAATAAAGGGTGACACGCAGATATGTTATTGAGATTCGGCCAACTGCCTACGTCCCCTCCTTGGCTAACCAGCACAAGGATTATCACAATAACTTGCTCACTTAAACGGGTGGAGTGGCACCTATACAAACCAGGTCAAACTATCACAGGGCTTACCTCAACCTTTACACCAATCCTTACTGGACTAGATTACCGCCCCCTCAGGCCACGCCTGGAATCTCTCAGATATACAATCAAAAGGTACAATATACGGGTGCTTTCACGTAAAGCAAATTTGTACCACAATTGCGCACAATCACAAACACCACAGATGATTTAAAATGTAAGCTCAATGTGGTCTAGATAGTTTAACTCTCAAAGATGTTTTCTATCAGTGTAGTGAGTATGTGAGAGTATCAATAATAATCTATGTATTTCAAAATATTCAATCAAACGTGTTCACATAGAATGTCAAACAAGCCTCAAGAATATCAATCAATAGAATGTCTCAATCACATGAATATGTATATGCTTGGATTTGCAAAATATATGTAATCTTTGTATTTCAGCAAATGATATAGTCTTGAATGGATATTGCCACAAAGATTAATATAACACACACAAATATCTTTTCACAAATGTATCAATATGAATACCACAAGATATTTGAGTACTTTTGAAAATATTTTTGCAAGCCAAAAACAAATACAAACCTCCTAAGCTATTGCAATGAGAATGCAACACTAGGAAGTTTAACACAAGTATTCTTAGGGTAGGCTTATTAGAAAAGCCTCCTAAGAATAGTTAGGTTATGCTCTCAAAGAAAAATCAATTCAAATACACAACAAATGAGAGAGCAAACCTTTTAAGCAATACCACTCAATACACTTACAAATAATGTAGATAGATGAAGAAGGTAAGCTTGAGTGGATTTTAAAAGAGTATGAGCAATGGGAAATATTTAGCTTGAGAGAGAAACTTTGATTTTGGTTTTTTCTAATCAACCCTTAATTCTCCCAAATGAAAGAGTATATATAGACACACCAAAATATTTGACCGTTGGGGACCTATTAGGGATTGTTAGAAAAGATTAATGACATTTAAACAATTTTAACCCTATTTAAAAATATTTAACCCGCGGTAAAAATGATGGCAACCCGAGAGGTCCGGTCAACCAGAAATGTTTCGGTCAACCAAGTTTCATATGGTTCAGTCGACCAGGAGACTTTTGAACTGAAGGCTCGGTCGACCAGGAGAGGGCGATTTCTCAATTTTTTGATATTCGGTCAACTAGGACATTTTGAACAACTTGGTTCGGTCGACCAAACCGCTGGGATTTCTCTCGATGACCCTCCCGTCGACCAAGTAGTTGGAGTACAAAAATGGTCGGTCGACCAGATGGTCAAATTTTTGACCTAGGGAGGTTTTGGTCGACTAGGGCTTTTTGAACTACCTGGTTCGGTCGACCAGGTGGTCAAAATGTTGACCAAAGAGGGTTTCGGTCAACCAAGGCTTTTTGAACTATTATGGTTTGGTCGACCAGGGCTTTGGTCAATCAGTTGACCTAGGGAGGTTTCGATCGACCAGGCCAAAATGAACTGGCTTGGCTGGTTGACCGAAAGTGCACCATGTGTGCATTTCAATCTCGCTTTGAAACAAACAAGCCCTATTCAAGTGCCTAACAAACATATGTGTAATGTGTATGTCCTAGGGTCACTTGGAGTCCAATTTGAAGACACCGAAAAAGTCCAGTGTCGGTCGACCGAAGGGTATACCCTAAGGTCATGCTAAGGTCATTTTGCATTATGATTTGATTTGAGCTTACAAAATAAACCATACATGTGATGTGTAGGTGCTTATTACAAACCGAATATCCTAATTACTATTACAGACAAATTTCACTACAAAAATATTACAATCAAGAGTATGAATTTGTCTTCAAGCTTTGATCTTTCACGTGCCATTAATGATCTGCTAATATGGACCTGCACATGAACTAGATATTCATTAAATACAAGAGTATTTGTCATTATCAAAACTAGGGCGTGACCTATAAGGTCAACACTTTCCTCTTGCACAATAGTGAATGCAAGGGGAAATATTTGCCTATTTGCATCCAGGCACATTGCAATAAGGAGTTTGCCCTTGTACTTATCGTATAAGTGTGTCCCGTCCACACATATAATGGGAGGGCAGTGACGAAAACCCTGAATAGATGCTGCGAATGACCAAAATATAGATACGAAGGTTGCGCTGTTCTTGCTACCTGGAATAGGAGTCGACCTCCACCCGACTATAGTTCCAGGATTGTACACACGCATCGCTTCCATCCACTTCGGTAACGTTTCATAGGATTTCTCCCAATCACCGAGTACTTGGGTTATTGCCTTCTGTTTGCCCAACTAAACCTTCTTATAAAAGATTGAATACCCGAATCAACGATCTATGAACTCCTTCAATGTAGCGATCGACGTCGACGCATCTCCCCTTATCATATTCACTATCTCTCTAGCAATGAGGGACGACGTGATTTAGTTATGGTCCTATGACAGAATTTCATTCAGACACATGTGCGGACCACCATATTGGGTGATTTTGAATAAACGGTGTATCATCTGATACATGGCACGCAATCTCCACGAGCAATTAAGGTCCTTACACCTAGCAACCCATAAATCAGGTGTAGATCGCATGATGTGGAAGTCATGGTGGGTGCGAGCGTGATATATTTGGACTGCAGCGATCAGTTGATCCTTCGATCCGAAGAGCATCCCCTTACTCAACTCAGAGGATTCTTCCCAACGAGCCACACATATAGGAAGCTCATCCACTGCAATTAAATCTACAGCATCTAGGTCAATTTTACCGTACATCGGAAGCTCGCCCAAGAATTGGGCGTCAAACATTGCGTCGTCCGTGTCACGGTGGGGTAAGTTCACATCATTGGGGACATCATTTAACCCTTCAGCCATTTCTTGCTCATGCATATCTTCGTCTTCAAGAAGAACATCATTCGTAATGTTCATGCCCTCGTCCAATGCATCGTTCGCAATGGCGAACAATGATGCTGGTCCCGCACTCGGGACGTCTTCGCAACCTCCCTGCGGAAACTTGTCAGGAACAGGTGCTTCATATGCCGACGGCTCGAATGACGATCCCAGATATTCATTAAAATCGACCGTAGACATAACATGAACCTCCGCACCAACATTGAGGTGATGTGTTTGTTTGGTGTCTTGACCGACTTCATCCAATTGCTCCTAGGGGTGTACACGGTTCGGTGCGGTTCAGTTTTGGCCAAAACCGAAAACCGAACCGAATTTTTTGGTTATGTGATTTTCGAACCGAAATTATGCTTTAATTGAAAACCAAAAATGTGGCGGTTTGGTTGCGGTTTTTCGATTTTAAATTGATTTTTTTTACAAAAAAAATAACATTTATTTTTCATGAAGTAGTTGAAGAACTGAAGATGCAACAGCAGCAGACGCAGGCACAAGAGATGCTCTGATCTGAAGAACTAAAGACACGGGAGCCAGGAAAGAGGCAGAGCCGCAGGCGCACGGCGGACGCACGGCGGCACAGCGCAACAGAGACGAGACTCAAGAGAGTGAGTCTGTGAGAGTGATGAGTGAGAGTCTGAGAAACGACTCAGATGAGGCCGGACAAGTGACAGACTCACAGTGAGAGGCGAGAGACGAGAGTCGAGAAGAGAAGAAGAAAAATGAGGAAGGAGGAGGAGTAGGAGGCAGAGGCGGGAGGCATGCACGGCGGATGGCACACAACCGGCTGACAGAGTCATAGACTCACAAGCTCACAGCGAGAGCCGAGAAGATTAGCAGAGAAGAAGAAAAATGAGGAAGGAAGAGGAGGGGGGAGGCACACTGGCCGGCGATCGCTGCACACGCAGACCGCTCACAGATTCACAGTGAAGATGAAGAACTGAGGAATGAGGCTTGAGGAAGACGAAGAGAAGGAGGCGGGAGGGAACCGGCGGCGTGAAATTGAAAACTGAAAAAGGTGAACCATGAAAAGTGAAATGAAAAGGTGAAAAGTGAAAATAATGATTAAAAACTAAAACCCTAAGCACGTGTGTGTGTTACCGTGTCCATGTATATAACTATATATAATTATATATATGTAAATCGGTTTTTCGGTTTTGTTGGTTCGGTTTAAACTTAAAACCGAAACCGAAATCGAAACCGAATTTTTAAATTTTTGCAAACCACAACTGGAACCGAAAACTGAAAAACCAAACCGTTTATTGTTTCGGTGCGGTTTCGGTGCAGTTTTTGGTTTTTCGGTAATTTTTGTACACCCCTAATTGCTCCGCTGGCACATCTGGCTACCTAACTGCGATTACACCCATTTGAGG
This sequence comes from Malania oleifera, assembly GCF_029873635.1. Taxonomy (NCBI): domain Eukaryota; kingdom Viridiplantae; phylum Streptophyta; class Magnoliopsida; order Santalales; family Ximeniaceae; genus Malania; species Malania oleifera. The sequence goes on along the minus strand of NC_080426.1, from coordinate 29,265,166 downwards.
AATGGTCTATACATATAATTGCACTGTTAAATATGTCTCACCAACGCAGTGTGCGTCCAATACAATGCGTAGCCCATAATCATTTGATATGGGAACAGCCTCGTAGAAGGCTGTATTATTTAACCCTTGCAAAGGGTATCTTGCGATCACCCGTAATGCATATTGATCTTGATCAATATGCAAATATTTATATATCTTCGTATATAATTTATTTAATTTACACCTGGGGCCAATTCGAATAGGTTGAACTGGCCAACTACTATACCTAACACCATCTAATCCGATTATGATGTTCCCCCCTATATATAATAATACCGTCACCGGAGCACTGCTTGAGCTTCCTGCTATTTAGATCGACGATCGGTTAATAAAAAAAACCTATGCAAAACAAAATTGTATGTATAAGTGATATGTGTTACTTATAGCTTAACGAAATAACTATAAACCAAATAGATGTATACAAAGTCTAATGAATCAATGAACTTAGAGTTTGGACCTAACTTTCCTACCAAGAAAATAAATAGATGAATTAAAAGTCTATGAATAAACAAACTCTAGAGTTTGGAGCTAACTTCAATTTCCACCAAGAAAACAAATAGATTAATTGAAAAGTCTAATGAATAACCTGTTAAAACATTAATGTCTATTGATTTTCCCCATATGACATATACTTAGGATTTTTCCAAAATGGTACTTCAACTTAGAATCCAAAGAACTATAAAATGGTGCTCTTAAGCAATTTTACCAAAGAAAGATTAATTGTTGTTTAGTAATTTTCTAATTTAAATTCTAAAACACAAACTGAAAATATGTTAAAAAAATTTACTTCAAACTAGATTCAGTGCTCATCAATACAATATTCTATTATAAGTTTGATCTTTAAAAAAAAAAAATTTATAGATTCATTGCACCTTGGTAAACCTTTAATTATAGATATAATTAGATAGGTTGATTAACAAAGTTATTCATAAGCTTAGTGAGCTTCATTAGTAGTGTCACGCCCCAAACCCGGAAATAGGATCCGGGGGTGAGAAAGTAACCTAACATGTCCCTGTATCATACAAATCATCACAGATATAGTACAAAGGATGAGGGTCCAACCCGTGGGGTTCCCAGGCACCCTAAACACATCCAAACACAATCATATACGCAACGAAAAAAATCATACATACATATGCAGTACCATACCAGAGTCTATAAAAGAGCAGACACAATGCTTTATCAAAACGTACAAACTGGTGTCCAACACATCCCAAAATGGCAACCCACCAAATACAGTCCTAACACTCACCCAAGCGCTAAATGCAGTACACCAGCCACTACGCTCCTTAAACCAGGACGTTAGTTCTGGTTACTCGAAGGACCTGTAAAAATGTACATACAGCAGGGGTGAGATACCTCTCAGTAAGGAAGAACACAGGTTATATCGGTGTGTGGCATTTGAGTGTTATCATGATATAACATACACACAGTTGAATGCAATCCAGTACTAATTCACACAGTGCATACGCACGCATACACACATGATTAGCAACCCGGTCTCGTCACACTCCTTAGCTCGAAGCCGGTCCGCAACATCGGTGTTGGCCAGACAAACCCGCGAAGCACGGCGCCACCGGCACATGGCTAGTCCTCGACTCTCATGGCATTGTAGCGGTGCTAACTGGTGGATCCACACCCTTCAGCCTGATCTGCCAGTATAGGCTCACAACCTTGGATATAGAGTCGGACCCTCTTGCCTACGTGGCAAGCGATAAACACACGCCCTTGGATATAGAGCCGGACATTCTCAGTACCTGGAATCATTTCGAAACCCAGTTCCTACTAGCATTTCAACATATCACACACAAATGCATGCTCATATAACCAAACAAACCACACCCATTTGGTAATCTAAATCATGATTTTTCAAACAAATACATTTTAAATAAGTCAAGGCACGACCATCCCAATGTCACAGTATAAATCACACATATACTCGATTTTCAACGAAATCCGGGATTTAGCCCGTCGCCCCCTTTTTCCCAAAACTATAATAATGAAAAACCCATAGTTTTCCCCGTTAGATCCCCCAAAATGAGTAGCCAAAGCACACACAAGACCGTGAACCACAATTCCACCGTGTTCGATTTCAAAATAACCAATATAAACATAGTTCCCCTTACCTTTTCCCCAAATACCAAATCCCAAACTCCAAGGCTCTTAAACAGTGAATCGAGTTCCAAAACCTACAAATCACAGTACAGAATATACTCACAAGACTATTTCCTACAAAACTACCGAATCAGAATTGAAAACTGAGCCTTACCTCAATTTTTCGCCAAAACCCAAAAATCTACGAAACGAGATTCTGATCTGTAGAAACTGTAGTGAATCCTTCCACGATCCTCGTGGTAACTTCAGATTTTAGATTCCATCAACGATCGGCGAAGAAATCTAGAGAGAGAGAGAGAGTAGGGAGAGTTTTAGAGAGAGAGAGAGAGAGAGATAACATTGAGATTTCTTAATGAAGAAGTAATGAAAATTTCCTTTTATAGCCCTTTGACCTGACCCAATTCGTCGACAAAATGGTGCCTTCGTCAACGAATCTTCCACTAGCTTCATCGACGAATCAGTGGCCTCGTCGACGAATTTGGGATCTCCGATTTTCCCGAGACTCCTCGGCTTCTCCTCGTCGACAAAATCCAGCTTCGTCGACGAATCTGCTCTTTTACCAAAATGTCCCTCTCTTTATATATATAAATCCATTATCACGGTTCGGGTTCTTACAATCTCTCCTTCTTACAAAAATTTCGTCCTCGAAATTTGTCATCTCTCATTCCTAGATTCATACATACAATCGAACACATAGACACAACTCAAAAGCGAACTGGCAATCACCACAGCACAGTCCCATCATACACATACACATACATACCCTTACTTATGGCGGAGGAATATCGTGGTTACATATGCAACGGTCTCAGGAGTTCACAATACACACACACTCCCAACGATTAACCACCTATCCCAACCCACAGTAGGATCATGTACAAATGCTCAAAACAACGGTGGATACTTCCGACGTATTTTTGTTTCTAGTTTCCAAGAAGCCTCCTCTACCTCGTGGTTTCGCCACAATACCTTCACTAATGGTATCTCTTTGGTACGGAGCTTCTGAACTTTACGGTCCAGAACCTGAACAGGTATCTCCTCATACGCTAAAGTATCCCCAATTTCCAACTCATCATAACTAATAACATGTGAAGGATCCAACACGTACCTCCTCAATATGGATACATGAAACACATCATGGACCCTCGAAAGTGCTGGAGGTAATGCAATCCTGTAGGCTACCGGACCCACTCGCTCAAGTATCTCGAATGGTCCGATATACCTTGGGCTTAGTTTGCCCTTCCTCCCAAATCTCATCACCCCTTTCATCGGAGCGATACATAGAAATACCTTACTTCCCACCTTGAACTCTAACTCACGGCGGCGAACATCTGCATAACTCTTCTGCAGACTCTAAGCTGATCTAATCCTCTTCCGGATTAAGCCCACCTTCTTAGACGTCTGCTGCACAAGTTCAGGTCCTAACACCTAAAGTTCACCAACCTCATCCCAACACAAAGGAGATCAACACCTCCGACCATACAAAGCCTCAAACAGTGCCATCGCAATACTAGACTGGAAGCTGTTGTTATAAGCGAACTCCACAAGTGGCATAAACTGTATCCAGTTACCACCGAAGTCTAACACACAAGCTTGCAACATATCTTCCAATATCTGAATCGTCCTCCCCGACTGTCCATTAGTCTGGGGGTGGAACGTTGTACTAAAGGTAAGCTTTGTCCCTAATGCCTCCTGCAGGCTCATCCAGAATCGAGAAGTGAACCTCGGATCCCTATCCGATACTATGGACCTGGGCACTCCGTGCATTCTCACAATCTCATGCACATACAAATCTGCTAGCCTACTCAAAGAATAGCCAACTTTCATCAGTATGAAATGCGCAAATTTCGTCAATCTATCCACGATCGCCCAAATAGCATTCTGCCAGTGAAGCACTGGTTGCAATCCGGTCACAAAGTCTATGGAAATATGCTCCCATTTCCACACTAGAATAGGCAAAGGATGCAACGGCCCTGCCGGCCTCTAATGTTCAGCTTTCACCTACTGAGACGTCAGACACTGCTCCACCAATTGAGCAATCTGCCTCTTCATACCAAACCACCAAAAGGTCTCGCGCAGGTCCCGATACATCTTTGTACTACCAGGATGTACCGTATACAAAGAACGATGCGCCTCCTTTAGAATCGTCCTTCTGATCTCATCATCATTCGGAACACATAGCCTAGTCCCAAACCTTAACACACCTCCCTCAGAGATGTTAAACCCTATAGCCAGTCCGTGCTGTACTTTTCCATAACCTCTGTCAACTCTGCATCACTAGCCTACCCAGCTTTTATATGCTTAAATAGGGTCGGTTGGACCACCAAAGCAGCAAGATAAGCTTGATGATCACCAACCACCAACTCTATACTTGAACTTTCCAAATCACATTTGATGTGACACTGAGTTACAACTGCAGATATAGTCGTAAGCCCTGACTTCCGACTCAACGCATCAACTACCACATTAGCCTTTCCCAAGTGATAACTGATCGTGCAATCGTAGTCCTTAATCAACTCTAGCCACCACTTCTGCCTCATGTTCAACTCCTTCTGTGTGAAGAAATACCTGAGGCTCTTATAGTCAGTGAAGATTTTATACTGCACCCTGTACCAATAATGTCACCAGATCTTCAGTGTTTATACCACAGCAACCAATTCCAGATCATGCGTAGGGTAGTTCTTCTCATATTCCTTCAGTTGCCGAAAGGCATACGCTACTACCTTACCCTACTGCATGAGCACACATCCCAAGCCTTTCAGAGACGCGTCACTATAAATCACAAACCCACCATCCCCCGAAGGAATGGTCAACACTAGAGCAGTAACCAATCAGTGCTTCAACTCTTGAAAGCACTGCTCGCAATCACTGGTCACTCAAACTGAACTCCCTTCCTGGTCAATTGTGTCAGAGGTCCAGACAGTTTAGAGAAACCCTCTATGAACCAACGATAGTAACCCGCCAGTCCCAGAAAATTCCGAACCTCCTACACATTCTTCGGTCTTACCCAATTGACCACAGCTTCAATCTTGTTAGGATCAACGAATATACCATCCCTAGTAACCACGTTGTAATAACCTGAAAAAAATAAATAAATAAATAAATATTTATTAAAATTATTAATTAGTTAATTAGTTAAGCATTATTAAATTAATGTATTAAGTAAACAAGTAAAAAGAAATAATATAAAAAATTAATTAAGATTAATTATTAATTAATTAATTATTATTAAATTAAATAAATAAATTTTAAAAAAATTATTGTGAATTAATTAATTAATTAAATATTATTAAATCTGATGAATTAAATAAATAATATGATATATATATATATATATATATATAATATTATTATTATATTGTAGGTAAAGTAAGTAAAGGAAAGAATGAAAAATATATATATAAAAAAATAAAAGGAAGCCAGAGGCTTCCTGCGAAGCATCCTGCAACTCAGTTAGCCTCTCTCAAATTCTCTCCATCATCTCCGTCTCCATCTCTCTCTCTCCCCTCATTTTTCGATGAATACTCAACCGATCGGGAAACGGAAGGTGCCGTTGGATTTGTAACTCTGCCACCGACATTTCTACTGGAGCAAATTTGTCGTGGGAATGACTTAGGCACTGCTCCTGGGGAAAGGTAACTTTTCTCCATTTTCTCAATTTTGCTTTAAATCTGCTGTTAAATCGACGATCAGGCACTACCATGGGGTCCTAGTCGTCATTTTGGCGTAGGTAATTTTTCAATTGGGGTTTTCTAGGCCCCACTCCAAAGCGAGAGTAGGATTTGGAAAATTTGGTAATTTGGCTATATTTAAGGGTATAATTATTTATTGAGTATTTAAGAGTCTAGGAAATATTAAAATAATATATTATTTAGGGTTAATTTAATGGAATTAGGATGTTCGATTCAGGGTCCGGTTGAGCGCCACAGGTATTTTTCGGGGTCCCTGTTGGCGTAGTTCAAGAAACCAGGTAAGGGGGAAAATATATTAAACCAGAATTTTTATGAATTTAACGGAAAAATAAATTGTATTATATATACGTGTATATATTTCGGTATGGGTAAAAGTCAACTGTTTAAATTATATTTTTTCGAGTTTAGGGTTGTTTATTAGATATGTATATGCGAAAATGAATTGATGAAAGTAAAAAAATATTTTCAAGATAATTATGTAAGAAATGAAGGGTATTTTCAATATATAAACGTTAAATGTTCGTTGGCTTATTTTACAGGTAATGTATGAATTTTACTGCTAAACTGTGTGGCATGAGATTCTGTGCAAATATATGCTAAATGTATGAGATGCAGGCTAAGTAAGTAAGACATTATGAATAAAATATGATATGGACAATGTTGCCTATGTATGTTAAATGCAACCATGTAAAGGTACGACAGTTGAAAGTCGGGTTAGCAAATTCTAGCGCATTTTTATGTGGACTAACTCTAGTAGATTCTAGCGCATTTCTATGTGGACTAACAAATGACGGCTAAAGAGCGGCTATAGTACAAAGGAATGAAATGAAAATGCCATGAAATGAAATGACAAAAAATGACAATGCAATGAAATGAAATGTGAAATGTAAATGATACAAATGGGAAAGAGTCACTTAAAGTGAAACACAAAGAAATGTTAAGTTATGAACATGAAAGAATGTGAATGATTGAATAACGATGGAAAGAATGATGTATTATGATATTAGAAGTATCTATGTATGTAAAACATGTTATGATTGAGCGAGACATACTTTTCGCCTAAGGGCTTGCTGAGTAAAGTGAGTGCACTAGTAGTTTCAGATGTGGCAGTAGCTGCATAACGCACTAGGGCAGAGGGAACTTACTTGTATGGGCGGGTAGAATTCCCTATCTTTAGGGCCTTTGCCGGTAAACTATTGTTGAATGCGTGAGTACGAGATCAATTTAACACTTGAGGGCTTACTGAGTAAGGTGAGTGCCCTAGTATGCTTAAATCGTGACCTTCAGGTTGCTAAATGCATCAAAGCAGAGGGGTGCTACTTGTATGGGCAGGTAATCACCCCTATCCTTGGGTAATCTCGTGGGTAAACCTTTGCATGTGATTGTTAGGTTCAGAAAATGACTTTCAGTGTTATGTTAATGATTTGCAAATATTATAAAATGATATGTATAATCTCATGATGGCCACACGCTGAGTTTAATATATTGTTTCTTCCCTTACTGAGATGTGTCTCACTTGAATATGAATTCATCTTTTTCAGGATTTCTTCAAGATCGAGCTTAGAGAGCTCGAGATTTTTATAGCATTATTGAGAGATATAAGAAAAAGGGTATAAACATTTTAATGATGTTTTTGGAGAATGTGAATATTTAAGTTTTATGTCTTTATGTTGTAAGGCTATTGAGTTAGGAATGATTGTGAAAATACTGAATTGTTTTGGGAGTTATGTAGATTTATGGAATGCAGGTGATGGATAATTTATTATGGTTGGTGGTTAGAATTAGCAAACTCTGGTATTATGTTATATGGAGATTATGGTTATGTTTTCCGCTGTGTATATTATGAATTATGGATTATCAGAGATTTTATCAAGTATAACGCGCTGGACCCGGGTTTAAAAGGGTCGGGGCGTTACACACATGGCCTAAGAACGCAATCTGACTCAACCAGAATTCACACTTCTTCAATTTAGTATACAGCTTCTTCTCCCGTAGAATCTGTAACACTAACCTCAAATGTTCCACGTGCTCTTCCGTACTCCTCGAGTATACCAGAATGTCGTCAATGAATACCACTACGAATCGATCTAGGTACTCATGGAAAACCCTGTTCATTATATCCATGAACACCATCAAAGCATTCGTCAACCCAAAAGACATGACTAAGAATTCATAGTGGCCATATCTGGTTCGGAAAGCAGTCTTCGCTACATCCTCCACTCTAACCCTCACCTGATGATATCCTGACTACAAGTCGATCTTCGAAAAGACCCGTGTGCCCTGCAACTAGTCAAAGAGATCATCTATACGAGGTAAAGGATAGCGATTTTTCACAGTCACCTTATTAATCTCACGGTAATCAATGCACATCCGCATCAACCCGTCCTTCTTCTTTAAAAACAACACTGGAGCTCCCTAGGGCGAAACACTAGGTTGAATGAATCCCCTGTCCAGTAATTCCTGCAATTGCTCCTTTAACTCTCGAAGTTCTGCTAGAGCCATCTGGTACAGAACTTTAGAGATCGGTGCCTTAGTAGACAGAAACTCTATCGCAAACTCCACCTCACGATCTGGAGGTAAACCAGGTAAATCATCTGGAAACACATCTAGGAACTCGTTGACTACCTTAATGTCCTCGAGTCTCAACTCATCCTGCGGAGGTTCCTTCAGACAAGCTAGGTACCCCTTACATCTATCCAAGAGTAGCCTCCTCGCCTGTAGTGCTGACAGAATCTGTGGCACTGGACGCACACACGATCCCACAAATTCGTACTCCTACTCCCCAAGAGGTCTGAAAACTACCACCTTACTACGACAGTCGATCACAGCATAACTGGATAACAACCAATCCATCCCCAGGATGACATCGAACCCTAGCATGTCGTATACCACAAGATTCGCCGGTAGCAGCTTCTCCTAAATTTCCATTGGGCAATCTACCAACATTTTCCTATAGAAAGATACACTCCCAGATGACGTAGTAACAGATAACACCTCATTCATGTCTCAAGTCTCAACCCCACACCGTCCCACAAAATTCACAGACACAAAGAAATGAGTTACACCCGAATCAAACAAAACAGAAGCTTTATTCGAAAGCAATAATAAGGTACCTGTCACCACGTTACCTGCATGCTCAGCGTCCATTGGCGTAAGAGAGTATACTCTGGCCGGAGCTGTATTCATCTGAACGGTCCCTCGAGGTATCTAATTGCTCCCTCGGTTCCCACTGAATGCAGGCACATCTCGCCTCGGTGCTCGACAATCACGAGCCATGTGACCTGGCTGGCCACAGTTGTAACAATTACCCTCAAATGACCGGCACTCACCCTCGTGTCGTTTGTGGCACCTGGTACAACGACCACCAGTCTGGCTCATCTGAGAATCCTGGTGCTCGATATTCTAACGATAAACCGAGCCCTTGCTTCTCTTCTTCCATGATCCCTAACAAGATCCTATCTGAGAACCAGAAGGCACCGTCCTCTTCCTCAATTCTTGGTCCACCTCATCCTCTTGGATACCGGTCTCGATTACCGTGGCCTTATCCACCAACACCGAGAACTCGCGAATCTGAAGCATACCCACCAGTCTGCAGATATCCTTCCTCAAACCCTTCTCGAACCTCTGAGTCTTCTCATACTTGCTTGAGATCATACATGGTGCAAAGCGGGACAACTCTATGTATCGAGCCGCATACCCTTACATCGTCAAACTCCCCTGAGTCAACGCAGAAAACTCATCTGCCTTCATATAACATACTGAAACCGGGAAGTATCTGTCGAAGAACACCTCCTAAAAACGGTTCCACGTCATCTCCTCAGGACCACTCCTCTGCTTCTCCAGCAGACTCACCGCAGTCCACCATCGACCCGCCTCCCCAGACAGCTGGAAGGTGGCATAAAGGACTCACTACTTATTCGTATAGTGCAGGACCTCCAAGATCCTCTTAGTCTTTTCCACCCAATCCTCTGCTATCACTGGGTCAGGTCCTCCAGAGAATGTCGAAGGATGCATGTGTGTGAACCTTTCAATGGTGCACCCCGTAGCAGTAGGAGAGCACTCGCGTCTCCTCACACTCCTCCTAATCTCCCATAACACCTACCTTGTCAAACATCGAGGCATAGAAGGAGACTCATCACTCAAAGTCTTCTCGGAGCCACTTCCCATGTTATTATCCTTGGGCTCCATTCTGCAGCACAATAGGAATCTATCAGTATCCCTACAACACATACAGTTAACACAATGATCTACACTAATCATGTTAACTACTCCCTGCCAAGTCTAGGTCTGTCCTATCACACCGACACGAAAGTCATCAATGATCTGCCCTGCTTTTACTGGAATCGTCATCCCAGGAAAAACACGGAATACCATCGACAAATTCCAGTCTAGCAACCAAACAACCCTCAACCAACTCTACCCATATCCACATCCTATACTCTGATATGTACCCACAACTAAGCCTAACCAAGTCTACAAGATCTAGTAACCTGGTTAGCTCTGATACCAAGCTATCACGCCCCTATCTCGAAAATAGGACCCGGGGTGAGAAAGTAACCTAACATGTCCCTGTATCATACAAATCCTCATAGATACAGTACAAAGGATGAGGGTCCGACCCCGTGGGGTTCCCAGGCACCCTAAACACATCCAAACATAATCATATACGCAGCAGAAAAACCATGCATACATATGCAGTACCATACCGGAGTCTATACAAGAGCAGACACAATGCTCTATCAAAACGTACAAACGGGTGCCCAACACATCCCAAAATGGCAACCCACCAAATACAGTCATAGCACTTACCCAAGCGCTAAACGCAGTACACCGGCCACTACGCTCCTTACACCAGGATGCTAGTTTCGGTTACTCGAAGGACCTGTAAAAATGTACGTACAGTAGGGGTGAGACACCTCTCAGTAAGGAAGAACATAGGTTATATCGGTGTGTGACATTTGAGTGTTATCGTGATACAACATACACGCATTTGAATGCAATCCAGTACTAATTCACACAGTGCATATGTGCACACACACACATGATCAGCGACCTGGTGTCGTCACACCCTTCGAAACGAAGCAGGTCCGTGACATTCGACGTTGGCTCGGCCAACCCATGAAGCACAACGTCACCGGCACATGGCTAGTCCCGACTCCCATGGCATCGTACTGGCGCTAACTAGTGGATCCACATCCTTCGCCCTGATCTGCCGGTATAGGCTCACTCCCTCGGATATAGAGTCGGACACTCTTGCCTACATGGTAGACGATAAACACATGCCCTCGAATATAGAGCCGAACATTCTCAGTACCTGGAATCATTTCGGAACCCAGTTCCTACTAGCATTTCAACATATCACACACACATGCATGCTCATATAACCAAACAAACCACACCCATTTGGTAATCCAAATCATGGTTTTTCAAACAAATACAATTTAAACAAGTCAAGGCATGGCCATCCCAATATCACAGTATAAATCACACATATACTCTGTTTTTAACAAAACTCGGGATTCAGCCTGTCGCCCCTTTTTTCCAAAATTGTAATAATGAAAAACTCATAGTTTTCCCCATTAGATCCCCCCAAATGAGTAACCAAAACACACACAGGACCGTGAACCACAGTTCAACCGAGTTCGATTTCAAAATAACCAATATAAACATAGTTCCCCTTACCTTTTCCTCGAATACCAAATCCCAAACTCCAAGCCTCCTAAACAGCAAACCGAGTTCCAAAACCTACAAATCACAGTACAGAATATACTCACAAGACTGTTTCTTACAAAACTACTGGATCAGAATTGAAAATCGAGCATTACCTCGATTTTTTACCAAAACCCGAAAATCTCCGAAACGAGATTCCGATCCATAGAAACTGTAGAGAATCCTTCCACAATCCTCGTGGTAACTTTAGATTTTTGATTCCATCAACGATCGACGAAGAAATCTAGAGAAAGAGAGAGTAGGGAGAGTTTTAGAGAGAGAAAGAGAGAGATAAGATTGAGATTTCTTAATGAAGAAGTAATGAAAATTTCCTTTTATAGCCCTTTGACCCAGCCCAATTCATCGACGAAATGGTGCCTTCGTCGATGAATCTTCCACTGGCTTCGTCGACGAATCAGTGGCCTCGTCGACGAATCTAGGATCTCCGATTTTCCCGAGACTCCTCGGCTTCCCCTCATCGACGAGTCTCTGAATTTCGTCGACAAGAAGAACAAAGGCTTCATCGATGAAATTCGGCTTCGTCAATGAATATGCTCTTTTACCAAAATGTCCCTCTCTTTATATATATAAACCCATTATCACGGTTCAGGTTCTTACAAGTAGTGCTGCATGTATCATATGGTTTAATTAATTGTTCATTATTGGGGCCTAACTTTTAAGATGGGACATGCCGTAAGCCAAATCAAATAAAACTTGTCAAAGAAAATTTATTATACTAACTCTAATTTAGTTGTTGTAGAAAATGAAACAAGTTCTATATGATGCTATATAACATGTGCTGCTATTTTATTTTTTGGCTAGATTAATTAGGCCTACACTTATAAGCCTAGAATCTAATTAGATTCTTTGCCTCTTGTTCAAAATTTTTAATGTTAAATAATTACATAGTTGACCCATCTATTATGAACAATAAATGAAGAATAATCAAAATTTTCAGCTAAAAAAAAAAATTCAACTATGAATATTTATCAAATTGAATTTAAGTTGTGTATTTTGCATTATAAGATTCCCAAATACATAGGATATCTGTCACGCCCCAAACCCTGAAATGGGACCTAGGGGTGAATTAAGTAACCTAACCTGTCTCTGTATCAATATAAAACATACATGATACCATATACAAGAGGGTCCGACCCCGTGGGGTAACAGATGCCTTATATACATACATACAATACATGTTCATACTCATTAATATACGCAGCGGAATACGGTTTTCTTTACATCAAACTGTACCATACCAGAGTCTATACCATACAAGGTTAAACATACCTACAAACACTATACATACCACGGGTGTCTACAAAATCCATTAGGACAACCAAGTTACAAAATCCGTACCTATTAGGTACTAACAGTAGCTAAACACACCCCCCGCTTCCGGATGCTAGGATGCTAGTTTTGGCTACCCGAAGGACCTGAAAAACATTTGTATATATTCGGGGTGAGACACCTCTCAGTAAGGGAGAAAACAGGTTATATTAGTGTGTGGCATACCGGTGTCATTTTCATACTTCATAACACATACATACGATACAGTTTGAAACACATACGCACAGTTTCAAAACAAGTTCCATACATTCTTATACAATTCCATACAGTTCCAGTATTTTCACAAATCCATTCCAGTTCATACGATACTTAAATACATACATACATACATATGGTCAGTGTCGTCACACTACTCACAACTACACAAGTCACCTAGTCTCACAGCGGTTACGTTCCAACACATTAAACTACGAAGGTTTCCGACTCATGCCTAATAGTGAATCCATTGCTACACATGCAACTACACAAGGTCACCTAGTCTAACCCCGATTCCGTTACCATGTGCAAACTACGCTGCGTCAACCTAGGCCCACTATGATCCGTTGCTACATTCGGTGACAAACCGAATCATACTGGTGATATTTTGCACCCCGGATATAGAGCCGGCCACTCTTGGTGATATTTCGCACCCTGAATATAGAGCCAGCCACTCTCAGTGATATTTCACACCCTAGATATAGAGCCAGCTACTCTCGGTGATATTTTGCATCCTGGATATAGAGCCGGCCACTCTCGGCGTACGGTAACTAGCCGCCCTTAGCCGATTTCACAAAATCTGGAATCACTTTGGAACTCACGTTCCTATACATTTCAGCGTATGGTAATAAGCCGCCACATAGCTGTTTTTCACAAATATCTAGAATAACATACATACATACACACGTACCACACTTATTTGGTTTACGGCAAATCATATCGTTTATAATTTCAAGTATACAGTTTATGCAAATATGGATTATGGTCACCTCAATAATACAATTTAAACAACATAAACGGTTTTCCAATTAAATAAGAGATGATACTCGAAATCCCCAATTTTCTCAAAAAATGTAACCTGAAAATCCCGTGTTTTTACCCAATAGATTTTCCCAAATAAGTAGTCAAAACATACATACGATCGTAGCCTACAGGCTTACCGATCCTAATTTCAAAAAAGAACTGATATAAACAGAATCCCCTTGCCTCAACCCGAAACCAAACCACGAACTCTACGGCCCTCAAAACTACAAACCGAGACTCCGAATCTACAAATCACAATACTAAACATGCTTATAATCCATACTACTACACATATACCGAATCAGAAATGAAAACCGAGCCTTACCTCGATTTTGGCCGAAACCCAAAAACGCTCGAACCAAGATTTCGATCCACAGAAGTTGTAGAGAATCCCTCCACGATCCTTGCGGTAACCTCAAATTTCTTATTCTATTAACGACCGGCGAGGAAATCTGGAGAGAGAGAGTAGAGAGAGAGAGAGAGAGAGAGAGAGAGAGAGAGAGAGAGAGAGAGAGAGAGAGAGAGAGAGAGAGAGAAACCTAGTGAAGAAGAAAAGGGAAAATTCCTTTTATACCCCCTTTTACCCGCCCGATTTTCGTCAATGAAAAGTACCTTCGTCGACGAAAAGTCAAGGATTTTGTCATGGATGTCGACAGCCTCGTTGACGAAGTCTGATATTTAAACTTTTCCAGACCTCTCAGCTTCTCTTCGTCGACGAACCTCTGAATTTCGTCGACGAAAAGTCTACTGCTTTCGTCGACGAAATCTGGTTTCGTCGATGAAATCTGCAGAAACCATTTTATATTTTCCGGGTTCTTACAATCTCCCCTCCTTACAAAAATTTCGTCCTCGAAATTTGCAATCTCTCATTACAATACATTCATACTACTACATGCATACTCACTCTAAAGCGAAACCAAACTGTCACGATAGACACATACGTACTCTAGAGGATACCAAACCGTGTCAATACATACATACTGATATCAAGCGGTCACCATCCATACATACATTCTCTAGAGGACACGGCGGCCATTTATACGCAGCCCCGTTACAATAATACGTACACACTCTAGAGAATACAGCGGCCATGATACCAAGCGGTTACGATACATACATACTCTATGAATATGACGCCATTTATACGCAGCCCCGTTACGATACATACATACATTCCCTCCCTTATGGTGGAGGAAAAACCGTGGTTACATACATACAAAGTCTCGGAGTTCACAATACAAAAAGACCCACCTAAAGACTAACCACTAATACCAAATGATAACAGGGTATTACTTACATACATACTCATACTACCTTGCTATCAAAATACTACTCAAATAGCTGTGGATACTTCCGGCGTATCTCCGTTTCTAGTTTCCAAGAAGCCTCCTCTACCTCGTGGTTTCGCCACAATACCTTCACTAATGGTATCTCTTTGGTACGGAGCTTCTGAACTTTACGGTCCAAAACCTAAACGGGTATCTCCTCATACGCTAAAGTATCCTCAATTTCCAACTCATTATAGCTGATAACATGTGAAGGATCCAACACGTACCTCCTCAACATGGAGACGTGAAACACATCATGGGCCCTCGAAAGTGCTGGAGGTAATGCAACTCTGTAGGCTACCGGACCCACTCGCTCAAGTACCTTGAATGATCCGATATACCTCGGGCTCAACTTACCCTTCCTGCAAAATCTCATCACCCCTTTCATTGGAGTGATATGCAGAAAAACCTTACCTCCCACTTCGAACTCTAACTCACTGCGGCGAACATCTGTGTAACTCTTCTTCCGACTCTGAGCTGATCTAATCCTCTCCCGGATCAAACCCACCTTCTCAGACGCCTGCTGCACAAGTTCAAGTCCTAAAACCTGATGTTCACCGACCTCATCCCAATACAAAGGAGATTGACACCTCTGACCATACAAAGCCTCGAACGGTGTCATCCCTATACTAGCTTGGAAGCTGTTGTTATAGGCAAACTCCACTAGTGGCAGAAACTGAATCCAACTACCACCGAAGTCAAATACACAAGCCCGTAACATATCCTCCAAGATCTGTATCGTCCTCTTCGACTGTCCATCAGTCTGGGGTTGGAACGCTGTACTGAAAGTAAGCTTTGTCCCCAATGCTTCCTGTAAGCTCTTCCAAAATCAAGAAGTAAACCTCGTATCCCAATCTGAAACAATGGACACCGGTACCCCGTGCATTCTTATAATCTCAAGCACGTACATCTCAGCTAGTCTACCCAAAGGATAGCTAACCTTCATCGGTATGAAGTGAGCAGATTTCGTCAACCTGTCCACAATTACCGAAATAGCATTCTACCCGTGAAGTGCTGTCAGTAATCCGATAACAAAATCCATGGAAATATGCTCCCATTTCCACACCGGAATAGGCAAAGGCTGCAACGGCCCTGCTGGCCTCTGATGTTCAGCTTTCACTTGCTGACACGTCAGACACTGCTCCACAAACCGGGCAATATCCTTCTTCATACCACTCCACCAGAAGGACTCGCACAAATCCCGATACATCTTCGTACTACCCGGATGTACCGTATACAAAGAATGATGCGCTTCCTCCAGAATCGTCTTTCTGATCTCCTCATCGTTTGGAACACACAACCTAATCCCAAACTTCAACACACCTCTGTCAGAGATGTTAAAATCTGCAGCCAAACCCTGCTGTACTTTCTCTATAATCTCAACTAATTCCGCATCATTAGCCTGCACGGCTTTAATACGCTCAAACAAGGTTGGCTAAATCACCAAGCTAGTAATGAAAGCTTGATGATTACCAAACACCATTTCCACACCAAGACTTTCCAGATCCCGTCTGACATGATGTTGAACTACGACTGTAGATACTACTGTATATTCTGACTTACGACTCAATGCATCAGCTACCACGTTAGCCTTTCCTATATCGTAACTAATCGTGCAATCGTAGTTTTTGATCAACTTTAGCCACCGCCTCTGCCTCATATTCAGCTCCTTCTGCGTGAAGGCTTTTGTAGTCCGTGAAGATCTCACACTACACCCCGTACAGATAGTGTCGCTAGATCTTCAGTGCATATACCATGGCAGCTAACTCTAAATCATGCGTAAGGTAATTCTTCTTATACTCTTTCAATTGTAGAGAAGCATACGCCACTACCTTACCCTGTTGCATCAGCACACATCCCAAACCCTTCAGAGACGCGTCGTTATAAATCACATATCCACCATCCCCCGAAGGAATAGTCAACACTGGAGCAGTAACTAGCCGGTGCTTCAACTCCTGAAAACACTGCTCGCAATCACTAGTCCACTCAAAATGAACTCCCTTCCTGGTTAATCGTGTCAGAGGTCCAGACAATTTAGAGAAACCCTCTACGAACAGACGATAATAACCTGCCAATCCCAGAAAACTCCGAACCTCCTACACACCCTTCGGTCTAACCCAGTCAACCACAGCTTCGATCTTGCTAGGATCAACAGAGATACAGCCCTCAAACACCACATGGTCTAAGAACTCGACCTAATTCAACCAGAACTCACACTTCGTCAGCTTAGCGTACAACTTCTTTTCTCGCAACCTCTGTAGCACTAACCTCAAATGACCCACATGCTCTTCTGTACTCCTCGAGTATACCAGAATGTCATCAATAAAAACCACCATGAACCGATCTAAGTACTCATGGAAAACCCTGTTCATCAGATCCATGAACACCGCTGGTGCATTCGTCAACCCAAAAGGCATGACTAAGAACTCGTAGTGGCCATATCTGGTTCGGAAAGCAGTTTTCGCTACATCCTCTGTTCTAACCCTTACCTGATGATATCCTGACCGCAAATCGATCTTAGAAAAGACCTGCGTCCCCTGCAACTGGTCAAAGAGATCATCTATACGAGGCAAAGGGTAACGGTTCTTCACCGTCACTTTGTTAATCTCACGGTAATCAATGCACATCCGCATCGACCCGTCCTTCTTCTTCACAAATAGTACTCGAGCTCCCCAGGGCGAAACACTAGGTCGAATGAATCCCCTGTCCAGTAATTCCTGCAAATGCTCCTTTAACTCTCGAAGTTCTCTTGGAGCCATCTGATACGGAACTTTAGAGATCGGTGCCTTGCCAGGCAGTAACTCTATTGCAAACTCCACCTCACAATCCGGAGGTAAACCGAGTAAATTATCTAGAAACACATCCGGGAACTCGTTGACTACCCGAATGTCCTCAAGTCTCAACTCAATCCGCGGCGGTTCCTGCACACAAGCTAAGTACCCCTGACATCCGTCCAAGAGTAACCTCTTCGCTTGTAATGCTAATAAGATCTGTGGCGTCGGACGCACACACGATCCCACAAACTCATACTCCTGTTTCCCAGGAGGTCTGAATACTACTACGTTCTTCCGACAGTCAATCACCGCATAACTAAAAAATAACCAATACATTCCCAGTATAACATCAAAACCCAACATATCATATACTACAAGGTTTTTTGGTAATAGTCTCTCCTGAATCACCGCTGGGCAGTTTTCTAACATCTTACTACAAACCGATGCACTCCTAGTTTGCTTAATCACAGACAACATCTCATTCATCACACAGGTTTCTACCTCACACAATTTCACAAAACTAGCAGATATGAACGAATAGGTTGCCCCCGAATCAAATAAAACAACAACTTTATTCGAAAGCAATAACATGGTACCTGTCACCACGTTCCCAGCGTGTTCCGCATCCGCTGGAGTAAGTGAATATAGTCTCGAACGAGCCGTTGCCAGAGCCATGGTTGCCTGATAATTTTCCCGAGGCACCTGATTACTCCAACGGTTTTGACTCTGTACAGGCATAATCTTTCTCTGTTTCGGACAATACTTCGCCATGTCGCTCGACTGGCCACAGTTAAAGCAAACACCCCAAAATGGCTGACATTTGCCATCGTGCCATTTATGGCACTTCGCGCACAATGCGGAGGATGGATCCCCCTAAGAACTCAGCCGCTCGATGTTCTGCCGATACCCAGAACTATAGCTCTTCTTCTTCTTCCACAATCCCTGCCGAGAACTACTTTGAGGACCAGAAGATACTGGCCTCTTCCCTTGTACCTGTACTACCTCATCTCCTCAAAGGTCGGTCTCAACTATGGTGACCTTATCCACCAGAACAGAAAACTCACGGATCTGCAGCATCCCCACAAAACGGCGGATGTCTTTCCTCAAACCCTTCTCGAACCTTCGAGCCTTCTCGTGCTCATTCAGAACTAAGTATCGTGCAAATCGAGATAACTCGATGTATCTGGAAGCATATCTCTGCACCGACAAAGTCCTCTACGTCAGGCCTGAAAACTCATCAGCCTTGGCATCCCGAGTGGAGATCAGAAAGTATCTCTCGAAGAATACCTCCTTGAAGCGGCCCCACGTCATATCAAATGAACCAGCTCTCTGCCTCTCAAGTAGACTCATAGCTTTCCACCATCGCCCTGCCTCCCCAGCCAACTGGAAGGTAGCGTACAATACCTTCTGCTTCTCATTGTAGTGGAAGACTCCCAAAATCCTCTCGGTCTTCTCAATCCAATCTTCTGCCACAATCGAATCTGGTCCTCCCGTAAATGTCGGAGGGTGCATGCGTGTGAACCTCTCGATGGTACACCCCGCATCAGTAGGAGAGCTCTCATGTCTCCTAACACTCCGCCCAATTTCCCGGATCACCTGTCTCGCCATACTACAAGACACAGAAGGAGACTCATCACTTGCCGTCTCCTCGGAGCCACTTTCCAAGTTATTATCCTTGGGCTCCATGCTGAAAACAGGATGAGAATTCGGTTAGAATCCCTACAACACATACAGTTAACACAATGATCTACACTAATCATGTTAACTACTCCCTGCCAGGTCTAGGTCTGTCCTATCACACTGATACGAAAGTCATCAATGATCTACCCCGCTTTTACTGGAGTCGTCATCCTAGGAAAAACAAGGAATACCGTCGACAATTCCCAGTCTAGCAACCAAACAACCCACAACCAACTCTACCCATATCCACATCCTATACTCTGGTATGTACACATCAATACTCCTAACCAAGTCTACAAAACCTAATAACCTGGTTAGCTCTAATACCAAGCTGTCACGCCCCGAACCTTGAAATGGGACCCAAGGGTGAATTAAGTAACCTAACCTGTCTTTGTATCAATATAAAACATACATGATACCATATACAAGAGGGTCCGACCCCATGGGGTAACGGATGCCCTATATACATACATACAATACATGTCCATACTCATCAATATACGCAGCGAAATATGGTCTTTCTTTACATAAAATTGTACCATACCAGAGTCTATACCATACAAGGTTAAACATACCTACAAACACTATACATACCACGGGTGTCTATAAAATCCATTAGGACAACCCGGTTACAAAATTCATACCTATCAGGTACTAATAGTAGCTAAACACACCCCCCGCTTCCGGATGCTAGGATGCTAGTTTCGGCTACCCGAAGGACTTGAAAAACATTTGTATATATTCGGGGTGAGACACCTCTTAGTAAGGGAGAAAATAGGTTATATCAGTGTGTGGCATACCAATGTCATTTTCATACTTCATAACACATACATACGATACAGTTTGAAACACATACGTACAGTTTCAAAACAAGTTCCATACATTCCCATACAATTTCATACAGTTCCAGTATTTTCACAAATCCATTCTAGTTCATACGATACTCAAATACATACATACATACATATGGTTAGTGTCGTCACACTACTCACAACTACACAAGTCACCTAGTCTCACAGCGGTTACGTTCCAACACATTAAACTACGAAGGTTTCCGACTCAGACCCAATAGTGAATCCATTGCTACACATGCAACTACACAAGGTCACCTAGTTTAACCCCGATTACATTATCATGTGCAAACTACACTGTGTCAACCTAGGCCCACTATGGTCCGTTGCTACATTCGGTGACCAACCGAATCATACTGGTGATATTTCGCACCCTGGATATAGAGCCGGCCACTCTTGGTGATATTTCGCACCCTGGATATAGAGCTAGCCACTCTCGGTGATATTTCGCACCCCGGATATAGAGCCAGCCACTTTCGGCGTACGGTAATTAGCCGCCCCTAGCTGATTTCAAAAAATCTGGAAATACTTTGGAACTCACGTCCCTATACATTTCAGCGTACGGTAATAAGCCGCCACATAGCTATTTTTCACAAATATCTAGAACAACATACATACATACACACGTACCACACTTATTTGGTTTACGGCAAATCATATCGTTTACAATTTCAAGTATACAGTTTATGCAAATATGGATTACGGTCACCTCAATATACAGTTTAAACAACATAAACGATTTTCCAATCAAATAAGAGATGATACCCGAAATCCCCAATTTTCTCGAAAACTATAACCCGAAAATCCCGTGTTTTTACCCTATAGATTTCCCCAAATAAGTAGTCAAAACATACATACGATTGTAGCCTACAGGCTTACCGATCTTGATTTCAAAAAAGAACTGATATAAACAGAATCCCCTTACCTCAACCCGAAACCAAACCATGAACTCTACGGCCCTCAAAACTACGAATGGAGACTCTAAATCTACAAATCACAATACTAAACATGCTTATAATCCATTCTAGTACATATATACCGAATCAAAAATGAAAACCGAGTCTTACCTCGATTTTGGCCCGAAACCTGAAAACGCTCGAACCGAAATTTCGATCCACAGAAGTTGTAGAGAATCCCTCCACGATCCTCGTGTTAATCTCAGATTTCTGATTCTATTAACGACAGGCGAGGAACTCTAGAGAGAGAGAGTAGAGAGAGTTTAGAGAGAGAGAGAGAAACTTAGTGAAGAAGAAAAGGGAAAATTCCTTTTATACCCCCTTTTACCCACCCGGTTTTCATCGACGAAAAGTCAAGGATTTCGTCGCGGATGTCGGCAGCCTTGTTGACGAAGTCTGATATTTAAACTTTTTCAGACCTCTTGGCTTCTATTCGTCGACGAAATCTGCAGAAATCCATTTTATATTTTCCGGGTTCTTACAATATCCATAACATTTTTTTGCACCAATAAGGAAAAGCTCTAATAAACATTTGAAAAAGAGCACAATTGACCTATCTATTATGAACAACATATAAATAAAAAGTGATCAAATTTTTAACATAAAAAGAAATTAAGAATATGTATCAAATTAAATCTATATCTTAAAAATTTCAATCAATATAAAAAAAAAAAAATTAACAAATACATACTAATTAGTCCAATTTACTATTGTTTGGTTTGCATTGTTAAATTTCTAAAAATGGACTTGATTAACATACATCCCCACACACAAATTCACCATCCCTTTTCTCTTTTCACTTTTGGAATTTTAGAAGTTCGAATTCCATGTCAATAATAACAATAGTTATGTTCCAAAACAAAATGGTAAATTAGGGCACTAGCGTTATATATTAAAACAAAATTGTAATATTATTTTAGATCTATTATACATTACAGAACTAGAAAGAGAAAAAAAAAAAAAAAAACCTCATTATATATAAAACCTTATCTTCTAGATTGAATAGTTCAAATATCATTAAAACCTATAACATCGCGCCCTCAAATCACAATGAATCTATAAATTAGAATTTATTGTTGTTTATATTGTATGAAATCACCTAAAGAGATGGAAAGGGAGAAAAAAAATTTTCAACACTCTAAACAAAAAAAATTACATATTCTTAGTAGTACCATAAAAAATCAAATTCAAATACAAAAATAAAAATACTAACCTTAAAGAAAAGCACTTCCGAATAAAGCTTGCAACACTCTAAACTCAAAGACTCTCCGATTATCAAAGGCTTTCGATCAAACAAAATTAATTTAAAAATTTATGAACCAAACATTGAAAATGTGTCTTACCCCATCTTGAGTTTATATAGCCCTCAACAGTTTGAACCCCATTCGTGGCAACGGTCACCTGCGCTTTGGAGTCCTTTAACGGTAACCTGCAACACTGCTCCTCCCCTCTGTAAAGTTACTGCTCTGTTCGTGCAAGGAAGGAGGAAGAACAATTAAAATTAGTCTGAAGCAAATCTCGTTACTTGGAGTAGCGAGATTGCCACACGTCGATAGCCGGGTGGATGGGCATTTCAAATTCGAAGCAAATCTCGCTACTCTAAGTAACGAAATTTGCCAAGCGTCAAACAACGGGTAGCCGAGCATTAAGTATCCGAAGAAAATCTCGCTATTTCAAGTAGCAAGATTTGTCACGCGTCGACACGAGCCCTTCAGTCAAAAGGAACGTTAGAGTCATTCTGGAAAATATTTTTGAGAAAGAGATATTATTTAATATATTTATTTAAAAAAAAAAGATAATTCGGAAAAAACTCCAAGAGTGAAGAGGCGTGCTTCCATGGTTGACTGATCAAACACCAAGAGCAAGACGCGTATAGCGAGTACGCCCAGTCCGTTCTCTCATCTCTTGCTCTGGAGCTTTGCATTTGTCGTTCTTCTCTCTCAAAGAAGGGAATGGCGGCGGCACTGGTAGGAGGAGCGTTTCTCTCTGCTTCCCTTCAAGTCCTCTTCGACAGGATGGCTTCTCGCGACTTCATGGACTTCTTTCGATGCCAAAAGCTCAGGAACAAGATTGTGACCCACAAGTTGAAGACAACGCTGCTCGCGCTCGACGCGGTTCTGGACGATGCGGAGGAGAAGCAAATCACGAAGCCTTGGGTCAGAGAGTGGCTCGATGAGCTCAAAAATGCAATCTACGATGCAGAGGACCTGTTGGATAAAATCGCCGCCGGATCTAATTGCAGTGTAAATCAGGTGCACAATTTCGCATCAACCTCTGTCAGTTCGTTTGATGAAGCTGTAGAATCCAGGATTGAGGAGATTATTGATAGATTAGATTTTTTTGTGAAACAAAAAGATGCCCTTGGTTTGAAAGAAGGTGTTGAGGGAAGACCCTTACGGAGATGGCCAACAACTTCTTTAGTGGATGAAACCCGCGTATATGGCAGGGAATATGATAAAGAGGAATTGATTAGGTTTTTGTTGTCTGATGATGCTGGTGATAACGAGGTGGCCGTGGTTACCATAGTGGGTATGGGTGGCGTTGGCAAGACCAATAGACCACGCTTGCTCAGCTTGCATACAACGATGACCGAGTGAATGCCTGTTTTGAATTGAAAGCATGGGTTTTTGTTTCTGAAGAATTTGATGTTTTAAGAGTAACCAAAACAATTATTGAGTCGATCACTTGCAAACCTTTTGAGGTCAATGATCTCAATTTAGTTCAAGTTAAATTGTGGGAGATCCTTAGAGGAATGAAATTTTTACTTGTCCTCGATGATGTTTGGAATGAAAATTACAATGACTGGGATGTGTTACAAAGGCCTTTCAAAGATGGAGCACATGGAAGCAGAATTGTTGCCACAATGCGCAGTAGAAATGCTGCGTCAGTTATGCGGCCTGTTTCTTCTCATCATCTTGGAAAATTATCAGATGATGATTGCTGGTTATTATTCACAAAACATGCGTTTGGAAACAGTAACCCAAGTGCCTATACAAACCTAGAGGCTAGAAGTGATTGGCAGACAAATTGTTAGAAAGTGTGATGGCTTGCCTTTGGCTGCAAAGGCATTAGGCGGTCTTCTATGCTCTACAATAGAATTTGAGGAATGGAATAAGATACTAAAAAGTGAGATTTGGGATTTGCCAAACGATAGCATTCTTCTTCCAGCTCTAAGGCTGAGCTATCACTATCTCTCTACGCATTTAAAGAGATGCTTTGCATACTTTTCGATCTTCCCCAAGGACTATAAATTCAAAAAAGAGGAATTAGTCCTATTATGGATGGCTGAAGGTTTTGTGCAGCCGCCAAAATCAGGGAAAACAATGGATGTGGTGGGTGATGAGTACTTTTACGATTTATTATCAAGGTCGTTTTTTCAACAATCATGTGGCGGTAAATCATGTTTTGTAATGCATGACCTCATTAATGATCTGGCTCAGTCAATATCTCGGAAATTTTGTTTTAGGTTGGAGGGTGGTAATCAACATCGTGTTTCTGAAAAAGCTCATCATTTCTCATACTATAGAGGCAAATACGACAGCGCTAAAAAGTTTGGAGCCTTTAATGACGTAAAATGCTTGCGGACATTTCTACAATTAGAGCAACCATTTCACAGTAATCGTCACTATTTAACTAATATGGTGACTCATGATTTGCTACCAATGCTAAGATGCCTACGGGTGCTATCTTTATCTAATTATCAGATCACTATGTTGCCCAATGCACTCGATAACCTTAAACAGTTGCGTTACTTCGACTTATCTCACACTGCAATCAGAATATTACCAGATTCAATGAGCAATATGTTCAATTTACAAACATTGATTTTGTCAAATTGCTGTTTTCTTGTGTGTTTACCTTCAGATTTGAGAAAACTAATTAATTTGCGTCATCTGAATATTACTGAAACTGACATAAAAGAGATGCCAGTACAAATGAGTAAGTTGAGAAATCTCCAAACATTGACTGCCTTCGTAGTGGGCGAACACAGTGGATCAAGTATTAAAGAGTTGAAAGAGCTTCAGGATCTTCAGGGTTCCCTTGCCATTTTAAATCTTCAAAATGTAGCCAATGCCATGGATGCATTTGAGGCCAATCTAAAGAACAAAAAGAACCTTCAGGAATTAGTGTTGAAGTGGGATGGAGATAGAGATGATTCACAAAATGCAAGGAGTGTACTTGAGAAACTAGTGCCTCATACAAATTTGAAAAAACTCGTCATTGAATACTATGGTGGTACAAGATTTCCCGATTGGTTAGGGGAATCCACATTCTCAAACATGGTTTTCTTACGCCTTAGCAACTGCAGATATTGTTGGTCCTTGCCACCACTTGGTCAGCTTCCCTCTCTGAAAAGGCTATTTCTTGTTGGGATTGATGGGGTGAAAAAAGTTGGTCCTGAGTTCTATGGGAATGATTCTTCATCAATTATGCCATTTGCATCTTTGGAGACTCTAAGGTTTGAAAAAATGTTAAAGTGGGAGGAATGGCTTTGTTGTGGCAGTTATGGCGAACAGTTTCCTCATCTAAAGGAGCTTTGTATCTTAGAGTGTCCTAAACTGACTGGGCACTTACCAAATCACCTTCCTTCTCTGGTAAAATTATCATTTGTTAAGTGTCCACAACTTATGTCTACACTACCAAGTACAGCTTCAGCTATCCGAGAATTGGAATTAAGTGACTGTGAAAACTTGGTAGTGAAAAGTGATGATGACTCAGTTGTATTGCAATTCATCCCTTATCTTGAAAGATTGCTGTTTTCAAGCATGTCCCAGATGAAGGAATTGCCGAAGGGGCTGCAAAATAGCAGGTCTCTTCAGCATCTTATCATTGAGAAATGTGACAGCCTATGTTCCCTACCTGAAGGATTGCTGTTCTCTCAAGTTGGTTTGCCCACCTCGTTGAAGACGCTTGATATTTATAAATGTGGGGAGTTAGAGCTTTGGTCACATGGAGACACAATGCACTCCTGCTCATCTGTTGAGCATTTATCCTTATGGAATGGCTGTAATTCTCTTGAATCCCTCCCACTGTTCTGCTTTCCAATGCTTCAAACTCTTGTTGTTTTTCATTGTGCAAATCTTGAACGCATTTCAATTCCACTAGCATTTTGCCACAGAAATTTCACCTCTCTCAATCACCTCCAAATTGTGGCTTGTTCTAATCTTGTGTCTTTCCCAAGTCGGGGCCTGCCTGCCCCCAACCTGACATTTCTTTTGGTCTCGCACTGTGATAATCTGAAGGAATTGCCAGAACGGATGTACACTCTCACATCCCTAAAAAGCTTGACTTTAAGTGGATGTCCGAGACTTGAATCATTTCCAGAAGGGGGGTTGCCCCCCAACCTAAATTTGCTGGCAATTCGTGATTGTAGCAGACTCACTGCCAACAGGATGGAATGGAATTTACAAGGGCTCCCTTATCTTAGAGTTTTCAAGATTGCTGATGCACGTGAAGAGTCATTCCCAGAGGAGTGGCTACTGCCTGCCACTCTTAGCACTCTCAAAATATCCCGTGTTCTAAATCTTAAAATGCTGGACGTGAAGGGGCTTCAACGCCTTACCTCTCTTGAAGAGTTGGAGATTAGGGACTGCCCTAAGCTACAGTGCATTCCATATGAGGGACTGCCCACTTCCCTTTCTGTTCTGCTAATTTGGCGTTGCCCTTTGCTGATGAAACAGTCTGGAAGGGATGAAGGAAAAGACTGGCCTAACATTGCTCACATTCCATTTGTCAACATCGATGGCAAGACAATCTCGTGAACTCTATGAGACTGATTATGGGATTGTGCAGAATTAAACAGGCAGACAAATCTCCAGTATCCATTCAGGTACGAAGTATGATGTCTAATCCATAATATTGGTCTAGTTTGCACAACAATATTTTACCTATATTTTAGTTTCCATTATTTTTCTACAATATTCATCTCTGTAAATGTTCATTAATCTCTTTGCGAACATGTACTAGTTCTGCTTGTTCAAGTTCCTCGGAAATTTTGATCAACTCTCTTTATTTTTTATTTTTTTATTTTATCTGTAAAGCTAAATGTATTGATCAAATCGAGATATATACAACGCACTCTGAGCATACCCAGGCAAAAGGGAAACAGAGTCCCACTCAAAACTGCAGAGCAATACAATCAAAAGGCAAGACCATAGGCCTCCCTAACTATGCAACATAGATACATCAATACGAACAGAACATATGAAAGTCAACAGTACACAACTCAACTTCCATACTGAATAAGATATGGAAATTTCTTATACACAGTTCTATCCACCTGCATCTGTATAAACTTGATGATGGCTTCAACCAGTGTACTTTTTTTCTCAAATCTACTCATGTTTCTAAAATGCCATAAAAAATACACTGTTGCAGCCAAACAAGCCCTCTTTGCAACTGTTTGAACTCCCGTCTCTCTAACTTCCTTCTTCAACCATTTAAGAGCAGCTTTTAGTGTTGTCGATGATCTAGACCATCCAAGCCAACCCCTCAAATGCTTCCAAACCTCAGCAGTTACCCTGCACTTGAAGAATAAATGATCTACTGTCTCAGCTTCTCTACGCCCGAAAGCTTATCAGTTGTCAACAGTTTATTTTTGGCACTTAGCCGCAATATGAATGAGTGTTTTGGTGTACATCCACTCTTCCACACCAGAGGATACCATGGTAATTTTGGACCCTTCCTTCTCCAAAAGTTATAAGCTTTAGAGCAATTCATTTGATCCCCATCAATCCACTTCATTAACTGCTGTTCAGCATTTTCACTACTTCTGCACTGCTGAAGCAACAAGTTTTTGATTTCCACTAGTTTCTTGAACAAGGGTGAGTCGCCGTTTTTTGTTGTAGCTTCCCATATACTGCAATTTCCGAGGTAGACCTGATTCTCCCATTTTGACCATAACGAATCCTTCTTCTTATGTATGTTCCACAGCGCCTTTGTAAGCACTGCTCTGTTCTATACTTTCATGTCAAACACACCTAAACCCCCTTCATTCTTGGGAAGACAAATATCTCTCCATGCAACCAATGGCTTGACCCTGCCACCCCAAAGGAACACTCTGCATAGTCTGACCACATGGTTAAGCACTGCTACTGGAATGGGTAAAATGGAAAGCCAGAAACATTCCATGCCCTGCACCACAGCATTTATCAATTCCAATTTTCCTGCATACGACAGAATCTTGCCTGGCCACGACCCAATGGTGTTATCAATTCTACCAATCAATGGTGCAAAGTGAGTAGCCTTGAGCCTTTAATGATCATGTTGGGATTTGAATTTTCAGAATTTTTATTTTCTAATAATTTTTTAACTA
This sequence comes from Malania oleifera, assembly GCF_029873635.1. Classification (NCBI taxonomy): domain Eukaryota; kingdom Viridiplantae; phylum Streptophyta; class Magnoliopsida; order Santalales; family Ximeniaceae; genus Malania; species Malania oleifera. Next base: position 29,236,358 of record NC_080426.1, on the reverse strand, counting down.
GCAATTTTATTCCGAAGAGACCTCTAGTGAAACACAATTGCTCTTGCATTTTCCTCATTGCCAGAAGTGCTACTCATCATGAGCTTTTTATTGAATATCGTCTACCCATCTCTGTTGCTTTAATGGATTGAAGGCAAAGAGGAAGAGTGATCCTGCATAACTCTCCTTCTATGGTCATATATCTTATGGAAAGCGAAATTCCTTCAGCCATTTCATAGACATCTTCACCTTTTATGTTGTTCCATACATGCAGCAGCTGTCCATAATCGTCTACCAAGGTCCAAAGAAAAATAATTTGGTCCTTCTAACAATGAAGCGGGATAATTCATCCTGCTTAGGTTGTAATTCATCCTCTTTTTTGGGATGAAAAGTCATTTACTTTTTTCATTTTACAATTCAATCCACCTATTTGAATACAATACAAAGAAAACAATTAACTATCCAGATATACTGATTCAACTTATTTTACTAGTAAGCCAATATTATTTTCTTGTTAATTATTAATTGTCACTTTTTTATGGCCTTACTAATTTCTTCAATGTACTTCCTCTAATTGGAGTTTTTTTTTATAAAAAAAAAATAGAAATACAGCTTATTTTAAAATCCAATGTTTTAAGAGGCAAAAGGGTAAGGCAAGGCTTTTTAATCCTCAAGAGGCGAGGTATAAGCCTTAAGGTATTGGGACATAAGCCATTTAAGAATTTGTCTTCAAGATAAAAATATATTAAATAAATTATATATATATATATAATAAAGTAAAAATTAAGAAAATCACTAATATAATGTAAAAAAGAAAACCTAGTTGTACTTCGCAAAATACTGGTTGGTCATTCAAAAATTGCTAACTTGAATACATGGCATAAATCATGACGAGATAGTTATACCATTACAAAGTTCAAACTATTTTCAAATGTAGGATATAACTCTCAGTTGTTTTGAAAAGGTTGAAGTTCAATAGTTTTAGAAATAAACTCATATTATGATGTTCCTTTTATACAAACATGTATTTAAAATTTTCTAACCAATTCTTACTTGAGAATCACACACCCAAAATGTGTAAGCCTAACTAAAAAGGCCAAAAAGGCATGTTTTTTGTAAAAATGCATAAACCTCAGCATGTAATGCATTAATCTTTTTGGAATTCAGTATTTTAGTTTGAGCGTCAAGGCGTTTTAGGCATGCCTTGCCTTGAGGTGAGCCTCGATTGAGCCTTTTAAAACATTGATAAAATCAAATGGATGATTATAATATTGTAACTTGTATGTAAAAGTTGTCAGCTAAAAAAAACTCATTAAGATTTTTCTTCTTTTTCATGTGCAATAATATATGTATTGATAAGAAAAAAAAAACTATATTCAAAGGATCATATGCAGGAATATCAATTGATATCATTTTATATATTTAGAAGAATAGTTTTTGAATTTGAAAACTTTTATTTCAGTTATCTGCAGTAATATTAGTTGGTATCATTTATATATAGTTTTTGAACTTAAAAGCTCTTATTTTGAATATCTATAATTAATAAAAAATTTAAAATTTATCTTTAGAAATATATTTTAAAAAGGATAGAAAACCTTATATGTTAGATATGAAGTTATATGTTAGATATGAAGTTTGTGCAGTTCATATATAATCCATTTACAATCAATAAGAACTTTTATTTTAATTTTGAAGCTCAATTTTTCATTGTTAAATAACTTGAATAATAAGATACAGCATGCCCATTTTTTGGTAATCCTTTCCATTGCAATAATAATAATAATAATAATAATAATAATAATAATAATAATTTTATTTTCTAATGAAGAGCTAGTACAAATGTATTACATAAAATATCATAAATTAATAATTAACATTAACTTATTTAATTAAACTTATCCTATAATGTGAGGCAACATTACGGAGAAACCTATTTTTTTTAAGTTGAAGTTTTATTCTTAATATCACATACTGCTTAGATAATATCTTATAGCAATTAATTTTTTTATCAAATTAATTAATGATAACTATATACATTGATATTTAGTAGTTTTTCTAGAAATAAAAGTTGGTGGATTAAGTTGCAATGTGTAAAAAGATCAGTACGCCTTCTTATATCGAGTCGAAGTTAGTGGAGTTATTTGCTATTGACAAAAAATTTAAGTATGATTTTTGTAATTTAACCTCTGTTTTCAAAAAATAAAATATATATAATCAAAATAAGTCTACATAAGTAAAATTTCTAACAGTCCCCACCAAAAAATTTTTAGTTTTTGTATCTAACTAGTGCACCTCCTTTGTAAACCCATTCTGCTGCTGCAAGAGTCCTCAATCTTAAGAGGCAGAGCCACATAGGTATATTATCAAGCTAGCAATGCAATGATTCTGTGCACAAGGATGTTATGCTTGGTGCTAGTATAAGCTTGCAATTCCAAACATATGCTAGCTTTGCCACAAAACTGTGACTGAGAAGGAAATCTAGCTGACAATTATGAGAGACTGGAAAAATAATTTGACAGCGGAGAAATTTATTTATTAATATAATGAAGCAAAGACTAGGACGCGAGAATAATTACACAATGAAATAGTAAGAGCTAACTGTTTGTCCCCCTTCACCCTTTTGCTGAAATCACAGTCCTCTTGCCTGGATATAGTCCTATAGCTTCAAGAATAGCCAGTTTGGAAATGAAGTTCGTTATCTCCTTTGGAAGTTTAGGAACTTGATGCCATAGGCAAAGACAAAGAAAAAGAGGATAACCCAGCCAATATGGGCTACAGCAACAGCTGGAAGGAAGTCATAATCAAAACCAAAACTGCCCTTGAGGAAGGTTTTCAGTGGCAGGTTACCTGCTCCAGGTATTTCTAGTTCAACATTTTTGTCACCAACTTGAGAGGTTATGAGGCCATAGATTGTCCAGGCTAAAGGAGAAGCCCAGTAGTACCACCTCCACCAAACAGGGATTTGCTGCAATGATAAGTACATGTAGACAATTGAAAAATTAATAATTTTTAATGTAGCTAGCTGAAGAATTGCCTAACCCTATGTTTGGGAGCTTCAAATTCAGACTCTTGAATTGTGTAGATTTGAACAAAAGGCAATCCAAAATTGTATTGAAATTTGTTCAAATCCTCACAAATATAAATCCACAGCTTGAAATCTATGCTCTTAGAAACAGGTTAAGACTTTAGGAATCATTTGCAATGCCCAGGTTACATGTGTATAATCCTCGAGTTAATAATGAAGAAAATATCATGGAAAATCAAGATACAATTGGAATATTGGGCAAAAGATGGCACCTTCAAAAAGAATGCGGGAAACCAGAGAAGGTGACCCATAAACAGGAGATACTATTCAAACACTTAGAAATTGATGCACTGAGATGATTAACATCTACTCAGATAAATGGCTATTGTTTGTGTTCAACATCACTTACCATTCTAGGAATGAGAAAACCAGAGAACAAATTCCAGAAGCTGATGAAGAAGGTCGTCACAACGGCTGCAACTTCCAGGCCTGGCGTCAGTGCAACAACCATCATACCATACATTACGAAATAGATGAAGCACATCAATAGGTAGTAATAGAACCAGAAGAATTTGTCTGCCTTCCACTCAAACCCAATCATAGAGAAAAGGAGAAAAGAGTAAACAAAAGTTTGAATTGTGACATATATCATCTCTACAGAAACCTGCAGAATATCAAATACCAGAAACAGGTGTTTAGTCAAGTTTTAAATTGTTTAATAAGGTTCCAATATCCTGCCATTTTATGACATATTTTGTTCAATTTTCTTTCTTTAAGCCATCAAAATTTTTTCAAAGTACCAGTTTAGAAGGAAAGATATACTTAACTGCAGGTTCTACTATTATACTCTATTCAGGTGGGGCATAATAAAGTGTCACCCATGATGGAAGAGAGAAAAGACCTAAAAGATCACTTTGAGTTGTGTTACCTGAGCAAATGCATAAGGCAGTGCAGAATACATCCCTGATGCTCGCTCGCGATAGAAAACTGTTCTCTCGGTAGCAACAATAGATTGCACTGCAGAAGCACTGGTTCCTCCAAGGAAAATCACAGCAGAATATATAGCTCCCACGAGATTCATCAGATCTTGTTGTTTGGATCTATTAACAAAAGAGTTACTTTAGAATTCAGATGCAATTATGGAACTCCCAACCAACAGGAGAAATAAGATTGTGTTTAGGAGTATGGGTGTTGTGTCTCAGATTTGAATTTGTATGTATTTGGCCAAAAGTCAACATAATTTTACATTGCATTTTATTTAAATCCCCACAAATCCAAATCCAATGTCCAAACCCCAAGCTCCCTAATATGGGATAAGTTAACTTTAGATACAAAGCAATGAAGGATGCTTTTCATTTTTCCCTTCCAATTTGAGCACGAATACCAAAACCTACTAATACTGGTTCTCAGCACTGCTCTCCTACAGTCTTACTACATCAATTTAACGGTACAATCACTACATGGAATCTGGAACAAAACATTTAGCAACTACATTTAGTAAACATAGATTGATGAATGACTCAAGACTTACAGCTTCTGCCCTTTGTCCCAGAAGATGACACCAAATAAAATTCCTATAACTATTGTCATGAAAAAACGGATGGCATTGAACTGTGGGTTCCTCCAGTAAGAACAATGCTGTTTCCAGAAACAAGCCTTGCACTGAGTGGCAAATGGCTGAGCGTATTTGGCTGGGAAGTAGAGGTCATTACAACCTGGCACCGGAGTACTAAGTTCTGTTATAAGTTCCTGATTCCTCCTGAGAAAGAATCAAGATAAGATTTAGTAAGAATATTCAGAAACAAATCAAAGCATGATGGATGAATGATTATTGTTAACATTACGGTATCATTTTTAACTTACTGATAAAGGGAGGAGGTGCCATAAATTTCTGCAAAATCCACACCCGGTTGAGCCTCAACTGAAGGAGCACTGACCTCAAGCATCCACGCAGCAGGATTGTAACCTTTCTGGATCTTAGGAACTCCTGGGATAGCCTGCAAAAGTATGCATGTTATTCCATGCTGCAATTCCAGCCAAAGTAACTGCTGTTCTATAATCATAAAGACTTACAAACCAGGACTTCATAAATTTGCAAGTGGAAAAGAAAGTATGCATATTTGTAGACACAAGACATTGATTAATTTTAACCTTTCTGATAGTATAAAACTGTAACAAAAACATAAAAACTTAATGGCTTGTTTGCTTCCTTGAATATCTATTCCTTTGAATAAGAAGGAATGTTGTGCAATTTTTGGGAATATAGCTAATAGCTATTCCTTGTATGTTCCTCATTATTTCTTTCAACATGTAATAAGTAAAGAATAGACATTCCCATGGTGAAGTTTGAGCATAGTTATTTCTTATTATGAACTCATAAAAAGGTTCACATTATTACTCATTTTATAGTATCAACATAATTTTTGTGTAGCTAATTTTAACTAACCTATTATAACTAATTTATTCTTGGAATAGGCATTCCACTAGCAGGGTAAAAGATAAAAAAGAAGATGCTTACTTCAAAATATTGCACAAGCCTGTGAGAGTTGCGACCAAGGGATCCAGCATAAATGACTTGTCCCCCCTTGTTCATTAACAGCAGCTGCAACATACATGATATCAGACCCCAAAAATGCATGTATTTAAAATGTAAAAATAGCACATTTTGTGAAAAGAAATCTAGGAAATGAGCACACGCACCTCATCAAATGCTTCAAAAATGTCTATGCTCGGTTGGTGTATTGTGCACACAACAGTTCTCCCTGTATCCACTGCATTTTTCACAACTCGCATAAGGATTGCTGCAGCTCTGGCATCAAGGCCAGATGTTGGTTCATCCATAAAGATGATAGAAGGGTTTGCAACCAACTCTACTGCTACTGTCAGCCTCTTCCTCTGTTCTATTGAAAGGCCATCTACTCCTGGAAGGCCAACTAAAGCATCCCTCTGTGATTTGAGTTCAACCAACTCCATAATTTCATCAACAAACATCTATTTTTCAGAAGAGAGAAAAAAATAGTACGTTGATTAGAGAACACATCTTCGAACTTTTGTGTAAGCTTTAGATAAAGATGATCCCACAAAGCTAGTTAAAATACCTTTCGTGTTTCTGCTTTTACATCAGAAGAAAGACGAAGCCAGGCCGAGTACAGGAGAGATTCATAGACAGTTACATTTGGTGAATGAATGTCATTTTGTTCACAGTAACCACTAATGCGAGCAAATGTTGCTTGGTTCTTTGGATAACCAGAAATGCAGATACTTCCTTCAATATAACCACCGGTCTTCCTTCCTGCCAAGACATCCATCAAGGTAGTTTTTCCAGCTCCACTAACACCGACTAGTGCTGTCAATACCCCTGGTCTGAAAGCACCACTGATGTCTCTGAGCAGTTGCAGACGATCTTGCTTACCTCCTTGACTCTGCATTTCCTGGTCAAGATATCAAAGGTTCATCCCATGCTTTGCTCTTCAAGAGTCAACTTTTTTAAACATTCACCTTTTCTCTAGAAAAAATTCTTTAATTATCGTGCACAATTAGAAAACTGGTATAAGCTCTTAAGTTAAAGCTGTCGATCTAAAAGTACACTGCAAAATGAGAGCTGTTTCTAACAAAAGCAATATTTTTAGGCACAATACAGTGATTTAAAGTAGAACATGCTGATCATTAAGACTTCTCAAGATAGACTGAAACAGGAATGCAAGTGCTTGCTGCAATCTTCTTTATGTTTATAATGGAGCCATGGTAATAAACCAGGTTGATATTTCATTTCCTTAAATATCATATTTTCAAAGTAGAAAAATGAAGATTCAAAAAGACCAAAAATATCGGCGAACCTTAGAGGATGGAATATTTAAAAAAGAGTTGACTTACAGCAGGCATATCCACATAGTAGTTCACATGGTTGAATGCTATCGAATGCGGTTGGAAGGGCAGAATCATTCCTCTTCTTGGCACATGATCAGCAGCAACCACATTTTCTGCAATGCCAGTACATATTCAAAAATGTCAGTGAATCAAAGAGATTACAGTCGCTGGAGCTTTTAAAATTTTACACCCCTTTTTTTTTTTTAATTTTCCCTGACTCTGCTGTGATGAGTAGAGTAGTTTGTTTTGTACAGTTCTTTTATTGAGTCATTGACTAATAATGCCTCTATATTTCTTTTTTCACAATCCTCTGTTCTGGGAGCAAAAGCAATTTGTTTTTTTTTTTTTAGATAAGAAAAGAAGGTACATGTGGGAGAGAGAGAGAGAGAGAGAGAGAGAAGTTAAAAACTGAGGGAACAAGAAGTCCTGCCGGAAAAAATTAAAAAAAAAAAATTGAAAGAAAATATAAAGCAAAAAACTGTTGTAAAACATGTATATTTATGCGGATGACTATCTAGAAAATAGGTTACAACCTTTGGTATGCCCACATAATGGTTCATTATGTGGTTAACCTTTGGGATGCCAATATATTTGCCTATATAAAGACATGCTTTACAACAAAATGAGATGATAAGATGATTAACAACATCTAGTTCCTGAAGAATTAGACTGTTGAATTTCTATAGCTCCAAACTTTTTTGCATTCCTCTTTATTTCATTTACAACACGTTATCAGCACGATCAAGTTTCTAATGGTATAGCAAGTTTCATTGGTATTATTCTAAGGTAAAAATCTTGTTTCCTTTAACATTTGTTATCTTTATAACTTTAGTTTTTCATCAAATTATATTTATATGTTAACTATATCTCTTATTTTGAGTACTTGTCCTTAAATATTTTTATGTTGGGATATATGTGAGAATAACATTTCCATTTAATATTTACCTAACTTTGAATTTTTATTTGTTTTCAAAGTGACTTTATGATGTCAAACCTCACAAAGCTTGAATTCATTGCCTTTGATATTTCTGGAAGAAATTATCTGCCATGGGTACTTGATGCAGAGATTCACCTTAATGTTATGAATCTTGGAAGTACAATTGAAAAAGGAAATCAAGCATCCCTGCAGGATTGCGTGAAGGTAATGATTTTCCTTCGACACCATTTACATGAAAAATTGAAAATTGAGTGCCTTACTATTAAGGATCCATTAGTCCTTTGGAACAACTTAAAGGAGAGATATGAACACCAAAAAATGATAATTCTTCCAAAAGCTCGATATGATTGGATACACTTACGACAGCAAGATTTTAAAATTGTAAGTGAATATAATTCAACCTTGTTCAAAATTAGCTCTCAATTGAAGTTATGTGGAGAAAAAATTACTGATGATGATATGTTAGAAAAAACATATTCGAATTTTCATGTCTCGAATGTGCTCCTGCAACAGCAATATCGAGAGCGTAGATCTACAAAATATTCTAAGCTAATTTCTTGTATACTTGTGGCTGAACAAAATAATGAGCTTTTGTTGAAAAATCATCAATCTCATCCAACTAGCTCAACACCATTCCCTGAAGTGAATGTGGCTTTTTCTTAAGTCGTGGACAAGGTCGTGGTGCTAAAAGGGGTTGTGGTTAGAAAAATTGTTGAACCCGTGATGATCATCCTTCAAAGTTTGAAAGCAAAGGTGCTAAAAAGACTCAAAGGAAATGGGCAAAGAATAAAGAAAGCTCTGAACAAAATAACAAAGTGCAAAATAATGACAATATTTGCTAAACAAAAGGTCATTGGTCTTGAATATGTTGCACTTCTAAACACCTAGTTTATCTTTACAAGGCATCATTAAAAGGAAAAGGGAAAAATGTTGAAGTGAATTTGTCTGAATCCATTGATGCTAAGAATGAGTCTCCTTTGGATGTTGATTTTGATCCTAGTGGCAAAATTGATCATTTGATTGGGGATGAAAATGTCTACTATTAAATTATCTTTATGTTTATGTTATTTTGAAAAAATTAACTTATGTAATTTTATTTATTTTTTAAAGTTTTACATATGATATGCTTGGTAATATTTTGTTATCTTTCCTAATTCTTAAATTTTACTTTTCATTTACTAGATCATACAAAATAAACTTGATAAAATGGAGGATGACATGTGTTTGGTGGACAGTGGCATGACTCACAAAATTCCTCGTGTTAAAAAATGTTTCTTACAATTAACATTAGCTGAAATTAATGTTAATACAACATCTGGCTCTACAAATGTAATAGAGGACTCTGGAAGAGCTCATATTATGTTTCCAGATGGGACAAAATTGTATATTGATGATGCGTTATATTCTAGTAGATTTCGAAGAAATTTACTAAGTTTTAAAGATATATGTCGTAATGGATATCATGTTGAAACCAAAAATGAAAGAAATATGAAATATCTTTTTATTACATCTACAGTTTCAAACCAAAAGTTCATATTAGAAAAATTTTCAAGTTTTTTATCTGGCCTATATTTCACAAAAATAAGGATGGTTGAATCAAATTTTATGCATCGGAAGTGCTCCGAGCGTAGAAGTTTTATACTTTGGCATGATCGTCTTGGCCATCTTGGTTCAACTATGATGTGACGAATCATTAAAAATACACATGGACATCCATTAAAGGATCAGAAATTTCTTTTACTTGGTGATTATTTTTGTACTTCTTGTGCTTAAGGAAAATTACTTATTAGACCTTCTCCATCTAAATTATCTTTAGAGTCTCCATCTTTTCTGCAAAGAATACAAGGAGATATTTGTGGTCCAATCCATTCATCTTGCGGACCATTTCGATATTTCATGGTTTTAATTGATGCTTCCACTCGATGGTCACATGTTTGTCTACTTTCAACTCGTAACGTTGCTTTTACTAAATTTCTTGCTTAAATAATAAAGTTAAGATCAAGTTTTCCTGATCATCTCATTCAGACTCTCCGTTTAGATAATGCAGGTGAATTTTCTTCAAAAGCATTTTATGACTATTGCATGTCAATAGGAATAAGTGTAGAACATTCTATTGCACATGTTCATACACAAAATGGTTTAGCGGAATCCTTCATTAAGCGTTTACAAATTATTGTTAGACCTATGCTTATGCGATCAAAGCTTCCTGCATCTGCTTGGGGTTATGCTATAGTGCATGCTGCATCTTTGATTAGAATTAGACCTATTACAAGTTTTTACCTTCACAGCTTGTGTTTAACCACCAACCATATCTCATCTTCGAATTTTTAGTTGCGCTGTATATGTTCCTATTGCACCTGCACAACGAAATAAGATGAGACCACAATGTCGACTTGATATTTATGTTGGTTTTGATTCTCCTTCTATCATTAGATATCTTGAATCACTAACAGGTGATCTTTTTAGAACAAGATTTCTAGATTGTCAATTTGATGAATCAATTTTCCTGTCATTAGGAAAAGGAAAAGTTAAAGGATTAAAAACACAAGAAATTTGTTGAAACACACCAACTTTGTCTAATCTTGATACACGCACAAATCAATGTGAACTTGAAGTTCAAAGAATAATTCATTTGCAGAATGCTGCAAATCGATTGCCAGATGTTTTTACATACACTAAAAGGGTCACTCAATCACATGTTCCAGCCATAAATATTCCTGGTAGATTGATTGTTCCTAAAGAACACCCAATGGGAATAGCAGCTAATGAATCTAAAGTGCGCCAAAAACGTGGTAAACCAATTGGTGCAAAGGATACTATTTCTCGAAAGAAAAAGGAAATGAATAAAAGTAATACTCCAAAAGAGTTCATTAACACTCAAGAAGAGGTTAAAAGAAATATAGATCAACAATCCCATATTTCCACAGAAGCAACACCAGAAGTAGTTCCAGTATCATAAAATTATGAGATTTCATTAAAATTTGGAAATATGTGTAGAAGAAATGAAGTTGTTGTTGACAACGTGTTTGCATATGCGATTGTTTCAAAAATTATTAATGATAATGAGCCTAAGCCTCAAACTGTAGAAGAATGTATATATCGAAATGATTGGCCAAAATGGAAAGAAGCAATACAAGCTGAGCTAGACTCATTAGCCAAACGTAAGGTATTTGGACCAGTAGTCCAAACACCTGAGAATGTCAAACCTGTTGGGTATAAATGGGTTTTTGTACGTAAAAGAAATGAAATGAATGAAATTGTGAGATACAAGGAGTGTCTTGTAGCACAAGGTTTCTCCCAAAGGCCTGGTATAGATTATAATGAGACCTATTCCTCTGTTATGGATGCAATTATTTTCAGATTTTTGATTAGTTTAATGGTTTCTGAAGGACTTGACATACGCCTCATGGACGTAGTAACAGCTTACTTGTATGGCTCATTGGATAATGACATATATATGAAAATCCCTGAAGGATTTAAAATACCTAAAGCATACAATCTAAAACAACGGCAAATGTATTCTGTTAAATTACAAAGATCCTTGTATGAATTGAAGCAATCTAGACGAATGTGGTACAATCGTCTAAGTGAATATTTGTTGAAAATTGGATATGAAAATAATCTTATCTGTCCTTGTGTTTTCATTAAGAAGATAAATTCTAAATTTGCTATAGTCGTAGTTTATGTTGATGACATAAACATAGTAGGAACTCCAGAAGAGATCTCAACGACTGCTGACTACTTAATGAAAGAATTTGAGATGAAGGATCTTGGGAAGACAAAATTTTGCCTTGATTTTCAAGTTGAACATTTAACAAGTGGAATTCTTATTTATCAATCATCTTATATAGAAAAAATCTTGAAACAATTTTATATGAATAAATCTTATCCATTAAGCTCCTCGATGGTTGTTCGTTTACTTGATGTGAAAAAGGATTTTTTTCGTCCTCGAGAAGATGAGGAAGAAATCCTTGGTCCTAAAGTACCCTATCTTAGTGCAATAGGAGTACTCTTGTATCTTGCAAATCACACTAGACCAGATATAGCTTTTGCAGTAAATTTGCTAGCAAGGTTTAGTTCTACACCAACTCAGAGACATTGGAATGGAGCAAAACATGTTCTTCGTTATCTCCGTGGCACATCTGATATGAGTTTGTTTTACCCAAAGGGAGTAAAGTCTGTGTTGAAAGGATATCCTAATGCTGGATATCTTTCTTATCGTCATAAAGCTCGATCACAAACAGGCTATATTTTTACATGTGGTGATACTGCTATCTCATGGCAATTTGTAAAGTAAACGATCAGCTACCTCTTCAAACCATTTAGAAATATTGGCAGTTCATGAAGCAAGTCGTGAATGTGTATTGTTAAAAACTATAATCCAACACATTAAAGAGACAAATGGATTATCATTGGAGAATGACACGCCAACAATATTGTACAAGGACAATGCAACATGTATTGCACAAATCAAAGGTGGGTACATAAAGGGTGATAGAACTAAACATATTTCACCAAAGTTCCTTTACACTCATGAACTTCTGAAAAAAGGAGATGTTGATATTTGCAAAATTCATTCAAGTGACAACTCAGTAGATCTATTCACAAAAGCATTGCCAACTTCAATTTTCAAGAAGCAAGTACATAACATTGAAATGCGACAACTTAAGGACATTTCTTAATTGATTGTATTTTTTAGGGGAAGTATGAATATTGTACTCTTTTTCCTTCGTTAAGGTTTTGTCCCACAGGATTTTCCTTAGCGAAGGTTTTAACGAGGCATATTCATAGTGTATAGTCATCCAAGGGGAAGTTTTGTAAAACATGTATATTTATGTGGACGACTATCTAGAAAATAGGTTACAACCTTTGGTATGCCCACATAATAGTTCATTATGTGGTTAACCTTTGGGATGTCAATGTATTTGCCTATATAAGGACATGCTTTACAACAAAATGAGATGGTAAGATGATTAGCAACATCTAGTTCCTGAAGAATTAGACTGTTGAATTTCTATAGCTCCAAACTTTTTTGTATTCCTCTTTATTTCATTTACAACAAGAACAACAATAACCAAAAAGAACAATTAACAAAGGTAATCCTTTTCAAACCCTTCCCATCGTAATTCATAAGGCACTTCAAATTTGCTAGCTCCCAATGACCCTTTTTGGCTTTGAATATACTCCCTATAAAACACACTCCCATTCCTCCAGGATCAGCCATTTTCAAATCCAATTTATCCAATATCTCTTGGGCTTCTAAATCCTTCCTAGAAATCACCACCTCTGGTGTAGATAAAACACCACCATTCCACTGCATTTTGTTCTCTAAACCCTTATTACCAAAATTAGAAACCCCCTCCAATCTTTCCAAAGGTGCTGGATGAACATATGAAAGTCCCCAAGAATATCACAGGATTCAGAAACATAACCATATTGTTCCCGAATCTCTTCCAACAGCAAGCCCTCATTACACTCAAACTCACTAACATCATCACTGTCATAATTTGAAATATCTCCCCATTTATTTACCTAATTTAATTTGCTAGTTCCATTACTTCCTATATCCTTCATCTTAGCACGTGCATCTTCCACAATACTCAAATTTCCTGCAGAATCTCTTCTCAAAATCTTCGACCTATCTCACCAGAATACTCTCTTCACATCATATACTTTCCTCATATCTACATCCATAAGAACAACCTTATGACGAGCATATACCTTTTGGGCCCTTACATTTTTCAGATTTAAAACCTGAAGTATCAGATTTTGTACCCAAACCAGCTTCTTTTTTTCCATTTATCCTGTATACCAGCTTCTTTTTTACCCATTTCTCTTGGATATACCAGTTTCTAATGCAAAACCAAAATCAACAACCAATCTGACACTTCTATAAATATCATCATTTTCTTCCCGGATGATTTTCAAAACCAAGCTACAGTCTTCCTGATAACACACTGAATATTTATCCTCTCTAAATTTTTCTTGTATAAGGATAGAGGCCTTTATCTTTGTTAAGAATTATCTGACCCAACTGCGTGTTCAGAATTCAGTGAATTTTGGACTGGGGATTGAACCTGATCACTAATGGGATCAGACAAGAGATGAGCCTAGTACCCGTACCCTCACAACGGGCCTTTTAGAAGCAAGACCCAGCTTAGAAAACCCTGGTTGAGAAGAACCCTCTTTAGGACCCATAGAAAGATCCAAAGAATTACTATTTAAACCTTGGGAATGTTCTATTAAATATTAATGGCCCAGTTTTAATAAGAAAGAACTTCCTTTCTCACATACCTGGTCCAAGTCCAAGATGAGGACCATTTGTTTAGCTTTACATCCATCCCATGGTATCATTTCTAATACATATTTAGGGCAAGCTTGGATACATTGAGTAAATGTTGACTAATCTGGGTAATATTGAACTTGGTAAAATGAAATGGTTTAATAATTGAAAAATGAGATTATTCAAGATACACATTAAATGCTGAGATTACCAATTGAATTCCTACCATGTGCTACAGCTTGAATCCGTAGTCAACCTGATTCGCAATAGAAGCAGTTGACAATTGAATCCAATTTTTATTTTCCCATTATTTTCGTATTCGTAATAGTGCAAAAAGTTTCTTAGTAAGAAAAGGTGACAGTATTCTGCCTAAATAATAGACATGGGAAATAAATAAGAGAATACTAAATACTTGAGCCATAGAATTTCTTTCCTCTCCCTGATCTCAAGAGTACTTTCTCATTGCTTTCCAAAGAAACTAGACTTGCCTTAGAAATCAACGCCTGGGGACTACTCTTGCCACATCGTCTCATCGTCACCCTTCTAAAGATGATCAAGGCTCTGCAGGGTCACTTATTTGCTATTACTTTCATAAGCTTGGTCATACCCTTGTTAAGTGTCCAATTTGAGTGTGCAAATTTTGTCAAAACACAGATCACTGTTTTACAGATTGCACCAAAAATCCCAGTAAGCAAATGATGGCCATTCCAGAGGAAATCAACCTAGATCAGAAACTAGAATCAGTTCAAAGTGAAGTCTGCTGCTGCTGCTGAAACCAACTATTCATTCCATGACCACTCTTTGCCTTCACTAGTAACAGGCAATTCTTTGTGGTATTTTGACCCAACATGCTGTAATCAAATGATTTTTATTCAACAATTTTCTCATCCAAAACTTGTGCATTTTATGCTTCTACTATTCATATTATGAATGGTTCACACATGTTAATTAGTCACATCGATTCCCTCTCTACTAATGCTTTTACTCTTTCTGATGTTTTCCTCTTTCCTAAACTTACTCTGAACCTTACATTTAATTTGTCAACTCTATGATCTTCATTTTGTTTTTCAGTTTTCTGCCATGGGTTGTCACATGCAGGATCCTCGGGCATGGCAGCTTTTTGATACTGGTTATGAAGTTCTATTGAGCTCACCAACCTCCATATTCTCCTCCAATGACCAATCTGCTGGGTCCCTCTCTTCTTCATCCCCCCTCATCCACCAAACTCTGGCATTCTTGTGTTGGATATGTTCCATTTAGTTGCCTGAGCAATTTGAAAATGTTGATCGTATTTTGTGTCAGTTAGCTAAACAACCTACTTTTCTCTTTAATAATAGTGATTTTATTTCTGTTGCATCTTTTGTTTTTATTTATTCTCATATATAGTACCATCATCACATGTTACAGTGGGGGTCCTAAATATTTTATTGTCATGAATAACTATTCTTGTTTTATATGGTAGTAGCTTATGCACTTTTATTTGGCCTTTTCTGCTATGGTTAGACTCATTTTCGTGCCATACCAAAGTTTTTTCATTTTAATAATGTCGTGGAATATCAGGTCACTGCATTCATCAATCTGCTTGACAACCATGAACGCTTCCTCATCAGTCATGTGCAAGAATCTCACCCCAGACTGGTCATGTGGGATGCAACTTTTTGGACACTTTCCTTCCTCTTCTTATGCCTGCCTCATTCTTGAATTCTTTTGGGGGACACGACTTTAGTGTTGCTTATGCCATTAACTGTGTTCCATATCCCATCATTGCCAATTAGTCCCCACATGAATGTTTATTTGGCACTTCCCTAACTATTCCACCCTCGAGGTTTTTGGTTGTGGCTGCTGGTTCTAATTGGGTTGGTGATCCTACTGATTGCTGCTCCACCTCCAGCCACTGCTTATTTTAGGTAGTTTGCTCGTCTCTTGGCACAGCAAGAAATAACCTGTCGAAACTTCGTCCAACATTAAATCTGAGTATCGTGTCCTTGCAGACACTGCTCAAGCACTACTCTGGCTTTGTTGAAAATTGAAAGATATGGTTGGGATGCATTCTTGTGCAACTGATATCCACAATGACAATAAGAGTGCCATTCAAATTGCTCATAATGATATCTTCCATGAGTGCACTAAAAATATAGAGAATGATTTTCATTTCATGTCAAAGTATGTCGTTCAAGGAAGTATACGATGTGTCCCAGTTAACCGCAGATATCTTCACTAAGGCCCACCTTCCTTGGCAATTTCAAAATTTAGTTTCCAAACTCTGGTGGACATCTTCTATGCCCTGGGTTTGCAGAAGGATATCAGCGTACTATTCCCGAAATATTCCTCCGCGATATTCCACAATATTTTTCGTACTTTGTAGATGTTAGTTTCTATATATGTTGTAACTCTAAGCTTAAATGATTGAGAAAGAAGTTAAACCTAATACTTAAGAAGTTCATTCCCTCTCTCACCTTACATATTAGCAACTAAGTCATCTTACTTTATATGAAAGGAATCCCTTTTCCCAAAATTTACTCCAAATGCAATTTTAGCAATTCCAACTCTATTTTATATGTCATGCTAGTTTTGCTTCAAACATGAGTTACCGCCTTACAGGCTTACAGCTTAATCTATATCCTATAGCAAATTATATTATGAGAAAACTGGTGGATAATGATATTTTAACTCCTTCAAATATGTTTTGCAGTTATTGCAAAATATAGTCCTCTACACCAAAATTTCAATAGATATTGTACTAAAATTTTCATTTATAATTCATTTGATTCAGCTAGCAGAATGAGTAGTGGAAACATGAAATGGCCAATAACAGAAGACATCAAGAAGATGCAAAGGAAAGGTTTGAAACAAACCTTCACATTCCTCTGTTCTATGTTGGCCAGTGGACAGCTTCTCTCTGTCATCATTCTTATCCATGACAGCAGCTTTTGAACCACCCAAAGCTGAAATTGAGGATTAAGGCAGGGATGTCACTACTGGAATTTAGTTCCAGGAAACCAAACTAAAGAGAAGATGCAAAGATAACTTACAATTTAAGTACATCAATGATGCAATAAATAAAGCATTGAAAAGAACAGAAAACCCCACTAATGCAGCGATACAAATCCAATACCAGTAGCCATCTACAAAGAAGCCTCTGGACTTGAGAAGGACTTTACCGACCGTAGTTTCATTGATCCTGCGGTCTGTATTGGCCTGCATAGGAAAATGAAAATGAAAGCATGAAATTTGATTCTTGCTAATGCAAGTACATTCCCAATGTCCAACCAAAAATTAAACATGCATAGCCTATATGTACTTAAAGAGCAATAAGTCATCGAAAAAGAATTCTATAGATTATAACTACAGTAAATCAAAATTGTCTATCAAACTAGGAGGAGATAGTACCGCACTCCATCTTTCATCTAGAAATTCATTAATAACAATGGCATTCTGTCCATACATCATAGGAGAAACATAATAGCCCCATATCATCCATGGGTCAATATCATCTGCAGGCGAAAAAAAAGGATAATTATACTCATTTGATAAACAAGAAGAACTACCTATCACAAGAATCCATTAATCTTAAATCAATTATCAGACAGATATCAGCAAAATAGGGAGACCATGGTAAGCTAATAGCTTAGATTAAATACAACAAAGCCCTTAATAAATACCAATTTCTTACTTTTGGCCACAATGAATCCTCCAAGTAGAAACATAAATAGCAAGGTAAAGGTTGACAGTGTGTTTGCAACAACATGTGTTCTTCCTGCTGCAGCAATGAACCGAAATAGGGAGAGAGCCATTTGATGCGAACAAACAAATGCCAAGAACTGTTTGAAAAACCTAAAAGAAACAGAAGAAATGTCAGTATATAACATCTTGGTTCATTCAAGTTTTAATACTCAATCTGAACCCAAAAATTGGAATCTATTTCACAAAGCAACACCACTTGCCTGCTAGGAGCAGGAGCAAACCCAATTGTGTAATATGTAAGACCCGTCCATATCCCTGATTCGATGAAAGATAGAGGAATCCTGAGGATCCAAATGGATAAGCCAAAAGCCCAAGCAGGATAGAACAGGAAATCCCTTTGTTTATAGAAGACAGGAAGCCTAAACACTGTCGTTGGAAGCTCTGCCATCCCATTAAACATCACATTGATGAGACTGAAGAACAGTGCCCCAAAATATTTTCCTCCATCTGCTAAACTTCCATGTGGCATTTCTGTCCTAAAAAACACAGTCATGGCAATCAAGGATGTAATTGCAAACAGGGTGACATTGAATATATATATAAAATAGTTTCGCTTCATTAGCAGCCATTCCCTTGCAAAACATGCCTTGAACAGTTCCCATTTGGAGATGCCATACTTCTCTGTCACCAATGCAGCAGGATGGGTTCTGGACCTATCAAAAGGAGCCCCCAGATCAGATGAAAGCTGTTGCCCTGTGTGGAAAGAATTGAATGCCAGCACAAATTCAGAAATCGAGATGTATCTGTAAGGTTCATTCTTCCTAAACCAATATTGTTCTTGGTCTTTCTTGGAAGTTACTTCTTGCAAGAAGTCAGCAACTCCTTTCCTTTCAGGGCATTTAAAGCCCATGTATTTGAAGAACTCAAGGGCATCCCTGCGTGGACCTTGGTAAACAATCTGACCTTCTGAAAGAAGGATAATGTCATCAAATAGATCAAACGTCTCAGGTGCAGGTTGTAAAAGAGAAGCTATCATGGTTACTTCCATTATGTGAACCATTTGCCTCATGAACTTAACAATCTGGAAAGTGGTGGAACTGTCCAGCCCAGTTGATATTTCATCCATAAGAAGAGCCTTTGCCGGTCCAACTAACATCTCTCCTGCACATATTTAAATCAAAATTTGTAACCGGCAGAAAGAGTTCAAGATGAAAAGGAAATAAAGTTGTCATGAAAACCGACCAGTGGTCACACGCTTCTTTTGTCCTCCTGAAATACCCCTTTTCATCTCATCTCCAACCAAAACATCAGCACAAATATCCAATCCAAGCATCTGTTGATAGAGTTTAGAATGTAAGTACACCATTTGCACTTCTCTTCTTATACAAGAAAACACAACTCTTACCTACTTTCGGAGATGACAAACCTTGAGGATATAGTCAGTAATCAAGCTGGTTTTTCGGCCAGCCACTGCTGTGGCCTTCATAAATGCATCCATCTCAGGATCTGGTTCAATTCCCGCTTCATTCTCTCGTTTTGAGAGTTCAGCCACCATTTCATCCCTCTTTCCAACCCCCAAACACTGTCCCGAAAAATCCAATGTTTCTCTCACTGTCATTTCTCCATGGTGAAGATCATGCTGATTAATATAAGCACAGGTCCTTTGAGGAACAAATTCACCCAGTTCATGGCCACAGTAGGTGACTTTCCCGCTTACCTATTCACAGCTATTAGTTATCAAACCTCTCATGCATCCGAATGCCAATGGAAGTTACGAAACAAACAAAGAAACCAAAATAGTTAGGAGAAAATGGGAAACATACCCTAAGATCCTGCCTAAGCATCCCTGCAAGTGCCAGCAACAATGTCGTTTTCCCGGATGATGGAGGACCCAGAAGCAAGGTCATCCTTAAAAACACCGAAAACAATGTATTACTTGGAGACGAGATTGTGGAAGAGAATGGCAAGACTAAAGAAAAATTAAATCACTGCTTCATATGAATTTATACCTTGATGGTTTCACTATTCCACTAACATCTTGAAGTATCCTGATTTCTCTCTTGTCAGACGGGGCAAGCCGAATCAATTCAAGAACTCCCTATTGCACATAGCAGATTGAAACACATATAGAGTTAACCGTTAGAAGTAATAATCATTTCAAATGACTTCCAGTGACCCAGTCCCATCTTTGGTTAAATATTGTTAGAAAGAGAGTATAACAGTAAAAATTATTGAAGAAAACTTATATAGTTATTTGACTACTTCACAACTAATGTACAAATGCAGAGAAAGAACGAGCTCATTGTCAAAAAATATATATGTAGTTTCATTAATTCACTCTTCTACCATAAGTAAAACTCTGAAAACTGCAGAATTGTCACTGCTTGAACCAGAGGAGCATAAAATAAGAAGGGAAATACAACTATTTGGTTGGATTGAAACTGGTTTAAAAAGGGAAGAAAAAGAAAAAGAAGAAGACAACAGAACTTCAAACAGAGGGTTAAAGGGAAACTTAACAGATAGGAGACACAGTCTGATTACCTTAATTGTGTTCAATGTAGCATTAAACAAAGTGGGAAGAGCTGTGCTCCCAACAAGCACATCTCCCTCAACCCACAAATGCTCATACCGGACTTCAATCTTAGGAATCTCAATTCCCACCCTGCACCCACCAAGACCCATAAATCTTATGCAATCGTAAACCATAAAAACTAAAAATAAAATCGCAAGAATTGAACAAAATCATCAGTACTGATCAATCCGGTCCCTAATCCTCCGAAGAAACTGCTCGTTGTCGTCTTCCACCATCTTAAAAATGCTCTCCATCTAACTGCCCCACCCTTGCTCCTCATGATTCCTCTCTTTATAGCTTTAGCAAAATAATTGATTTTCATTTTCAGAGCGAAAGCTAACGAGGAACTCCATTTCTTATCTCCAAGTGACACAGCCATTATTGGTTCATACCATTACCACCCTACTAGCCAGTAGAGGAGCGCTGCGTGTCATTACTGAAATACATCCAAATTACTTGACGTCGAACACCGCAACGTCGGATTCCAAAAAGTGGCGCCTTTGATTGCTCCACGCACGATCTAAAATTGTTGGGAATTAAATACAATTATAATAATAAATTAAACAAAAATAAAAATGTAAGCACGGTTCATAATTTGGTTGAGGTTCCAGTCCTTGTGATTTTTTGGTTTAGCTCGCAAACCCATATAATAGAATTCCTCTTTAACAATTTGAATCATATGTGCAAGAGTTTAAATCTCTAAGAAGTAAAAAATATAAAAGGCAATCTTTGATTGTCAAACTCTTTAAATTTAAATTCAAGATTCAAAATTCATGTTTTCAAACATATTTTAGACGTTTCATATTCAATTTGTTTACAATATATTATTGAAAATCATTGTCAGTATAAGTGATTAAAGAGTTTAAAATTCAAAATGAAAAAAAAAATAACAATTTAAAATTTGCCTCAAGTTAGGAGGCTTAGTTAAATAACTACGTTGTATTGTTTAATATGAGCCTTGATTATATCGATTTTATAATTAGGGGTGTATTCAAGTCGAATCGAGTTAAAGGAGCAAAATACTCAACTCAACTCGAAAATGTGAAATAAAAAGCTCAACTCAAACTTGTTCGATTTCAAAATTATTAAACTCAAATTTGACTTGACTACTAGTTCTTAAAATTGAATCTTTATTCAATTAAGTTCCAATGGACCATAAATTAATATTAAATAGAAGTACAAATACATACGTAATGTGTATAATATCAAAATATATTTATAAAATAATAAAATATTTATTATGTAACTTATATAATACAAAAATAATAAAATTAAAAAGCTTGATCAGGCTCAAAATTAAATTTAAGTTTGATTCATTAAAATATTTTTAAAAAATAAATTAAATAAAATTTAAGAAAAGAATCAAATCCGAATAGTTCACAAATAGAACTGACATACGTTACGAGCATCATTTTAATTAGGGCATTAATATAACTCGATAATGGGTTATAGATCTTCACAAAACTCTTTAGGGGTGAGCAAAATTCAGTTGTAACTGAACTAACCAATCGAATTCAATCAATTCGGTTCAGTTCAGTTTTAGAATTGGATAAATTCAGGTATTCGGTTTTTGGTTCGGTTATGGGAAAAATGTAATTCAGTTAATTGAATTACCTAAATTTTAATTAATTAATAATTAAATATAAATTATTTTTTCTATAATTAAGTTTTTAATTTTAATTTCGTCGTACAAATTATACATTTATTTTTTTAAAATTTCGGCATTCAAATTATACATTTATTTTAAAAAAAAAAAATAATTTTAATTTTATTCAGTTAAATTCGATTAATTGAATTACCCAACAGTCGGTTCGGTTAGGTACGATTCGATTATGGAGATCAATTCGATTAGTTCAATTATGGGATAAGGTTAATAAAAAAAGTACAATTAATTTAATTGGCCGATGTTTTGGAAGCTAGAAGCAACAAATAAAGCAGCAGAAGAAGTGTAATCAATTCCCTACAAACTACTTTTCATCATTTGTTTTGTTTATGATATGATTGGGTGATATTTGTTTTTTTATTTTTATCTTTCGGATTCATTGGAGCCCACTGGACCTAAGCCACATAATGGGACACTTCGCCTAATCATTTCATATACCATTTCATTTTCAAAAGAAAAAATAAATTAAGGGGCATGTTCAGTTTTTTTTTTTTTTTAGAAAAATTATGTTTTTATTTTATTTTTTCAAAATAATTATTAAAAAATTAACTAAAATTTTACTATTCGTAATATTTGTAAAAAAAAATAATGAACAACATAATCAGTTTTACTTTATTTGTTTGTGAAAAATAGTTTTATTTTTATTTTTTAATTTTTTAAAATTTATATAGGAAAGTTGAGCATGGAATTTAGATTTTGTATTTTAATTTGTGTATATTATGTATACATTTTATTCTAAATCCACACAATCAAAAGTCATGCACCAAAATTTATAATTTTAAAAATTACTGTTAACTTTTTGAGTCTGATACCTATTTTAATGCTAACAAAACACAAGTTTATTATGTATGTATCTAACATATGAACAGATCAATTAATTTAACACACACATAAGGGAATGATCAAGGAACCAGTATTCTTCGTTTGCTTTCACCAGAGTTGGGATCGAAAGTTCAATTATGTTAGGGAAAGGCATCAACACCCCCTAATTACATATTCTACAAATGATACCTAATTAATCATTACTTATTCATAAATTGAATTTAATGTTCTTTAATTAACTCCTCTAGAATAAACAATTAAATAAACAAATAAATACCATTCCCGTTGAGGCAAAACTTAGCAACAAACCCTCATATGAAGAGTGGGAACTTTTTAAGGACACAATGATTGAAAATTTGAGAGGATTAATTTGCTTAACGCCCCAACTTGACTAGATTGCCTCTCAATTCCTTCCTCAATCATCTCAATTCTTTTACTTTTCTGATGATTTTGTTAGACTTCAAAACACCATTGAACCTATTTATTCCATATTATATATTGTTAGTCTTGGTGGCTACATGATTCTAATTATCATATTTTGATAATAGCAACCCATTAGTCGTTCTGAATAAACTAATCTTTGCTAACGAGCTGTGACAAGTGCAAATGTAATGTCTCAAAAATGATTATTATAGGAGAATGTAGTGGATCCTAAAAAAAATAAAGTAAAATTTAAATTTAAATTTAAAAATTTTAAAAATAAATTAAAAATAAAATTAATTAATGAATATTTAAATAATATAATATAATATACTATAATATAATATAAATTATAATTTATAATATATAAAAGTAAAGTTAAAGCTTTAGGAAGCATCTGATTTCAATTTTAGAGAGAAGCCGCAGGCAGTGCCCACCAGCATCTCTCTCCCTCTCTTCGTTCTCTCTCTCTCTCTCTCTCTCTCTCTCTCTCTCTCTCTCTCTCTCTCTCTCTCTCTCTCCTCATTTTCTCGACGGATACTCGCCCGATCGAAAATCATAAAATACTGCTGGACTCCATTTTTCGCAGCCATCAATTCTACTAGAGCAGATTGGTCGTAGGAGCGGCGTAAGCATGTCTCGTGGGGTAAGCTAAATTTTTACTTTTACCTCAATTTCTTGTAAATCTTAAACCCAATTAACGATTGGATACCACAACGAGAATTTAGGGATAATTCTCTACAAGTCTAGTGGAGCGTATTTCTCGTGGGGTCGTCGTAGGCATAATCTCAAAATTGGGATAAGGGGGTTATTAAGGGACTAATTATTATATAATTAATGTAGATTTAGAAATGTTAGAATGTTGGGCATTCTGAGGTTAAATTTAGGTTGTTGAATTCAGGGTTCGGGTAAGCACTGCGGGTGTAATTTCGGGACCCTGCAGACATAATTTAAGAAACCAAGTAAGGGTGTTAAATATTAGTTTAAATGTTAATTTGGAGTATATGGAGCCTAGGGAAGGTTATATGGATATTATTTTGGGAAATGAGTTAATTAATAAAGCGAATTACAAGATTTGAGTTTCGGGCGAAAGGGCGTAGGATTTGAGTTTTAACGAGACTCTCAATAAGGCAAGTAAGGGGAATAAATTATAGCGGTGTTTTTATATTATTGATTGAATGAATATTTGGAAAATAAAGTTATGATATTTTTCTTTGTGAAATTAATATATATTGAATATTAGATGAAAACTGTGTGGCATATGACGCATATTGAAAAATGTGACATATAATGATGAGTAATTTTTGAGAAAATAATGAAATGAGAATTATTGATATATTAGTGGAAAATAATGAAATAATAATGAGTAATTTTGGGCTTGAATCAAAATTGGGTTAAGGTTCTGGTAATTGAGTCATGGGCTTTGGGCTCCAACTCCAGCTGGATTGGGTCGAGTCAACGAATTGAATCTAGTTTAATGGGCCAATTTCAGAACAGTTTTTTATTGGATTTGTATAATTGTATGAAAATAGAACATAAAATCAAAACATAATTTAAAAATAAAATAAAATCAACCTTTACCTTCAACTCCTTCTGTCTTTTTACTTCCCTTTTGGATCTGTTTGAAATCCTTAATCCCGAATTCTAACTTTTGGCAACCCTCTAGCTTTAAATTTTAGCTCTGAAATTCCTACTGCAACTTTATAAGTTCTTCAGTTTCAACACTCTAAGAACTCTCTGTTCCTCACTTTTCAATTACTTATATATTTGACTCCCTACGAATGTATCCCTACATGAATTCTTCACTATCTCTCCTCACTTCAGAAGCCCGTCTTTATAGGTTTGGAGAGATAATTTGAATTCAGTTTGATTAACCAAACACTTTTGATTACTAAATAAAATTTTAACGCAAATTACCAACTGATATGCCCATAATAAATCACACTAATGAGGGCAAGTCAACGCCTATCTCGTACTTTCTCCGGGTCTGACATTTTGACGAGTGATTTGCTCCAACCCAATAAAGAGGAGGAGAGATCCACGCCAATGGCTTTAATAGCCGAGTAATAGGTGCACGCACTTATGGCTGGGGAGCGATTCACGCCCCCGTGCAATAAATTCGAGCCAACCTACGGTCAACTCGAGCGCCTATAAGAAGGGATCTGGAGAGAAGGCCAAGGTAAGTCATTCAACACAATTATACTGTTGCATTCAGCCTCTCTAAAAGTATTCTCCTTACTTACGCATCGGAGTGACCCCCCGGAGTACACCCCGGGTCCTCCAAGCCTTTATTTTCTTCCTTTTTCAGGTCAACGGGAGTCGAAGGAGCATCCCAGCTATTTTTACCCGTAACAGTTGGCGCCGTCTGTGGGAACTGCTTTTAGGAGGCGATATTATCTTGCTTCTCGACTTTCAACAATCCAGCAATGCCGACCTCACGCAATTCTACTTCCCTCCCTGCTACAAAAGAACCATCCCAATCCATCAAATCCACGCCTGCAGAATCATTGGGTGTTAGTAGGGAGGAGTTCCTTGCTTTCTATAAGGAGATGAAGGACATGCTCAACCAACTCTTACAACAAAAGGGTCAAAAAGGGCACGTCCTCCCCCAACCGCAAGAGAATCCCAGTGCACACAAGCAAGCTAACAAACCAGTGGAGAAAGAGGAGAAAACTCAACTCAATAAAAAGGTAGAAGATGCAAATAGCGTGGACGTCAACCAACAAAGATCCACGGAGCTTGAAGAAAGAATCAAGAAGATAGATCATATAGAGAAGATGATGAAAGAGGGCAGAACCAAACCCTACCACGGGGAAGCATCTCTGAGGTCTTCGGAGCCGCCATTCAATAAAGAAATCATGGAGGCTCCGTTGCCAAGTAGATTCAAGATGCCCACTTTTGACAGGTACGAGGGTTTATCTGACCCAATTGATCACCTGGATAATTTTAAAATGTTGATGCAATTGCAAGGAGCTCTAGACGCAATTATGTGTCGAGCTTTTGCGACTACCCTTAAGGGTAATGCCATAGATTGGTATCGCACATTGCGACCCGGATCCATCGGCTCCTTCTCAGACATGGAACAACTCTTCACCGGTCACTTCCTTAGCAGCAGAAGAGTTGCTAAAACAACTGGTCATCTCATGAGTATGGTGCAAGGAGAGCAGGAGACCCTTAAATATTTTATGCATCGCTTCAATACGGCAACCCTGGAGATCCGCAACTTAGACATGGGGGTAGCATTAGTAGCCCTGACAACGGCTCTCTAGCCTGGAAGCTTCTTATACTCGCTGGGAAAAAAGTCACCGGTAGACATGGGGGAGCTGATGGTTTGAGCACAGAAGTACATCAATCTGGAGGAGATGATGGATACGAGAGGAAGTCGCTTAGAGCGGAAAAGAAAAAACAGCAGCAGAGAAACAGGGGATCCCTTTAGATCCGCAAAAAGACACGAGGCTAGTGCCCTGCACCCGGGTCAAAAGATGAGAGGACAGCATAACAAGTTCTCCACCTACACACCCCTGAATGTACCGCGCTCAGAGTTACTTATGCAGATCAAAAAGAAGGACTACATCTCGTGGCCTGAACCCATGCGAATACCTCTACATAAGCGGAACATGTCCAAATTCTGCGCATTCCATAGGGATCACGACCACGACACAGAAGAATGCATTCAGTTGAAGAAAGAAATCGAAGTCCTAATAAGAAGGGGTAATCTGTCAAAGTTTATCAAGAAATAAAATCCACAAAGGGAACCAATCGAGCAGAGAAGACATGGCGCAAAAGAGAAGGAAGAGCAGGTCATTGGGGAAATTGCGGTGATCTTCAGAGGATCCGCCAGTGGAGGAGATAGCGGGAGTGTACGCAAAAGATATGCTAAACAGGTGCTGACGATGGAGAAGGGGGAAACCAGTAGCAAACGAAACATAGGAGATGACATTATAACCTTTGACAATGGAGATGAAGAAGGGGTGCAGCAACCACATGATGACGCACTAGTGCTCTCCCTACTTGTGGCCAATTACATGGTCAGACGCATACTAATAGACAATGGGAGCTCGGCCAATATCATGTTCTGGTCGGTCCTGGTTGGAAAGAAGATCGGCAAGGAACGACTGAAGCCCGTCTCGACCCACTTGGTAGGATTTGGAGGAGACACTGTTCACCCCTTGGGTACGATCACGTTACCGGTGACAATAGGGACTACCCCGCAGCAGGTAACGACGTTGACAGAATTCCTAGTGGTCGACCGACCTTCGGTATACAATGTCGTCTTGGGTCGCCCTTTCCTTAACGCAATTCGGGCGATGACGTCAACGTACCACCTCAAAGTCAAATTCCCTACACCAATAGGGATAGGATTTGCCAAGGGAGATCAGGCAGCCGCTCGGAGTTGCTATGTAATGGCCCTAAAAGGGAAGATGGAGGCTAGAGAAGCTTTAACGGTGGAAGATCTAGAAGTAAGAGGAGAGTATCCCCAGATCAGTACAGTACATGAAGATATCAAGCACATACCCCTGAAGGGCCACAAAGAGAGAAGTATACAGATCAGGAACCACTTACCCGACACTTTGAAAGTAGAGATGACTGAACTCTTGGATGAATTCGCTGATTGTTTGCGTGGTCGGTCGCAGACATGCCCGGCATCGACCCTGCTGTGATAGAGCACAGGTTACAGGTCAATCCCAACCACCGACCTGTAAAATAGAAAAAAAGGAGCTTCGCGATGGAGCGGATCAAAATAATCGACGAGGAAGTGACGAAACTGTTGCAAGCCAACTTCATCCGAGAAGTAGACTACCCGGAGTGGCTGAGCAACGTCGTTCTAGTAAGGAAGCCAAACGGAAAATGGTGCACCTGCATAGACTTCACGGACTTGAACAAAGCGTGCCCGAAGGACAACTTCCCTCTCCCTCGAATCGACCAGCTAGTGGATTCGACCTCGGGGCACAAGCTCCTCAGTTTCATGGATGCTTACTCGAGGTACAACCAAATCCCCATGAGTCGAGCTGACGAGGAAAAAACTTCTTTTGTCACCGAAAGGGGCTTGTATTGTTACCGGGTGATGCCCTTCGATTTGAAAAATGCAGGGGCCACATATCAGAGGTTGGTGAACAAGATTTTTAAAGACCAACTCGGAAAAACAATGGAAGCGTACGTGGACAATATGTTGGTGAAAAGCATGGAAGCAGGGCAACATTGTAAAGATTTGAGGGAAACGTTCGAGCTCCTTTGCCGGTACCACATGAAGTTGAACCCATTGAAGTGTGTATTCGGCGTTTCTGTAGGAAAATTTCTGGGCTTTATGGTGACTCATAGAGGTATAGAAGCAAACCCGGATAAAATACAAGCGCTGCTGGAAATGGAAGCTCCAAATACCAAAAAGGAGATCCAAGTTCTAACTGGGAGGATAGCCTCCCTCAGCAAGTTTATCTCCTGCTCATGGGACAAAGGCTTACCTTTCTTTAGAGTACTACGAAAGAAGGGAGGATTCGAATGGGGGGAGGAACAGGCCAAAGCCTTCGAACAGCTTAAGCAATACCTCGGATCCCCTCCTCTTTTAACAAAAGTAAAGAATGGAGAAGACCTCTATCTATATATAGCTTCCACGGAGAATGTCGTCAGCTCGGTCCTGGTCCAGGAAGAAGGCAGGAAGCATCAGCCCGTATATTACACAAGTAA
Organism: Malania oleifera; assembly: GCF_029873635.1. Classification (NCBI taxonomy): domain Eukaryota; kingdom Viridiplantae; phylum Streptophyta; class Magnoliopsida; order Santalales; family Ximeniaceae; genus Malania; species Malania oleifera. Next base: position 29,207,424 of record NC_080426.1, on the reverse strand, counting down.
GGTATTAAATGGTGCTGAGAAGAACTATTGCATGGTGGAGAGAGCCGCCTTCTCCATCATCTGTGCAGCACAGAAGTTAAGGCCTTATTTTCAAGCCCACAGGGTTGTCGTGTTAACAAACCTACCAATGAGACAAATTTTACAGCGGCCGGAGAGTTCGAGAAGGATGACGAAGTGGTCAATCGAATTAAGTGAGTTCGACATATAGTATCAAGCAAGGCCCCGCAATTAAGGCTCAGGTACTCGCTGATTTTACAGCAGAAAGGCTCCCCGAGTTATCCACTAAGTCGGATATATGGACACTGCATGTTAATGGGTCCTCTAATGCTGCTGGAGGGGGAGCTGGATTCATTCTTTCCGCCCCAGATGACAATGAAACTCTCTTCGCACTAAAGCTAGAGTTCATAGCAACCAACAATGAGGCGGAGTACGAAGCTTTGCTAGCAGGCCTGCGGCTAGCAGAAGCGTTAGGGGTGGCATAGATTAAAGTATTGAGTGATTCCCAAATGGTGGTTGAGCAGCTTAAAGGAGAATTTGAGGCTAGGGATCCAAGAATGAAGAAATATCTCTTTAAGGCTAGAGAATACACAGAGGCATTCGTTTAGTTCGACATAGAACACATACCAAGGGCAGAGAACAAAAAGGCGGACGCACTCGTGAAATTGGCTTCGGCAACTAGTTCGAAATGGAAAGACACTATCTATCTTAAACGCATAGGGAAACCCTCATACGAGGGGGACAGAATTAACTCAGTAGAGTCCGAAGTCAGCAAGGACGACTGGAGAGCGTCTCTATTCCTATACCTCCAGGACGGATCCTTACCAGAAGACAATAAGGAAGCTCTAAAGGTGAGGAGGAGAGCTGCAAGATATACGTTGATGGGCCGGGAGCTCTACAGGCGATCCCTAACCCTGCCCTACCTTCGATGTCTAAGCAATAAAGAAGGGGAGTACATACTACGGGAAATCCACGAAGGAGTGTGTGGAAACCACCTTGCCAATAGGGCCCTAGCCCACAAAGCCATGCGGCAGGGGTTTTATTGGCCTACAATGAAGAAAGATGCGATTGAACTTGTAACGACCTGCTCCTTTTTCACATATATTTTTTTTTTATAAAAATAAATTATCATCACATCATACATTCCAACTCAGCAGGTCACAATCCACTTGGGCCCGTGGGCATCAGGGATATAACAAAACATACAGCAGAAGCCTATGCAGCAGAAAGTATAAAATCATATACATCTCATCATAATGTGCATAACACATACCAGAGTCACTACAATTACTATCTCACAGTATATACATCTCAAAAATGAAATCTAGGGACAATCCCCCACAAAACCTAACTGTCCCTACCAAAAACTTACCCTTCCAAAGAGGGCAAACAACTGATCTAGATCAGTGGGGCTTTTCCCGCTCTCCTATCAGGGGCTCTTGAAAAATGTATAAGATTTAGGGGTGAGACACCTCTCAGTAAGGGAAATAAACTAATACCAGTGTGTGGCAACATGAGTATTCTGTGTTCTACATATACCATACATAACATATTTAATACTGTTTATCAAATCTGGGAAAACATATGCATATCAAAATATGGCAGAACATACTGCATTTTCATAAACATTTCTCATCTCATATCATAATAATAATAACATAAAAACAACCCTGGTAGGTTAGCTGGCTGTTGTCATGTATTACCCCCACATGACTGGGTTGTGTGGCCCGAAGGCGGGACCTGACAATGGTTGGCCGACTACTGCCAAGTCAAACAGTAGTCTGTAGGTCCGATGGGTCTACCCAGACTGGTCCGTACACCAGGGGCGATAACAGCACACTTCTTGAAAATAACCACATCAACCATCCAATCTTACACCACTCCGTACAGCGGCGTTAACACAAATATCATGATCACGAGGACCATGGACACATAGCAACGGTACCGTGCAAGTGTTAGCCTAGACCAAGCCAACCAGGTTCTGATATCATATACATATACTAAAACCGTGATACATAAATATCTCATATCATTTATTTTCATATCAATCATATCATTTCACATATATACGTGTATCATAAAAATCATCGGCCCATACGCCGGTATTACACATTTTAACATAGCACGGTCCGTACGCCGGCAAATCACATAGCACAGCCCGTATGCTGGCAAACCACATAGCACGGCCCGTACGCCGGCAAATCACATAGCACAGCCCGTACGCTGGCAAACCACATAGCACGGCCCGTACGCCGGCAAATCACATAGCACAGCCCGTACGCTGGCAAATCACATAGCACGGCCCGTACGCCGGCAAATCTCATCCACATAGCACGGCCCATACGCCGGCAAATCACATATACATATAAAAATATCTCGGCCCGTACGCCGGTTTTCCATCATAGAAATCCATATCGTCCCCATTCCAAAAAAAACAGTATTTCACAACATTTTTATACTCATGCCACACTAAACAAATTTTCTACGTATTCAACATATCATCATTTAAACAGTATTTTTCAAATATAAATCATATATATAAATATATATTTTTTTCCTGAAACTAGATGCTATATATATATACATACATTTTCTCAAAACAAAACTAGCTTAGTTTATCCCCTTACCTGATTCCTGAAAAGCCCCTAAGAAAATCTTCCCCGTACCCACAAGGTTCTCAACTCAACACCCTGAAAATGAAAACTCGCAGAATTAAAGTTTAGTATTTTCGTACGTATAACATTTTCTATAACTACCACTAAGTCAAATTCGACTTAAAAAGTCTTACCTCAACTTAGGGATGATTCCCAACGTTCCCAATCAACACCTTGGAACTGAAAATTTTCAGTATTAAAGTTCAGTATTTTTACACGTATATCACTTTCTTCAACTGCCAAAAATCCAAATATTGAATATAAAGCCTTACCTTGGATTTGGGATGAAATCCAACTTCGTTTCCCTGACGATCCACTCCGGCATACTTGTAGAGAACTTCGCCAGGAGCATCGTGGTGGCTTCGGTTTGTCGATCCGGCGTAAAACTAGCCCGGAATCGAAGAGAGAGAGAGTCGTAGGAGAGAGGGAGAAGAGAGAGAGAGAGAGAATGAACTCAAAGCTTCTCAAAAAAGCTTGTGTTATTTTATATATATACATATATATACATATATATATAATAGTAAACATTTATTAAAGTGTAGCTTCTTGAAGAAGCTTTTATACTTTATATATATATATATATATACACACACACACACACACACACATATATATATATATACATGCTTTAATATTTATATATATATATATATATATATTTGTTCCTTATCATACTATTCATTTTACTTGTTAATTTAATTAATTAATTTTATTTTATTATTTTATTATTATTATATTTTTTTTTTCCCGGTTACTACAGAACTCGTCAAGAAATACGACAGATGTCAACGATGTGCAGCTGTACCACACGTGCCCTTTAACTTACTCTCCCCTTTAACCAGTCCCTGCCCCTTCGCACAGTGGGGAATGGACATCCTTGGACCTCTACCGCAGGCGACAGGTCAAAGAAAGTTTTTATTGGTAGTAATAGATTATTTCACTAAGTGGGTAGAGGCTGAACCTCTAGCCACCATAACAGAGCGGAACATTACACGCTTCGTGTGGACATCAGTGGTTTGCCTCTATGGCATCCCCTAGGCGATAGTTACAGACCACGGGAAGCAGTTCGACAACGTACGCTTCAAAAAGTTCTGTTCGGACCTATCTATTAAGCTCCTCTTCGCGTCAGTGGCGCACCCCCAGAGCAATGGATAGGTAGAGAACATGAATTGGACGATACTGCATGGATTGAGGACGCGACTCGAATCCATGCAAGGTAGATGGGCAGAGGAACTCCCTTCCCTTATATGGGCGTACCACACCACCAAGAGAGCAGCAACAGGGGAAACCCCTTTCATGCTTGTCTTTGGCGCAGAGGCAGTCATCCCTACAGAAGTTGGGATACCCTTTTGGAGAAGGCAATACTTCAACGAGCAAACCAACAATGAGGAACTCAGATCAGAAATAGACCTGTTGGAAGAGAGACAGGATCAGGCGAGTTTAAAAGTTGCAGCGTACCAGCAGAGGGTAGCAAAGTACTACAACAATCGCGTCAAAGTACGGAATTTCCAGGCAGGAGATTTAGTCCTAAGGAAGACGCGAAACAACCCGTCTGAGTCAGGGTCGCACAAGTTAAGGCCTAACTGGGAGGGCCCATACAGGGTCACAACAAAGATAAAACCAGGGACATACAAGTTGGAAGATGTAGGGGGGAAAGAAATTAAGAACACATGGAACTCTGAAATGTTAAAGAAATACTGTTCTTAACAAACGCCTCTTGCAGTGCTGTAATAAAAGTATCCATTACAATAGTTGCACTACATCAATAAAGTTTGAAAAATTCAAAAAATACAAGTTTGCTTCCTACAAACTAGTTGGCTTTACTCCCCTCCCCAACTTCCTCCTCCCCTTCTTCATCCTCCTCCAGATCTTCCACAGACTCAGGGCTCTCGTCGCCGTAACCATGAGAGCTAACACCATCAAGAGGAAGCTCAGGATGTTTGGTCCTTACTTGATCCCGGCACCTCCTGAATCCCACTCGATAAGCTTTGGAGGTATCGATAACAAACTGGTTGGAGTCTTTATACTCCTTTACTGCGGTTCGGGAAGCAGTAGCAGCAGCAGCAGCTTCTCTAGCAGGTAGTTCCTCCCTACGAAGGCGATCGACCTCTGCTTGCAGAGCCCGCTCGCGGACCTCGGCCTCGTGCAGTTCGTTCTGAGCCAGAACATACTTCTCCCAGGCATCGAGTGTCTGCCGATACATCTCCGCCACCTTCTCCTCCTAGGCTAGAGCCATCTTCGTCAGCTGTGGAAGAATACAAAGTAGGGAACAGTTAGCAAGACTATGTACAAGTCCAGAAGAATAAGGCCAGTTAAGTAGTTACCTGGTACGAGGTATGGCGGATCTTTGCTGAGAAAGCGTCAGGAAGGGTGCACTGGGCCTGCACATAATCCTAAGCGTGCACAGCCCGGCGGAGAGCAGAGGTAGAACGGGTCGGCTCGTGAAAAATCGCTTCAATTTAAGCCTGCGGGGTCGAAGGAAGAGCAGCATGGACCAGAATCACCTGCAGGTGCATCCCTTTGAGAGGATTCTCCTTCGATCTCCCTCCTCTTCTTCCTACTTCTACTCACCCTCTGCTTCCTAACTTCTCCCATCAAAGATTCATACCTGGTGAAGTCCATATTTGCAAAGATAAAAAAGAAAAGGAGTAAGAACACCAACAATAGAGACAATATATGAACACACACATAGACATAATCAGGGGGAGGAATGACTTGAGGAAACGAGGCTGATCCCCCACTGCACGAGGACACGCTCTTGGAGCAGCTCCTCATGAGGGATAATACCCTGTTCACCGAAGACACAAAGTTCTTTCAGGATGGCCTGCTCTTCGGGGGAAAGTCTAGGGAGGAGATGGCGCACTCGAACTACAAAGGAAAAAGGGGTGAAAGGAGAAAATATGAGTTAGATGGATAACCTACTAGTAAGCCCTACAAAAGAGGGTGGAAAAAAGATAGACAACGTTACCATCAAGAGGAGAAGACCAGACATAAGAGCCCGTGTAATTCAACTCTCCCAAGGCAAAGAAGTAACGAGTCTTCCAGTTATGGATGGAAGAACTGCCTAGTGAGAAAAGTTTATAACCTGGTAGAGAGTTGAAATAATATAGCTCATTCTCCGCAGAATGAGATCGCATTTGAAAACAACTTCTGAAAAGCGGAACTGTAGGCTGATGGCCCAAGCGGAGCAGAAGCACGGCAAAACAGGTAAGCGAAAGATAAGAGTTCGGGACGAGTTGAGAAGGTGCTATGCGGTAAAAACGTAAGACGTTAGAGACAAACAAGGGAAAAGGAAGCCTAAGACCCAGATCTAGATAATCGGTATAGAGGCAGAGCTCCTCGGAGTGTTGGTCAAGAGCTGACTCGGAAGCGGATGGCAACCTAACAGTAATATTCGATGGTACAGCAAAAAAATAACGAACATTCTGCAGGTCGGACGAGGTGAGGTCACAACGAGCGCTCCGAACTGTAGTAGGAACCCTTAACGGCTATGAGAAAGACTCCATAGGGAAAACAAAACCTGAACGAAACAATACCTATACCTAAGGATCAAATGAGCGAGCACCAGCAAAAACAAAGAGGAAAAGATGCCAAGACAGATCAAGACAGTAAAATTTCACACACAAATAGTTAGGCCATCTTACAAGAAAAGATCAAACATACAAAGCTAACGCAAAAACAAGGAAGAACATGAAGAACAACCAAACAAAAATGTTATAGAGAGGGAAAGCGTACCTAGCACCAAATGGGGGACTTGTGGAATCAAGGAGAGAAAAGAAAGAAGGAGTCCTCTCAGAATGAAGACGAGTGCGGAATGAAAGAATCTACTGGCCTTTATAAAGAGAGGAGGGCACAAATCCCTGTGGCAGGAATCTCAAGGATCTCCATTTACAAAAAGGATTGCGTCTCGAGGGAGGAAAAGGGCACAGAAAATCTTTGACAAATGCACAGACGCGGCTTCCTAAGGACAAACACTACCTCGGAAAGACCACGTCGCCTCGGACACAACGTTAGACGGATGACCATAAATGAGAAGATTCCTCCAACCCACTTCCCAAGGTAGAACGCATTTAAAACCTACTTTTATGTATCTCTTGCAGGACAGAAGCGTGCAACAACGCCTCGGAAAGGTGAAACAACCGAAAGATGAGCACGACTCATCAGATGGATGGCCCAAACTGAAGAGCACGACTCGTGGGGCCAGACCAACCCAACAGATGAGCACGACTCATCAGGTGGACGGCCCAAACTGACGAGCACAACTCGTGAGGCCAAAACAACCCAACAGGTGAGTACGACTCATCAGGTGGATGGCCCAAACTAACGGGCATGACTCGTGAGGCCAGAACAACCCAACAGATGAGCACGACTCATCAGGTGGATGGCCAAACTGACGAGCACGGCTCGTGAGGCCAGAACAACCCAACAAATGAGCATGACTCATCAGGTGAATGGCCCAGACTGACGAGCACGACTCGTGAGATCATAACAACCCAACAGATGAGCACAACTCAATAGACGCGAAGGCCCAAAGTAACGAGCATGACTAATTCCCTTTATGCAGTTGGGCAACTCAGCCAATTTCTTCCAAGGGACAGGTTGTCCGAAACTTCACTCCAGGGAAAAGGTCAGACAGCTCGGTCAAATTCACTCCTTGCAACAGCTCGGCAAAACGGCTCGGCTTGAGCAGTTCTTTAAAGAGCTGGGACGAAACAACTCGGCCCAAGCAACTCTTCAAAAAGCTTGGCAAAACAGCTCGACACGAGCAACTTCTCAAAGAGCTGGGCCAAATAGCTCGGCCTGAGCAATTCTTCAAAGAGCTCAGAAGAAACAGCTCGGTCCAAGCAATTCTTCAAAGAGCTCGGCAAAACAACTCGGCCTGAGCAACTCCTTAAAGAACTCGGAAGAAACAGCTCGGTCCAAGCAACTCTTCAAGGAGCTAGGCAAAACAGCTCGGCCCGAGCAATACTTCAAAGAGCTCAGACGAAACAGCTCGGCACAACCAGCTCGATCTAAGCAACTCTTCAAAGAGCTCGGCAAAACAGCTCGGCCCGAGCAATACTTCAAAGAGCTCGGACTAAACAGCTCGGCACAACCAGCTCGGCCAAATAGCTTGGCCCAAGCACATCTTCAAAGAGCTCAGACTAAACAGCTTGACACAACCAGCTCAGCCAAATAGCTCGGCCCGAGCAATACTTCAATGAGCTCGGACAAAACAGCTCGACACAACCAACTCGGCCAAATAGCTTGGCCCAAGCACATCTTCAAAGAGCTCGGACAAAACTGGTCGGCACAAACAGTTCGGCACGAGAAACGCAGAAAAACAGCTCGGCTCTAGCAGTTTGGCACGAACAGTTCGACATGAGCAGCTCGGCAAAACAGCTCGGTACGAGCTGCTCAACTCCTCTGCAAAAAAAATAAAAAAATGATGCAGACAAAGCCATTATTCAAAATTCTATCCAGAAATTCGAAACCGAGGGGGGGACAACTGATATGCACATAATAAATCACACTAATGAGGGCAAGTCAACGCCTATCTCGCACTTTCTCCGGGTCTGACATTTTGACGAGTGATTTGCTCCAACCCAATAAAGAGGAGGAGAGATCCACGCCAATGGCTTTAATAGCCGAGTAATAGGTGCATGCACTTATGGCTGGGGAGCGATTCACGCCCCTGTGCAATAAATTCGAGCCAACCTACGGTCAACTCGAGCCACTATAAGAAGGGATCTGGAGAGAAGGCCAAGGTAAGTCATTCAACACAATTATACTATTGCATTCAGCCTCTCTAAAAGTATTCCCCTTACTTACGCATCAGAGTGACCCCCCGGAGTACACCCCGGGTCCTCCAAGTCTTTATTTTCTTCCTCTTTCAGGTCAACGGGAGTCGAAGGAGCATCCTAACTATTTTTACCCGCAACACCAATCAAAATTTTAATTCTAAAATTAACTGCCAATCACCTCTTCTTTTTTATTTTTGCACATGAAAATTGCTAGCTCACTTCTCGCTTTTTTCTCCTTTTTTATGTAAAATTAATTTCCCTATATTTTTTTCCTATTTGTATGTTTTTTTTGTATTTATATTTTTTAAAAAAATAATATATATATATATATATATATTATTTTGGTTATATAAGGCCAGTCTATTTTGGGTGTCTACATAAGCAATGTTTAGTTAGTAAAATGGAGCAAAGTAGGAAATGAATAAAATAAATTTACATAGAGAACATGACAAAATCATGCGATAAAAATTCGACTTGGTTCCTCATTCAATTTCATTTACTCACCTAAACCAATAAATAAATACGTTTATAACATAGATACGTTAATTGACAAATTTAGATAATTGTATCAAGTGAATAATTAGTTAGGTCACCTCAGAATCAGTGGGGGGCAACGATTATATTTGTATTGTGAATGATGATTGATGGCCGCTTGACCTGCCAGCTGCCAATGTTAGGGTAAAAGCGGTTCGAATGCGGACCAAAGCTGTCGGTTTGGCGTTGGGCCTTTAAAGCGTCATGTAAACGCCCTTTCTCTGGCCACCTGCCTCCACACGAGTCTGGACCCATTCCTTCTCCTTCGATCGATCGAGAGAGAGAAGATGTTTAGTGACTTGTTGCAGAAGTTCGTTTTCCCGTCGTCTGATCTATTCGCAGCAATTCTTTCTCCGATGGTGTTTTTATTCTTAGCCTACTTGGGTTTCTCTGAGATCAGAGGCAGACACCTTCAGTACTCCAAGTTCAGCGACGTCGGCAATGGTTCCCGGACGTTCACAGGAGCACGGCCGATTAAGGTCTCCAGTTCAACCGGTATGCTTATCCTGTACACTCCCGCCTTTCTCGCCGGCGTCGCTTCCTTCTTCCTCTTCCCCGACGATTACGATCTCAGATTCTTCCTGCTCAGATCGGCTGTTACTCTCCATTTCTTCAAACGGGTGTTGGAGGTACGTACTCCGCGCGGGCCTCTTCTGCTTTATTTAATTATTATTATTATTATTCGGAAAGAGCGAGAGAATTCGTCAATTACTTCTTAAGATTCAGCTTGAATGAAGCTTTTATTTGACATTAGAATTATTATTTATTCAAATAATTTAAGATTAAATATCTTTTAATGCTATCGCTAATTAAATGATTAATATTTTTTAACTTCCAAACACGGTCTAGGCATCAATTCAGTTTGAGGAATATAATTTATATTCCGCTTTTAATTTTTTAAATAGCACAAAAATGCCAATATTCGTATACAAAATTAAAAAAATAAGCCCGTAAATGTTGAAAACTAAAAAGTAATCTGGTATTTCCATAATTTATTTAAAATTTATAATCTCCCAAATAGAGATTATTCTAAAACATTCACCAAAATTAAATTAATTGATTTAGTAACTAGCACTATACATTATTTTGCAGGTCCTGTTTGTTCACAAGTATAGCGGAGGCATGATCTTGGACTCCGCCATCCTCATTTCTATTGCCTACGCCTCAGGCGCTGCATTCATGATTTATGCCCAACACCTCACGAGAGGTTCCCCTGCCCCTCCCATTGACTTGAAGTACATCGGGGTTGCCCTATTTTTGGTGGGGATCAGTGGTAACTTCTACCACCATTACCTTCTATCTAAACTTCGAGACAAGGGCACAGCCAAAGGGTACAAGCTACCGAGAGGGGGCTTCTTTAACCTAGTTATTTGCCCACACTATTTTTTTGAGATTTTAGGGTTTGTGGGAATTTCATGCATCTCTCAAACATCGGTTTCATTCTCTGTAGCCATTGGAACAGGTTTGTACTTGATGGGAAGGAGCTACATGACTAGGAAATGGTACCTTTCTAAGTTTGAAAATTTTCCCAAGGAGGTAAGGGCCTTGATTCCGTATGTGTTTTAGGTAGCGAGACCTACCAGATCAACTTTATTTTTTTTGGATTACGCACCGGGTATCCACGTGTTTGTTTTACGGTCCACGTGACTAATCTTGCGCCCCTTGAAGTTGACCCCACAACTCCAAAGGGAGGGTAAATTCAGGAGTGCAAGGGCAGAAATGAGCTCAGGAGGGTTTGAACACCTGACCTCAGGAGAGACACTTCCGCAGCCCACACTACCACCTGAACCACACCCTAAGGGTTACCAGATCAACTTTATTGATGCACTGCTTTATGCATCCAAAACTTTCTGTGTGTTTTAGGCATACAACCGTACCAATAACAATTAGTTCTATATGATTGTATTTGCAATTTTCTTTGGTATATAGTGGCGCAAAAGTCTATTAGGGATCATGTTTTTAAGAAAAGTGTTAACGGTTGATAACTAGTGTTTATTATAGTGTATTATATGATTATTTTTAACACGGAGAAAGTTTTCGATACATTTAACATATTACTCTCATATTAAATTGTGATAAAAATAATATTCCTACTTAAATTCAAAATTTTTAATTTATCTAATGTTAATTTAAATTAATAAATATTTCTTGTTAAATCCCAAATATGTCATAATACACAGTAAATAATGTATATAGCTATTTTGAAATATGTTTTGAATAAAAATATTAATATTTTTATATTTAAAAATTATGATAATTATATAGTTTTTCAATTAAATATTAAATATTTTTTTATTAAATAGAATAATATAATATTATTTATTAATTAACAATAATTTTTTTACTAATATAAACTTATAAAATGTGATTATCACATTAAATTGTGTTTAAAATAGTACTAATAATTAAATTTAAAATTTTAATTTATTTAATGCTAATTTAAATAGATGGTTCTTTTTCTTCCTTTCAAAACTTACCCTATTTCTTTAATAATTAATAGATTATAATGCATAATAAAATAATATATGGTTAATTTTTAATTAAAAATTAATTAATAATTACGTTAGTTATTTTAAATTAAAAATTAATTAATAATTACGTTAGCTATTATTAATTAATATTTAAATTTTTTATTATATAAAATAAATATAGTATTTTTTTTATTAACAATAATCTTGTTCTTAATTTATATTTGTAACATATGATTATGATATTAATTTATGTTAGAATAATATTACTAATTAAATTATTATTCAAATAATTAAATATTAAATATTTTTAAAATTTTATTTTTAATAATAAAACAAGATATGAATTTTTTATCTTGAACATATTTTTTCACTCTCAAACACGTTCAGTTTAAGGAATATAATTTATATTCCCCTTTTAGTTTTTTAAATAGCACAAAAATGTCACTTTATTTCTTAATTTTTAATATTTGTATACAAAATTAAAAGTAAAAGTAATATGACATTTTTCATAATTTATTTAAAATTTGTAATGAAAAATAATATTAGTTCTTACAATTTAACAGTTTGTTTTCTTTCAACATAAAAATTCCATACTTTAAAATATGTTTGATATGTAGTAATAGAATGCAATTGATCTTTATAATTTTAAAACGTTTAGTGCACCTTTTTCTTTATAGGTTACTAACTTTATATTTAGTAAGTAAAAATCAAATGAAATAAAAGAAATGAAATGAAATTTATTGATAACTTAATTTCACAAATTCGATGTCACATACCTACACAAATAACTCGAGCCTAAGCATCATATTAAGAGATTTTCTATACACATACACAAAACTCAGATTAGAAAATGAATACATACCAAATTGCGATAGGAATATTTACATTTAATGAGTTGTTATGTTATGATTAATGTGTTTTGACAAAAAAAAAAATTGAAATAAATTATTATCTATGTGAACTTTTTAATATATTAGAAATTAAAGTATTTATTATTATTTTTAGTATTTCATAAGTTTGATATGAAACCAAGAATGGCCAATGGAAATCTAGAAGGGCTTGAGGGAGAAATCTTGTGTAGATTAGGTTTGATTTTTTTTTTTCTTTTAATTCTCATGGGAACTCTTGCCATCGACGAGCCCTTCGGAGCCCCCAGTACGGCACTAAACCCATGAGGCGGCGACCTCCCCCCCCCTGATGCCCCTCCCATGTTAATCCAGATGCGGTCATGATTTTCGGGCGCCGGTTGGACGTTCGTAAAATCTGAGCCTAGGACCCATGTTAGGTTACAGGTTATAGGACCCGGTCACACCTGGTCAACTATTGGCTCTATTTGCGTTGAGTGCGTCCACCAGGACTCGAACACACGATCCTCCGTTCTTACGTGCCAACGTATTTCCACCGCGCCATGCCCGTGGGGGCGATTAGGATTGAATTTGAGCTTACACAATATGAATCATCCTACCAAATGAATGTTATAGGACTCTAATTCAAAAGGGCAAAAAGACATTAATTTTTTCTGAGGTTCGACAAAAAAATAATAATTCAAAATTTTCAAGAACCTTTGTGGAAGTTTCAAAAATCACAGGGGCCTCCCCTGAGATTTGTCAAAAAAACACGAACCTCCCCTTGTATAGTTGTATTTTTGTAAAATGACAAATATTTTGTGGGGACGTTTATGTCTTTTTGACAAACCTTACCGATAGTTTTTATCTTTTTACCAAATCTTTGGGGAGATGAGTGTCTTTTGCTCTATTTAAAAATTTAAGAATACTATATTTTAGTGTTTTTTTCTCACAAATGTCAAATTTATTTTTACATAAATATTTTTATTTTTTTTTAAAAATACATATAATTGAGGATATAAATGTAAAAAAGAAAAAATTCAACCCCTTAAGGATCTGTTTGGATTAAAAATTTTACTTGACAAAAGGAAAAGAAAATAAGGAAGAAACTCATATTTTATTGTATTTTCCTTCTATGTGAATATTAAAAATGAAAATTTGTCTTAATATAATTAAAATTTTGGAAAAAAAATCAAATATTAATGATTTTTTAAATTATTTTTTTCATGGATTTGATATATTTTATTATTTCATTTCTCATTTTCTTAAATAACTAAATATGAAAATGTGAATTCTTTGATACTTTCCTTTTATTTTCCATAATAATTCAAATTTCAAATATCTATCTAAAATACCTCTATAGCTACTTATAACTATTCTAAAATTTCCTTATAATATATCATAATTGCTCTTTTCGATAAATTTAAATATCTTCAACTCTTAATTATTTTCCTTACAGTTATTTTTTAAAATAAATACAAGTTTTTTATACTAAAAAAAAAAAGAAGCATGCACATAGTATGTGCCCATGACTAGCAATAATACTATAGAGAGATTTTCCCATTGGCAAGTTTCTTTAGACTTCTAGTCTTTTCTTATTTACGTGAAATTATCCAGGGGTTGCCCCTATTTACGGCCGAAACTCAGCAAATATTGGGGAATGGTAGGAAAATAGGAAAGATTTTTTCATATTTTTTCATGTTTCGTTATCAAGATAAAAAATAAAATAAAAATTTGCCAAAACAATGAACAAAATTTTTAATTTTACATACTCTTAACATTTTCATTTTTCTTAATTTTTGAACATATTTTTTTTTTTTTCATTTTTTTTGGTATTTGATATAAAGAGAAAATATAGTAGAAAATGAATTTCCTTCTTATTTTCCATTCCTTTCCTTTAATCAAGCAAAAATTTTTATCCAAGTTGGCCCTTAAGTTATTCGCTTCTAATCTAAAGACTAAGGGAGTGTTTGATAAAATTTAACAAATTAGCGCTGAATGTTGAATGAAATTCTGAGTCTATGAACCAGATTCTAATATGATTGGAACCAATTTTGAAATTTGAATTATTGAATTATTTTAGTTGTTCGGTAATTAACGTCTAAATATATGTATTTTTCTAGTTTCAATATTTTAAACATAAAGGAAAACCTGTTTATTAAAATTAATAAACATTTTTACGTCAATTTATATATATATATATATATATAAATAATGTGTCTCAAATATAAACATAAGAACATAATTAAAAATATTTTCTAATATAAATACTTTAAAACCTAAAATATTATTTATTATAAAACATAATAAGAAATTATTTTTCTAATTAATAACACTTCAACTAAACATTTCCTTTTTTCTGCAAAAACATGCCAATGTGGAGAAGTAAGGAAAATGTAAAAAGAAGAGAGACAACACTAAAGGTACTCGTTCAACGATGGAGAGACTAAAGAGGTGAGAGCTAGGAGGGACAGAGCATGACTCGTTTCGGTGGTTGGGGGAGGAAAACCGAGGTTGTGTAATCTGTGTTATTTTTTTAATTATTCATTTAAAAATATGTACTTATTAAATTTAAGCGTTTAAAGCTATTGTGAAGAATAAATTCATGTTGGTATGAATTTGTTGAGGTGTGCATAATTTTAAAATTGTTTCATGTTGGATTGGGCACGACTTCAAAAAATCTCTTGCAATCAAACCATTTGCTTTAAATACATTTCTTAAGAAAAATTTTTTTTTTTATCAAAGCCCCAACTGATATAATTAAGCCATTTCTTTTATTGGAACAAAGCAATTAAGTAGGAGAAAGTCTAAAGATAAATGATCTCATGTCACCAACAAAATTTTTTTACTAAGCCCTAAATATATTAATGATTGGTTAGCCTTTAACAACACCTTGACAACATAAATAATTATTGATTGAGTACTTGTCTTTAATTATATTAATAAAAAAATATTAGAGTCAAAATAAATGTTCTTCAAGATTATAAGGACCAACTTATGATTCCACTAAAATTTTTTTGTGACTAAACCCGCTGAGCATTGCTTCGCACGTGCTCGGAGCTAGTATTTATTACAATGGCCACAATTCAAAACATATGTTTATTACATTCATTTTTCATGTGCCTTTGAATATTTTAATTGTAAGACTTATACAATTTAAATATGTATTTATTAGGCTCTTTTCAATGGGAAGTACGATCAAACGCTCCATAATTATTTTTGTTTTAATAAAATAACAATCTTACTCTTTATTTTCTCAATAAAATATCAAATTAATCTTTTTATTTTTTAGCTTTTCGCATGCAAAACCGAGAAATCACTAATTAGAGCATAATCGTTCCTATTTATTAATGCATGGACTCTCTAGATTTGTTAAGCTCGACCTATGCATGCATGTACATATTAATTAATTTATTCACTCACAATGATTTTAGCATATTCTACCATCTTTGGTGACACAGTTCCATATTAGATGTGTATTAGAGAGATGTTAGGCTTATAAAGAGGGTTTGGGTTCCAACTAAGTAAGGTGTCTTTTATAGGACAACCCATGAGACTAGTGGAACCAAAACAGACAATACTTCATCGGAGTTGTTGTGAATAATGATAGGATAAAGGATGCACAGTGGAATAAAAACGTAACAAGCAAATCAATGACAATCAGTAAACAAGAAATAACAAGCACAATAACAAGATTTACGTGGTTCGGTAAAGCCTACATCCACGAAAGCAATGACACAAGAATTTCACTAAGGAAATATCAAGGTGCATAATACACTTCACAAATGATCACTCTCTCTGTCAATACACGCCCAGAATGACATATATAATAGTCCCTCGAAGGTTTCCCTCCAATTACCCAACCACCCTAACGTTCAAATTCAAAATTCAAAAAACTGCTCGCAGCCCAGAAACACTCGTCGACGAGAACAAGGGATTCGTCAACGAGGCAAAGAAGGACACTCGTCGACTAGTCCAGCCACTCGTCGACAATTCTTTAAATCTACTCTCGGTATCTCAGAAACTCTGAGGTTTTTATGCTCTTGGAATCTACTCGTAGACGAGGACAGGACACTCGTTGACGAGTCCCTGTTGCTGCTTTGCACCAAGAACACATCCAAATATTTTTCTTTCCTTTATTTAGAACCCATAAAGTATAAAAGCCACATCATAAACAATAATCTCCACCTTGGCGATTATACGCCCCTTAGGAGATCCCAAAAAACATATCAGACTGCTCCACCTTGAACTCAAAAAGGTTGGGTATGTCTCCTTTTTATCAATTGGAGACATGGAGTAAGTCCAAGCAATGTTTGAACTTCTCAAAAGTAACTGATTTCGTCAACATATCCACTGCATTTTCATAAGTGTGAATCTTCTCCAATATAAGTTCACCTGAAGTAATCAACTCTCGAACCCTGTGGAATCTCACATCAATATGTTTAGTTCTAACATGGTATACCTTATTCTTTCCCAAGTAAATGGCACTCCAACTGTCACAATACAACACCACTCCATCTTGTTGTAATCCCAGCTCTTTGACCAAACTGGTAAGCCATAAGGCTTCCTTTGTAGCTTTGGCAATTGTCATATATTCCGCCTCAGTCGTGGACAACACTACTAGAGATTGAACCCTGGATCTCCAATATATAGGTCCTCCTACAAAGGTAAAGACATAACCCGTTGTAAACCTTTTGTTATCCATATCTCCTGTATAGTCAACATCAACAAACCTCATAACTGAAGGACAACCTTGTTATTTGTCGAACATAATGTCATATCTCGATATACCCCGTAAGTATCTGAAAATCCATTTGATGGCTTCTCAATACTACTCACCACACTTACAGCATGTGTCAAATCTGGCCTCGTACACACCATGACATACATTAAACTCCTCACTGCACTAGCGGAGGGGACTTTTGATGTAGAAACCCGGTGAATTATATTAATTAAATAATAGAAGGAGAAGAGAAAAGAAATTGTAATTGGAATTCAACAAGGGTCTCGTAGATGAACACAGCGCATTCATCGACAAACACGCTTGATGGGATCGTCAACAGGGACACGCGTCTCATCGATGAGTAGATACCGAGGGACTATTTTCAGTTCTGAATTTTATCGACGAAAAATAAGCATTCGTCGACAAATTCCCTTCATGTCCTCGTCGACGAAGTGTCGTTACTCGTCAACGAGGGCAAGTGTATAAATAGCCCTAAATCTGAATTTCAGCATAGAAACTTGCTAGTATCATTTTCTCTCACTACATTTTCGTCCTCCACTCCTTCTCTCTAAGATTTTGGGTCCATTCTTCGTCGGATCGATGATCTGAAGTCGCCACGCTACTCTTGGAGAAGTTCTCTCCAAGTCTGCTGGAGTAGATCGTTGGTGGGGCTAACTTGAACTCCATCCCAAGTTTAGGGTAAGGCTTTATGTTGAGTATATGACTTTCCTATAGTTGTAAAATAGGTAAGCACTTGAAGAAATACTGAAGTTTTGTTCAGGGCGATGTTGTTTACAGGGTGTTGAACGGGGAACCCTGCAGGTGCAGGACTGGTCATTTTAGGGGCTTTTCAGAAGTCAGTTAAGGGGATAAATTAAGTTAAGATCTCATGAAAATGTATTTATTATTTTACAACATTTAATTTCAGATAAATATGTATATTATAGAATTATGTTGGAAATAATGTTGTTGATCAAAAATATGGATTTCATGTATAATATCAGAAATAAGATTATTATCTCTTTTGTGTGGCATGAGTAATATTTACCATGGAAATGATGATGATAAAATATTATATTTACAAATAAGTATGTTATTACTGCTTTCAGGAAATTGTTAAAATGATATAGGGATTTTTCAAACTAAGAAATTTATATAATATGTCGGCGTAAGGGCCGAGGATTTTATACGATATGCCAGCGTAAGGGCCAAGGTTGTATATGAAATACCGGCGTAAGGGCCGAGGTTGTATATGAAATACCGGCGTAAGGGTCGGAGGTTTTTATGATATGCTATACCGGCGTAAGGGCCACGATTTACAAGATACAAAATGCTGGCATAAGGACCATAAATTTTATATGATATGTTATGCAAAGTTTTTTTAAGATATTAACATGACAGATACTATTATGAAATAACCATGTATTATTATTTGGAAAAATACTATATGTTATCGGAATCTAGTTGACATGATTTAGGTTTTCACGAAATACGGTACCATAACTATATGATCACGATCATGTTTATGTTAGTGCTACTGCTTGCCGTAAGGGGCAGTGGGAGATTGGCAGTAGATGTGGTTAATTGTAGCGTAGGCATCCCTCTGGTGTCCGAACTAGGAGGGGCAAACTCATCGTACTTACAGACTTATGTTGATCTAAGGTGGTCGGCCAGTCATTGTTAGGTCTCACCTTCAGGCCGCACAACCCAGTCATGTGGGGGGTAAAACATGACACCAGCCAGTTATTCATCTAGGGTGTTTTCCATATACGATTATATGAAATGATTTATATGTATAGAAATTCAGTATGTTATACCATGTTATGGTAGAATATGTGTTTCCCAGATATGTTACAGATAGTTTTAGCAAGTATGATTTATGTACTATTATATGTATAACACGAAAATACTCATGTTGCCACACACTGATATTAGTTTATTTCCCTTATTGGGATGTGTCTCACCTCAGTTATATAAATATTTCAGGAGCCTCAGATAGAAGAGCGGATAGAACTCCGTAGCGTTAGAGTTCAATTGTTTTACCCTGTCTGAAGGGTAAGTCTTTTTGCTAGGGTCTAACAGATTTTTGGGTGGTGACCCTAGGCCACTTTTGGTAAAACTCTGGTATTGCGTTGATTGGTAATTTGATATGTATATGATTATACGTTTCCTACTACTTAGGTATCCGTATTGTATTTCAGGTATATCTTTGGTACCTATGGGTTTAGGTTGATTATGATTTGTCAGGATTATTATATTGGATATTATTATGAGAAAAAAGTTTATGGTATTTGCCCTAACTCTAAAAAATTTGAGCTCAACACGCAGACATTGAATAGTATACTAAGTAATTCGACTTAGTCTTTAATCACCGTGGTATCTAGTGAAAATGAATATAGATTGATTAGTCCTACGTCCATCTCTATCTACTTTTATCATGAAATAAAATATTCCATCTCTTTAAAAAGAATCTATGATTTGTAAATGTCAAAGTTTTGGCTCAAATTTGAATTTTGGAAAACTTGTGGGCATCCATGGTTTTGGGTTTGGATGACGGAAGCTTGGACACATCCATAGTGCAGATAGGTGAGTGAAAAAAGTTCAATGACGGGGAGGAAAATAATATTATTGAAAATTGCAACCGAGGGATTAGATTATTAAAAAATTGCAAGAAAGGAGTGAAAAAAGAAGTAACATTCACCTGCCTCCTTACTAAAATTGTGGCATGTAGAGGGAGGAGGGAGGGCAGGGTGGGCTAGGTTATCATAAATTTTAAATTTGTAATTTTAATTATTTGATATGTTAATGTACCATCCACTTCTTTAAAAGACTCCTAACATTTTGCATGTGATATAAAATAATTTACAATGTCGATGAGAACAGGAGATTCGTCGACGAGGTAAAGAATGACATTTGTCGACTAGTCTAGCCACTCGTCGACGATTCTTTAAATTTGCTCTCGATATCTCAGAAACTCTTGAGTTTTTCTTACTCTCAGGATCTACTCGTCGACGAGGAAAGGACACTCGTCGATGAGTTCCCACTGCTGTTCTGCACCAAGAACACATTCATATGTTTTTCTTCCCTTTGTTTATAAACTCATAAAGTATAAGAGTCACACCATAAACAACGGGAGTTGAGTTCAATGCCGTTACATTTGATATCAAAGTCATCTTCGGGTTACTATCATGTGAGTGGATCTGCCTTGAGAATACTATCATGTGAGTGGATCTGCCATGAGGGTACTATCATGATTTCAAATCGGATGTGAACTAGGGAAATCACGCTAATAAGGATGTTAGAGATTGGACAAGAAAGTCTATCACGGTCCCACATCAAATATGTACTGGAGAGATCTTGAATTTATAAGAGAATGGTTTGGGTTCCAACTAAGGGAGACATCTTTTATAGGACAAATCTATAAAATTAGAGGGCCAAAGTGGAGAATGCCTCGTCGAAATTGGGTCCAAGACCATTACACTTGACCATGCATCCGCATTATGCACACCATAAGTGCATACACTCATGATCATGTATGCATGTAATATCTTTACATAAATTACATTTGGTTTGCACATAAAATAAGAGTAGAAAAAGAAAGAAATTAAAAATTTTAATATGAAGTATGACATAATCAACTAATAAATTTGATTCCAATTTACTCATTCATATTAAATATGTAATTAGAGATTTAATTATCAGGTAATTTCATACATGCAAAAAACCAGACACAAAAATGGAGGAGGGAAAGAAAGCGAGAGAGGTGCTCACAAATCGAGGAGATGTTAGGTTTTCGATTGGTGTTGTTGGAGAAATGGAGGGGAGGTCTGAATTATAAAAATAGATATATTTTTAAAATTAGGTAATTTTTATTAAAAATTATATTTTATTATAAAAACAAGCATCACAAAAGCAAATAACTACTAATATGACATCACATAGTTTATTAAAATTTATTAATCTTATGTTTGGAGAAGTGTTAGAGTTTGAATTTGAATAATATAATGTATAATTTTATTCAAATTTGTCAAAATCCAGCTAAATTTGAATCTAACATCCAAATCTATCCTCATAAACACACTATAAGTATAAAAGTTAAATTAATTTCAATAAATAATCAGATGTTATGTCATTTGTGATTTGCCCTTGTGATGAATAGGTATTTTTTTTTCCAATTATTTAAAAATTTAAGAAAGAATTATTAAAAAAAAAAAAAAACAAAGAAACCAGAAAAAAAGAAGAGGCAAAAAAGAGAAAACGCATTAGATGAAGCGACCGAGCCAACCCAATAAAATCGGCTGCTGAACCGGACCGGCTGCTCTGTCTATTCAGTGCCCTAACCCAACAGCCAACCGGACAGCGCTCCAGCTGTGACACAGGCTGGTACCTATTCGTTCAACCCTTAAAAGCACCTGCTACGGCGCCACACCACGGCATTGAAGAGAAGCACCACTCTCTCGGCCACTAGCATCCATTTATCGAGTTTGGAGTTGGGTTTTGAAAGGCTCCCGAGAAGTGACTGCAGGTCATCGGAGATTCAGCTCTGTTCTTCAATCTCCGTGCTTCCCCTTTTCGGTAACAGCTCTTCTTCATCCTCCATTATCCTCATGCGTATTCTGTGGATTGCACAGAAATCTTTGTTCTGGCAATTGTTGTGATGCTGATGTTGATCATAATTAATTGTCTTGTGAAATGTTTAAATTCTCTTTTAATTTCTTTGCGATTCGTTTAGACTTTTGGTTTCTTTAGGCTGATATGTAGTGTTCTCCAATAAAAATTAAAATAATTTCATTTAAACTTTTATTCCTTATTTGTTTGTAGCCTTTGGCATTGATTGAAGTACAATAGTTGAACAGAATACATCATTTTCCAAATTCGGGAGTATAAAATGTGGAGTAAGATGAAAGCATGATGTTGCGGGAATGAGTACTTTAGGAGAATCACTGCAAACCTTTTCTTTGGAACTCCGTAGTTGTTTTAGATCATTCCTTATTATTGGCACCAATTGTTAAAATGGCAAGGTTTGAGATTAGATTTTCGTGAGACATGAAGGCATGTGCCTAGGGGAAGTGATGCTTGAGCCTCATTGACTTCATTTTTACTGGGTGATTTTTTTTTTTTTTTTTTGATGCAGTATAATAATTATTTTTTACGGTGTAGTAACAGTTATATTACTTATAGAAAATCTATTTGATGCAATCTATTTGATGTTGATCAGAAGATGATTAGAAAGAATATAAACAGAAGCAGGAGAAACCATTTTGGGTTCTTATGCTTAACCTAAAGCTGCATTTGAGAGCATGAATTTTGGATCTTGGATTTAGATTTAGGTGGATTGGAAAAATTTAAATACAATTTTATGTTAAACCTTATCCAAATCTAATACAAATCCAAATCCAAGGCCTCTCCTACATAGGGTAAGTATTTCTTGTTTGGATTTTGTGACTTGAAATACAAATAATCCGTTGGCATGTATCATATATTCTTATACTCAACAATACCTTTTACATAACATATTTGGGACCTTTTGTTGGGTTCTTGTATATTTTTAGACTAAGTTAATTCTTATATTAGGATTTTTGTGCATTGCCATTTCAAATTATGACTATGGTTTTGAATGAATATATAAAATTTGACAAGTTTCAGTGTATCACAACAAAGTTTCAATGTGTCACAACTCGCCAAACTTATATTTGTACTTGTATTTTCCTGAACATAATTTTGACAATGGATGTTGAAATGTTGACACTATCCATTGGCTTATTATTTGGAGAGAGAGAGAGGCAACATCTGCCTGCTCCAGATGGTGGAGGGAGAGATTATTATTGTTTCCTTGTTGTCTTCTTTTGTCTAGGGATTTACGAATGTGGTAAGTGGGATAGTTTTGAAACCTTGTTTTGTAAGATCTTATTAAGCTAATACTATTATTGTGGGGGTTGAGCTGGGACCAGTTAGGCCTGACAGCAAGAGCTTAACATTTGTGAATCTTTCCCTTCCATTCATTACAGTGGCTGTATGTAAACAATTTATCTCTCAGTTGGAACATTTGGGAATTGAGAATTGTTTAAATCACCATGCAAATCTTGGAGTAATCCGCTGATTTTAGTATTCCCAGGGTAGGGTTTATTCCACCACTTCTCTGCTATTAAGCTTTCAAGATTTCTAGCATGGAAACTTATTGCACGAGCACTTTTTTAAACTCTCTCTCTCTCTCTCTCTCTCTCTCTCTAAAATGGAAGTTATACGGTATGAGTTATGCAATGGTCAGAGAGGGACAAATAATGACTGTTTAGGGTGCTGACACTCCCTGGGCTAAGCTTCTCTGGACTAAGCATGCTATTCCAAAGCATTCTTTCAAATGTTGGCTTGCTATTCAAAACAGGCTCCCTACTTTGGAAAAGCTAGCTAAGTGGGGAAAAATTCATTATGCAAAATGCAGATCATGTGATTCTGAAGCTGAAACAAGAAACCATCTTCTTTTTTTTTTCAAAATTGCAATGCTTCACAGTTTACCTGCAGAAGGATCACTGCTGAATTCAATTTGCGAAAGATTATAATTCATTGGGATGCAAATCTAGATTGGTTAACCAAGCTTGGAAACTAAAAAAACTGAAGAGAGAACAAAGATAATTTGGTCTGCAGTTTTCTATAACATCTGGAAACTGAGAAATTCAATTTTGTATGCTCAATCAGAGGCTGATTCAGAATGCACAATCCAGCGAATCATTAAGGATGTTAAGTTTGATTTTTAAATGTAGAAAGCTTTGGGTTTCTAGCTTAATTGGTTGCTGTTTCATTCAGCTTCAGCTGTAATTCTTGTACTCTTTCCCTTTGGTAATATATGCATCTTATCTTTTACCTAAAAGGGCTGTTTGGGGTGTTCATACTTCATATAGCTGTAATGTTGAATGGTTGTCATTCTGATTACTTTATTGGAAGTGTAAAATTAGTCTCTGCAGAACATTTGTATGCCCATCAGCCCCTTGTATGTTAAAATTCAATGATATTGCTTGACGTTGGATTATCATTAAAAATTCACTAAAAATCTGTTAGAAGATTAGGTTGAGGTTTCTTTTTAACTTCTTCTGTTTGTCAATAATTTAAAATTAGGAAATGAAAATTAATTTTTCGTTGTTGAATTTATGGAACGTCTTGTATATCTTTTTGGAAGAATGAGAAAAGTGAAATCATTGTGGCAATGCAGCGGGTCAATTTTCTTAAAGGACTGAATGTTTGTTCAACTGATTTGGACTGTCATACATCATATACGATTGTCATTTTTGCATCATCACTGATATGATCCATTATGAAGACATGAAGCCTGCTATCATTGTCATCATCACTTAATTTTCACCATCATATGCCATTAGAATCCAATCATAACTTGTAATGTGTACCATTATCATTACATTGGCATAATGGGCCTCATCATTATGGATTTTCTTCTTCTTTGCTGATAAGAAAAGTCAGCTGTTGCATACACTAGGAAAGGGAATCATTAAGTTAATGATTGCCTTGGAATCACTAATTTAACCACCCCCCATATTGTCATTTTTATGATCTCAATCCTGTTAGAATTATAGATGAAGCTGAAATCACTGAATATATTTTAACCAACATTACCATCATCCCATCATAATTGCTGCATTAATATTTAAATTACAGTAGTTTGCATGACCATAATCCCACTGTTCGTCATTTGTATTCCTGGATCCCGCAATCTTGCTATATTTAGAAAGATACTAGTAACTTCTTGGAGGTACACCAAAAAATGGGAACAAAAACACTTTCTGAAGCGCTAGTTTTTGACCTAACTTCCGCTGTTTCAAAGTGAAGTTTTGCTTTTGTTCATGTTTTCTAGTTGATCAGACAAGCCAAAAGGAGACAAAATTGTTATTTAACTATTGCTCATTTGCAGAGTTTGGAGTGTGACGGAACTTTTATGGACAGGCTCAATGGTCCTGCAAATCTTATGATAGTTTCAGATCTTGATGATACAATGGTAAATCATCTGTTACTTTTATCATGATTTGATTCACGAATTAGTGTCGAGCTTTATGTATTTTGGATAATTAGTGTCTGCTTGCAGGTGGACCATAATGATCCTGAGAGCCTCTCACTTCTCAGGTTTAATGCCCTATGGGAAGCCTATTATCATCCCAGTTCTCTTCTAGTTTTCTCAACTGGAAGGTCACCTACTCTTTACAAACAGTTGAGGAAAGAAAAACCATTGCTGACACCTGATATTGCTGTAATGTCCGTAGGGACGGAGATCACATATGGTGAATCAATGGAAGCAGATGATGACTGGGAGCGGTTTCTGGATCAGAAATGGAACAGAAACATAGTGATAGAGGAAACTGCCAAGTTTCCTGAACTTACCTTTCAGGTATATTTTCAATCAATTGCATCTAGTTAGCTGACGGTTGATAGTTACCACTGCCTTACTAAGTGTTCTAATATACTTCATTGCTGTGATATAACAAGGTCTAGCCTGGGGTATGAATTGTCTACCATCTAACTAATTGGACTCATTTCTATTCTGTACTTTCACATGTTGGACTCTTTGGTCATTGCAGTCAGAAACAGAGCAACGGCCCCACAAAGTTAGCTTTTATGTGGAGAAAAATAAGGCCTTGGAAATAATGAGAACTCTCTTAGAACGTTTAGAGAAACGCGGGGTAAGATTGAAATTTTTTATTTTGTTTATAAGATTGACTTTTGTGATTGAACTCCACTTTTTAGAGTATTTTCAATTTTATCTGAAAGCTGTATTTTATATGCTGCACTATAAATTAGAACTGCTTCTTATTTCTCTAGCAGAGGTTTTTTTAAAATATATATATATATATATAAAATAAGGTATTATTTTGATTTTAATTATTTATTGGCCAGTTAGATATCAAAATTATTTACAGTAGTGGGATTGCTTTGGACATATTACCTCAAGGTGCTGGAAAAGGACAGGCTCTTGCATATTTGCTGAAAAAGTTCAAAGTTGATGGAGGTCTGCCAAACAACACTCTTGTTTGTGGTGACTCTGGAAATGATGCTGAACTATTCAGTATTCCTGAAGTGTATGGTGTGATGGTCAGTGGCCCCATAAGAATTAGCTTAGAATAACAAAATGCTTTTTATATTTTTTTTTATCTTAGTCATATATTAGATGGTGCTAATATCAGTTAGCACTCATGCTGTTAAATAAGCAGGTCAGCAATGCAAAGGAAGAATTGTTGCAGTGGCATGCAGTTAATGGAAAGAATAACCGTAATATAATCCATGCAACACAGAGATGTGCAGCTGGGATAATAGAGGCCATTGATTTATTTAATCTTGGTCCAAGTATATCTCCAAGAGATGTTAGAGACTTCTCAGATTGCAAAGTTGGAGTTTGCTATCCTGGTCATGAAATCGTGAAGTTTTACCTGCTTTATGAGCGATGGCGGCGTGCAGAAGCTGAGAAGTCTGGGTCTTACATCCAGCACTTAAAATCAGTTTTTGTGAGTCTCATGTTGATATTTTTTACTTAAAAGCAGTATGTGGTTCTTGTTTGAGGTGCTGCATGTGGAACATGGAGAAGTTGTGGATTGGGGCAGTGACAGTGACGCATGTCGGTTAATTATAGACAATTTCCTCTAGTTGGGATATGGCTATGCTGAATTGACCATTAACTCCTTGATGGAGATAATTGACATTCAGTTTTGCGCATTGCAATCAGCAACATATTTCACTCGTTATTTCTGATTTATAAATATCAAATTGATTTTATATTTGGTTTATTTGTTGACTTTAAAACTTTGCATGATATTATTGTATGCAAAAATAAGAAGGCTTTGAATGAAATAGTTCATAAAACTAACAGTGGTAACTCAGCCTTTTTTCCTTTTCAAATGATACTGTCACCTTACTTGTGTTTTTCTTGTTTTTGTTGTTGTTATCCTTATCTTTTTTTTTATTACATTTATCTACTCTTTTTTTTATCTGGATCTGAATTTGGGTATCAGCCTCACCACAAATGTGGCTGAGACTGCTACCATCTACCTTCCATTAGACGCTGCTATAAGTGGGAACTTGTGCCCTGGGCTGACATTTTTTTCACCCTGAAAATCAGGATGGCAAATCCCTGTGCTGTCTTGGAGATTGTTCTGTTTTGGCTAAGAACCCAACATATTGATTGCTAAGGGTCTATTTGGTATCGTTGTTTCCTGTTTTCCATCTCTGTATCTTCACAGTGAAAAAACAGATTACAAAAACGCCTTTGTTTTTGTTGTCAGTTTTCTGTTTTTTTTTGGTAGTTTTCAGTTGTTTGCCAAAAAACTGAGAATCAGATTTTATGGTTTTCAGTTGTTTTAGCAACCTGTTGCCAAAGATTTTTAATATTCAGAAATAGTTTTTTTGAACTAAATTATTCATTTTATATACTTTTAAATTAAAATCAAAATTCAATAATCATATAAATTTAAATATAATTAAAAAATATATGTACATAAATTTTAAAAAATAACAATAAAGCTAATTACAAAATACTTTTACTATTTTTCAATTATCATGTTTAATAAAATTTTTATTGTAAAGTAAACTTTGAAAGTAGAATAATTAAGTAAAATAATTATAATAGATTTTATTTTTATTATAGTAATTTTTTAATGTATATTATTCGTAATTTTATTATTTTAATCATATTTTTATAATATTTTAATTTAAAGATGAAAATGAGCATTTTTTTAATTAAGTTTTTAATTTGTATTAGTTTTATAAATGTTAATCAAACAAGTTAGTTTTTATTTTTTAGTTTCTGTTTCCGATTTTTGGCTTTCGTTTCTAATTTTTCGTTTCTTAAATTTTTGATAGTAATACCAAATGACTCCTAACCTTTTTGTTCCTTATCTTTTCAGCACCCACTGGGAATTTTTGTCCATCCTTCTGGTAATGAGCAGCCTCTCCACCTGTGCATAGATGCAATAGAGAGTTCTTTCGGGGACAAACAAGGAAAACATTTTCGCGTATGGGTGGATCGTCTTTTATCAGCTCAGATAGGTTCAGACGCTTGGTTGATGAAGTTTGATAAGTGGGAGTCATCTGGTAAGATATGTTTTGCTCAAGATTGTGGCATTGTGGCATTCTGTTTGTATGTGTTCTTCTTACTTGTGTAAGTTTTAGGCTTTTAGCCCATTCTAATTATAGTGGACCATCTGCTGCCCAGGCCGCAGTTCAATCAGGTTACCATGATGAATCCCAATTCATACATTTATTATTATTTTGGGCTTGGCTATTGTTGCCTATTTAACCAAACTCCTTAAAAAAATACAACCCAAATACCCAATCTCTCTTTTGCCTCAGGGTTAGAACATTTTCAAGTCCACAGGCAGTGTATTTTCCCCCCTCTTTTTAGAACTCTGGGGAATACTTAAAACTAATGGTGATAAAATTATGTTTCCCTCTTCATGATTGGGAACTGGGGTAATAATTTGCAGATGATGTATGAAATAGTACATACCATCTGGATCTTTCAGCAAAATCATCCTTTTTTATGTTAGTTGTGATTTACTAAATTTGTAATTTTTAATTTGCAGCAAAATTAAAAACTACTAACACTACCTAAGGTCAGTTATATGAGTATTATTCGTCACTCTTCTTGTTCTAGTGCGATATTCCCAAAATGTTGGGGGCTTACAGTTATAGTGTTGTCAAATTCTTTCTTAGTTACCTAATTCCAAGTTATTCTATGTCTACCTTCTCCATCCTGTTCTTCCATAGCCTCTAATGTCAACTAAATTACTCTTTCTCGCAATGAAGTAATTTCATTTACTTTGTAAGGTGTACAAACCATATGAACTGCCCCTCCTTTTATCTTGTACAAGTACTATGTCTATCTTACTACAAAATTGTTCCTTCAATACTTTATCTTTTAGAGTTATACTGATCATCCACCATACCATTCTCATTTCAACTTCATTTAAGTTTTGGATATATTATTTCCTAGTTGCCAAACATTCTATTCCATAAAACACAGTAGGTCTTCTGACTATCCTATAAAGTTTTTCTTTCAATTTTAGAGGTGAAATACAATAACATAACAAGCAAGATGCACCTCTACTTTTTAATCCTCAATTTCTTAGTCCAAGGTAATGAAATCTACTGCTCTTGGAAGTTTCTTGGCCCTCAAGTATAATATTTTCGTCATTATTCCTCCTACAACTACCAAAATTACATTTCATATATTCTTAATTTCACCATTGTACCCATCTTGAAACCTTTAGATTCTAAAGCTTCTAAACCCCACCCCCCCTTTTTTTTTTTATCAGTAAAGGGTAAATATATTGATCAAAAATGGAATATGTACAAACATACACCGATTGAGGAAACAAAGTTCCCCCATCCAATTAACACAAGTAACAAGGAATACATCAAAACCTGGGCATACCCAGGGGTACGAGGCTATTTCACATAGAACTCAACAATGCATCAATACAATCCAATGAAGACCTACTCAACTGAACATATTACAATCAAATCATGTGTGGGTCAAATTTATCAAACACGGCTCTATAAGTATGTCTCTGGATAACTTCAATCAACTCCACAGTTCCAATTGCCTTACGTTCAAATCTCATCTTATTCCTGAAGTGCCATTGGAAAAAGACAGTAGTAGCAAGACCAACCCTTCTCCTCACCGCACTGATACCATTTCCTTTTACCTCTTTATGTAGCCACTTCACTGCTGCTTTCAGTGTAGACATAGACCTCTCTATTCCCAACCACTTCCTGATACCGTCCCAAACCTGTGAAGAGAAGCTGCAACTAAAGAAAACATGATCAATAGTTTTAGTTTCATTTTTACAAAAAACACAGTTATGATCATCATTTCCCCAACATATCTTATCACTCGTGAGTAGCTTCCCTTTGATCCCCAGCCATAGTGTGAAGGCATGCTTTGGAGTGCTTCCATTCTTCTAGACCTCTTTGGAGTGCTTCCATTCTTCCTTCCATTCTATCCTTTATTCTAATTTGTATTATACCTTTAATTTCATATATCTAGATAATATCATTTGCAAACAACATATGCCATAAAAAATAAAACAAATGAAAACACAGGCAATGAGAAGTTAACTAGCATTAAAGAGATATATAATCACATGAAATTGCATCATGCATTGCATACTTAAGAGTAGCACCACATACAATGTATATATATATATATATATATATATATATATATATATATATATATATATGTATGTGTATATATGTATATACAACTATTTATTATTATATACTAGAAAAAATAAATTAAACCGCTTAAATGTTGACAAAAATTGAACTTCTATGTGGTTAAGTTAAATCAGTGTCGATACTATTGGTGTTTAAGATTACTCAGTTTTCTTGGAAACTTAAATGGAAATATTGCATAAATAGGCCGAATCCAAATTTAAGTAAAACTCATACCCCACTCAAGTTATTATCGACTCCTTTGTCCTTATTGGGAGTTGAGTCTGTTGATGCACCGCCAATGTTGAGCACAACAAAATACCTATATACGGTCAAGGGTTTGATCAGTTGTAGATGGTGAGAACTCCATTACTTATCACGTGATTGTGTTATCGCTGATCACTTTATAAACTGTGTGGATCAATGCTTGTATTATGTACTTGTAGAATGGTGTGCTAGAAACTCCTATTACAAGTATTTGAATGCTTCTGTAAATTGGTATTTGTAGGATGCGGGCATTCTGTTTTCTTGAATTTTGATTACTTAACGCCAGGGGTAATATTATTGAATTTGACTAATAAAAATTAATATTAAATATTTATAAATATATATATATTATATGATATATATAATATAAAAATAATAAAATTAAAAAGCTCGATTAGGCTCGAAACTCGACTTGGGCATTATTATTGAGCTTGAACTTAACTTGTTAAAATACTTGAGTAGCTCAAACTCGAGTAGAACCGACTATCGAGTCAATTTCACCTTTTTATTCCATTTTTCTTAATGCAAGAATTCCAGCTTAGGATGTGGTTGCTTAAGCTGAACCACTACATCCTTTAGCTGACTGTAGGCTTTGAGTACATTTCCGTTCTCTCTGCATGATCGCACAGCAATGGTGATCTGTTTCTCCATACTCCTTTCTTTCTTACTGAAAGCTTCCAAACATTGATGCTTATGTCGAGCACTGCCATGGTTGTCAAAAAGGCTGTAATGCGCATATAAAATTTGACCTATGGGGGTATGTCATATTATTTAACAGTGTAGCTCTAGTTTGGCCAAATTATGATAGCTTATTTTAAGATTCAACGGTTTAAAGTTGGTGGGGGAACAAGCAGCTTACAACTGCAAACTTAACAGTCACCAAGGGTATTGTATTCATAGTTTATTTTGCTAATTATCATCACTGAATTGCTTTTGTAGATAATGTATTTCAGTGCTGCCGGACAACTGTTTTACTGAGTTCCAAGGTGCCGGTGTTTCCCATTCCCTTTTATTAGAAGTATCAAAAGTGAAATGGCAATTTTAACTTCTATCCGTGGGTTTCGACAGGCGAAGGTACCAGGTGGCTTCACATGGATGCACGTGCATCAGACATGGTTGGATGGATTAGGCGACAAGGACCCAACAACCTGGCTCTTCTGAACTGCCTTGCGTTGTCATTTATCCTCCCAGGTCTCAGATATGCTTTGCAATGACTAATCATATTCATTTTCCTCATTGAGCTCTATAATTCTAGACACTGTTTCTTCAATATTCCTATGGTTGCTAGACCAACAGTTTCCTTTACTGCTTTCTAAAAATTCTTTTGCTTTTTCTGTCTAGACACTGTTACCTAGAAGTCGCTGTTCCAGTTAGGACTGTACACGGTTCGGTGCGATTCGGTTTTGGTAAGAACCGAAAACTGAACCAAAATTTTCGGTTTTGGGATTTCCGAACCGAAACCGAAACCGAATCAAAATTATGCTTTAATTGAAAACCGAAAATGTGGCGGTTCGGTTGCGGTTTTTTGGTTTTAAGCCGATTTTTTTTACTAAAAAAATAACCTTTATTTTTCATAAAGTTGTTGAAAATTTATTGAGCATTTTAATTTTTTGTAGGGACTCGTAATTTTAACAAAATAAAATTTGTTGGACACTTTTAACAAAAATAACCTTTATTTTTCATAAAGTTCTTAAAAATTTATTGAGCATTTTTATTTTCTGTAGTGGCTATATGGCTATATTGCATGTTATATTTTTACTAGTCATATTTTATATATATATATATATATATATATATATATATATATATATATCGGTTTTTTAGTGTTTTTTGGTTTGGTTTCAACATAAAACCGAAACCAAAATCGAAACCGAACATTTTTATTTTTGGAAACTTCAACCGAAAATCAAAAAACCGAACTGTTTATGGTTTCGTTTCGGTTTCAATCCGATTTTTGGTATTTCGGTAATTTTTGTACACCCCTAGCTCCAGTTTGCGAGTTTGCGAAACTGGAGGCTGCATTGGAACACACAGTGCAGGACATGCTCTGAATGTGGTAAGTTTAGGGATATGCTTTGTATAGATATACAGGTGAAAAGTTATAATGACATTTGCATAATTAAGAGGATATGGAGCTGTTTCTAAACCTAAAAAGAGTTTTTTTCTTTTTGATATAGTATATTAATAATAAAACTAAATAGGAAATTATAATGCAATGATTCTCGACCCTTACTACTAAACAAATTTCATGTAAATTATAACTTTGAATCACTTTCTACGACAGTGTTAGCAAGTTTGAGGCCTCTAATGGCTTATTTGATTTGATGGAATCACTATTTATTGAAATAAAATAAGATATAATTTAAATTTTAAAAATCAAGAGAATAGTTATTCTTTGCTAACCAGTTGTAACATTGAAAACAATGTTGTTAACGTCTTAAATCTAATCTAGTATTGGGAATAAACATATCCCAAACCAAATTCAGCCTAACTGACTAAAGAACAAGGACATCTTGCTGTGGAAACAACTTTTTATTTTTTATTTTTTATTTTTAGAGGATTAAAAAAAGCCACTTCATTTTTCAGTTTTTCAAGATTTGTATGTGAAAGTAAGAAAATAATATAAAAATAATTTTCTAATTTTCATATTTACATATACATGAAGAAGTAAAAAAATAAGGTGGTATTTTTAAATTAAAAAATAGATATAAAAGAAAAACTATTGCACACGAGGAACAGGTCCTTAATGCCCTTAGTGTCCCATATTGCTCCAATATCACAACTACAAATTTTGATTCTAAACTTAGACTAGGATAAATAAAAGTATTGAGGGGATTGCTGGAATTTCGAATCGCTACAGAAACAATGGAAATGATTGTTAACTAAGAAATTGCTCATCACTTGAGCAACAACAGTGGAACCCATTGTTTCTTGATCCATTTGTCTTTTGCTTTCTTATTTAACATGCATCTGTTAGCCAAATATCAGTGCTAATACTTTTTCCTAGGGCAGCAAAAGCTCTTGGAATTTTTACACTGAAAAATCCTTCAGTAGGCTGGGAAAGGGAAAAAGTTGCGGCCAGGCATTTTTGAGTATGCTGCATATGATGATTGAGTTGTTGAAAAATCTTCATATTAGACTCCTTCAAACTCACCCATGCACTGTTAGACTTATATCCATCTTTGAGGCATCCCCCAATTCCAAGCCGAGAGGGAAGGAAGAACTGGCAACCATTAATTAATTTTTATGAATGTGAATTGTGAATCATCAAATATTTGTATTTCTTGAGTTGAAGAATGGGTGTTTCATAAAAATGGAGGACTCCTTTTTATGACAACGAGCCTAGAAACACTTGCTTTCACACAAGACACACCATCGATCTTACGAGTACTGTAACTCTGAACCCTTTTGAAACTCATTCAAAACCTGCTAAACCCGAGAAAGTTATACATATGAAGCTTCTCCGAATACTGCCATCAGCCGCATCTGAAACAAGCAAACTCTAGGACCATGAATTTGCCAGCGAGAATGAAAAAAATGATGCTGTGAGAAATCACTGCAAGAGGACGAATCTCAACTGCTATTCCTGGGCGTTTGGCCTGTACATATATATATATATATATATATATATATATATATATATATATATGGCAGTTGCAGAGAGAGAGGGGCAGAGCCCAAGAGCTAGGGATTGGGGACGAAGACCCTGTAGTCTGCACATTCTTTCCTGGAAGGAATTAGAAGATGTTACGTACTTCAACTAGGTAACTGGATACATTTGCAATGATCGGAATTGAATATAATTAACAATTCAAGGTACGTGAAACTTCAAACACACTTGGCTCATATAATTTGAGATAGGGAATATAATTAACAACACCAGTGTGGGAACTTACAAATTATTTTATATGTTCGCCTACACGCACCCCCAAAAACCCTAGCTAGCTGAAATGAGAATGTTGAATGGTGGATGACATGAGGACCAGACCATGTATTGACTCTTCATCTCAATCTCATGATCAGAGTTGTATGGCATAATACCATCTCTCAAATTACAGCGCGGAATGGATGGCAGGAGGAGTGGGAGGCCACCAAGGCAGGAAGCAGAGAATGGGGCGAAGCATAATGTGGAGCACTCTGAAGAAGGCGCAAGACGCTGAGATCAATACCACTGCATACACAA
The DNA here is from genome assembly GCF_029873635.1 of Malania oleifera. Classification (NCBI taxonomy): domain Eukaryota; kingdom Viridiplantae; phylum Streptophyta; class Magnoliopsida; order Santalales; family Ximeniaceae; genus Malania; species Malania oleifera. The sequence continues at coordinate 29,172,758 of NC_080426.1, read as the reverse complement.
CTCTGAAAACCATGTTAAAATCAAAATCATTTAACTAAATCAACTCGCACGCTCCCCACACATATACCACAATCACCACGAGAGAGAGAGAGAGAGAGAGAGAGAGAGAGAGAGAGAGAGAGAGGAGTTTGAATTAGGTCGCTGGGGTTTTCCTTTTTTTCGTGACTAGCTAATTTGGAGGGTGGGAACGATATGAGGTATGGTCACGGGTAGGGTTGACAGGAATTTGATCTTTGGCTGTTCATATGGTTCCATGCATGACACGCGTATTCTACCGCTGACACCTGGATAAGGCTCCTTCAATCTGTGAGATATATATATATATATGGCATAGTGTTTTCTTTATTAAAAAAAGAAGAAAAGGGAAAATCCCAGCTCATTAACTCGAGTGAGCAGTACAGCAGTGAGGCAGGTGGCAGAGGCCACGGTCACATGGTCATTGTTGGCAACAATGCTACTCTGCTTTATGAAACCCAATACCTCACCTCTTACCTAATTTCTCACTAGTTCTGCAACAAAGAAACTTAGAAAGTGCTACTTCTCCACACTTCGCCAACTTCAATGAGATGATCTTGAGCTTCTCTTAGGAACCAATGAGAAAAAAATAAAAATTGCTGCCCCTCTAGACATCATAATATGTATGACAAGAGGATTTGGCACAATTTTAGTGGGAGCTCCATAATTCGGGACATGCAAGTATTGCTCCCTCAATAAACAGAAGAAAAACATTAAATAAAGTCCTCATTTGAGTTCTAAAGTCTTAGGTAAGTTTAGTTTTCAGAAAGTCTAGTCTTATGGTTGGTTGGGTCCGGTTCCCTTCCATTCTTTGTTCTATTTCATCCAACGAATAGAATCATATTAAACTTTTAACATATAATTACATTTTTTTTGGAGGAAAAAAGAAAGGATTAAGGTCAAGACTTGAATTTTAAGGTCACCTTTGATTTCAGGATTGTTAATTTCCAAGAATGTAATAAAAAATAAATGTGTATACCCAAAAAAAAAAAAAAAGTTATTCATACAAAAGTTTGTATGGTTTCATCAAACATAAAATAAGTTAAAAATAGATAATCTATGTGAAACTATAAATAATTATTCTTCGTATGAATTCTTAAAGATTTTATATTCTCATTTTTTTTAATGAAAATAACACAATTCTTTTTAGTGGTCATTAAATTATTGTAGTATATACGTTAATGTAGCTATCTTGAGTTTCAATGTATGAACACTTGAATTTTGATTACATCTTTGGAGTATAAAAGTATGGTTAGGACTTAAATGTAAAGTACTTGACTTTTAAGTTTGAATGCATAATTTCTTATTTAAAAAAAAGAGACAGAGCTATCCTTTGATTTGGTTATGATCACTAGATTCACTTGTAATTTCTATAATTCTACGAAGTTATAAAATCATTAATAAAAATCAAAATGTGTTGCAAGTATTATTTTATGGACAAAAATACCCTTGAAGTAACTAAATAATATATATATACAACAGCAATAATAACAACAAAGTCAGTCCCAAGTTCCCCCTAGAAAAGGGTTTTTACTAAATTCCTGACACTAAGGGAATGGTAAGGATTCATATCATTCACAAACTCTGCGCTGACCATCCACTACCTTCTTGATTGTCGAAATTATTTTCTTGTTACACAATAACCCAAAATTACATTCAACTTATAAAGCAATTAGTTGTGGGCACCAACATTTTCAAGTCTACTATTTTTATAAGAGAATGAAAAGTTATAAAGTTCTTAAAATTTTAAAATTAAAATTATTTTATTAAATTACTTATACACCCATTTATAACTGTAATTACAAAATAATTTGTAATATCAAGAACATTTCAAAAAGATCAAAAGAGATATGCAATCTAATAAATCCAAACCCTTCCCCCCACTCCCCACCCCCCCTAAGCTGAAAGGTACTTCCTCTTTTCTTAGTAGTACAGGTAAGTTTCTAACATTTGATGAAAGAAAAACTCATTATCTCTCCTTTATATTTTGGTAAAATACAACATCAAGTGGGCAGCATGTAAGTAATTCCATTAAGAGATGTGAGCTTAAAGATGGACCTCTACAAATTCTAGAGGCGGCTCCAACAAGTTTAGCACACTCCAAGTTGGTATTAAGAGATGTGAGCTTGAAGATTGTAGAACTTTGCTTTGCAGAGAAAACCCAAGTTTAATGAAAGTCTTCTGATGAAATTTCACAACTTACATATAACAATCTTGAATCAGCAAACAAAAATATCTCAAATTCTAATACTTGTATAAATTTTGTTGATGGCATGCTTTGACAGTTTTTTATCTTGTATGCACCTTGTGTTATTCATGGGTCACCCCCTTTGTACATCTGTTAATCCACGGTTCAATTTCTTGCAGATTCAAAAAAAAAAATTGAAAAAAACAGTAGAAATATCTCCATTAGTCTGTCACACATCTTCAAATACTCCAATTGAAAACAAGGTTTAGAGACTCATTTACTCTTTACCCACCTTGGAAGAGTGATCACATACATAAATTTTTATCTGAAAAAAAATATAAACAGAAGAAAAAGAAGTAGAGATCATAAATCATTGGCTTTGCATCAACACCATAAAGCACCTCATCCTGTTAGGTTCAAAGCCACAACCTTTTGGCGGCACGAGAAAATTGTCAAGAAAACAAGAGGCCATCGATTAAGCTATGAGTTAAAAACAAAAGAACACGAAATTTGTGGGTTTTTTGGTATTCTTATGAGTTGCTATTATGGGTTACCATACACAACCAAGTGGAAAACCATCCAACTTGACCAATTACTTCATTTAGCCTGTTGGTCAAAGCGAACTAATTTGGGGTTAACCCCACCAAGCTAGCAAAATAAATTAACATATGAACAATGAATAGCTAAATAAAAAGGAAATGTTATCAATGGAGGAAAAAATTGAAGTAAAATGGCATTTAGTCGTCCATCAAATACAGCTAATTGATTTTGAGTAGCATTTCAGATAAAAATAATACCTGTCAACTGCAAACTGATGAAAACAAAAACCATAATGATAAATAAACATGGTTCTCGATGAGCAGCAGCTGACATTGACCTATAAACAACAACAACAACAACAGCATCTTCAATAGTTTTTAAATGAGTATTTGTTACAAATTAACGTGGATTTCAGAATACATGAATGTTGTGTTTGGGGGCATGGATTTGGGACACTGAATTTGGATTTGGGTGGATTTTCATAAATTTCAATACAATTTTTTATTACATCTTATCCAAATCTAATACAAATACAAATCCAAATCCAAAGGCTACCAAACTTAGGGGAAAGATATATCAAAAGCAATGAAAAACAAATGTACTTCCCATCAAGTGTGAAGAACAATTTCTTTTGTAGGCAATGCAAAAGCACCATGCACACCATCCTTCTTTTTGCAAGTGCATTATATAGAGCAGGCAAAAAAGCCAGAAAAAGGGCATCCCCATGCCACATGGCTCCCTGCTTTGTGAGGGTAATGAGCGGGTTGTTACAATGTATGCAACCTTGCCCCTTCTTTTTATGCAGGGAGACTCTTTCTTGGACTTGAATTCGTACCCAATCGGTCAAAAAGGAACAATCTTACCATTGACATCTGCCCTCAAAAAAGGCAGGAAAAGAAACAAGGAAAAAAGCAAACTGAAAGCACCATAACAGAAAAATCAACAAACAGAAAGATATTTACCTTGCAACAATTGAATCAGTCGTGAGTCCAAACCCCAAAGGGAAGAGTGGGTCATAGTGTGGGTCCCCAGCATTCATTGGGAGCTGATCTACAGTTCTGAACCAAGTTTGTGAAAGCTTTCCGGTGAACCCATGGTCCCCAAATAGGACATCAGTAACACCTTGACCTTCAGTTCCTGGTAACCATGCTGCTACTAGGGCATCAATCAAGGAAACATGTGGTTCAATAACAATAGGTCGACCAGAGATGATAATAACAGTGCACTTGACAGCCCCACAGACATTGGTAATAACACTTGGGCCAGGATCTATCATTGTCAGGGTAGGGCTGTCCCCAGCACTCTCAGCATATGAGTGCTCACCGACAACCACAACAGCATAAGCAAAGTTGTTGGATTTGACAAACTCAGCATCAGGGTTCTCACGGAAAATGATTTCTGTGCTTGGGTCAACTGCTGATCTTATGGCACCAAGGATAGTAGTTCCTGTTCATGGAAAGGATCTCTGTCAATTGAAGATAAATGCTACAGTAATTCCCATAAATTGATTTTCTGAGACTCATGGTGAAGCTGGGCAAAATAATTTTATTAGCATATACTGAAGAAGTCAGGGACTCGGAAGAAGGATGTATAAAATAATTATCGACAGAAAAAGAAACAAGACGATATAGTAGCAATAGCAGCATCACTATCTGCTGTATTTAGACAGCAGACACCAATAGCCTTTTCTCAATCTCATATTTGGTGGAACACTTTGCAGGAATAGCCAAATGCTTCCACAGAGGTTTATTCATCTGAGCAAATGACAGAAAACCTTCTTTCTGAAGAAGTCGTCCCAAATAATAGCCATTCTCTCATTGTAAAAATTTAAGGCCTATTATTGCGGACGGTCCAATAATTGACAAAGTACTCACAAGAATTTGAAGTATTACAAAAGTACAACCAAACAGTTTTGAATAATTTTAAAATGGCAAAACAAAAATCCCCCTTTCCCACTCTAACATGAAATTCTTTCACTCCAAACCAGTACTCGTTAAAATTTTCAAGTTTTACAATATCTTTCTGGATGATTTCTGAATGCCAGCAAAGCTTGGCAGAGAAAAATGCAAATCCTGTATCTGTCACCATTATGGAAGCAAAAGAACATGTACACAAGTGACATGTGTGCACATGCGTGTACAAATGCAAAAGAATTTGTACCTCTTGTGTAGTTATTGCCACTAAATCCCTGCCAAGTGATAGTCCACCCACCACATTGATAACCCAAGTTATCAGCATGACTACCAGCAACTAAAATTTTTCGTGCCTTTTTGGGAAGAGGCAACAACTGACTATCTGCATTTTTCCCATTCTTCAACAGCACGAGTGATTTCCTCACCGCCTCCCTTGCCAACTCTCTATGCTCCTGTTATAGATTATGTTTATGATTTGTTACACTTTGTTTTCACTATACGAGGTGAAAAACCATTCTAACTTTCTAAGATTCCAAGGAAACAGAAAGGGCTACATTTAGCATGACAATGATTTGTAAGTTTAGAAACATGACATTAGAAATGGATCAATTAACTTACCTGCTTTCCAAGCTCATCAATCAGGCTGAGATTTGCCAACGGGTTCTCAAACAGACCCATGCCAAACTTGACTAGCAAAATCCTCCCCACAGCATCATCAATACGATCCATTGGGATAATATTGCTCTTGACCAGGTCAGTTAAATCATCAATAAACTCAGTAAAGTTGAATGGTATCATGACCTGCAAAACACTGAGAACTAAGACCAAGCCGAGAGAAATAAAGTTCTCTCATATTTGCTTTAAGATGAAAACTTTGCACAAAGAGATTATCTCACCATGTCAATGCCAGCATGAATGCCAGCTTGCACAGAGTATGTGTAATTTGAATGAGGTGGTGAAGTAATTTTGTCAATGCCCAGCCAATCTGAAATAACGAAACCCTGATATTTCAATTAAAACAACCAGTGCAGTTAGCTATAAACTACTTCCATATACTGATTAATCTGTACTAATGGAATGCGTCCAAAATGTCTGAATCAATGTTAATGAGTCATTTGAAGTGAAAAAATCAAGAAAGAGGATTTTAAGATGCAAAGCTTATTCAACTTGCCTGCTTCAAAACCATTGAATCAAAGTAAATTTATCCGAAAGTTTCTTATTTTACAAGCAGTGATAAGGATTTTCGTTGGAGATACAGAAAACAGCAGTTGCACATCTGTGTCAACACAAATAGATGCCCACACATATCAACATATTATCTGGTAGCAGGCTTTTGAAGGATTTTTTATGGGTATTCAGAGAATGTTACATAGCCTATTAGTCTTTGTAGTGTTATCTACAAAATTTTTTCAAAAATTATTGTTGCAAGGATGACAGGTTTATTGTCTGCTTTGATTTCTCCGTAACAGGGAGCTTTCATTCCTGGTAGAAGTATATTTGATAATATTACTTTGGCTCAAGAAATGGTTTATTCTCTGCATAAGAAATCTAATGGTGAAAATGTAATGATCAAAGTGGACATGGCTAAGACATATAATAGGGTTGATTGGGATTTTTTAAACGTGGTTTTGAAAAGCTTTGGATTCTCACGGAAATTCTGTGGTTTAGTGGCAAAATGTGTCTCCTCTCCTTAATTCTCCATTATGATGAATGACACTTATAAAGGTTTCTTTAAACCTTCTCGAGGGCTTCGCCAAGGAGATCCTCTATCTCCTTATCTATTTATTATTTTATAGGAAGTTCTCTCTCGGCTTCTAAAGAAAAATTTCATGGAGAATAAAATAGGGGCTTACTATCATCCTCGTGGGACACCTTTGGTATCTCACATTCTCTATGCGGATGACATTCTTATTTTTGCCAATGGTAAGAGAAGTTCCATTTGAATGCTTATTAAGACTCTGAAGAAATATGAGGATTGGTCTGGTCAATTGATAAATAAAGAAAAGTCAAGTATTTTTTTGTCAAAGAAAATTGATTATGCTCGGAAGAGATCTCTGTTAAGGACAACTGGCTTTGCGGAAGGAAGTTTCCCTACTACATACTTGGGTGTTCCTTTGGTATTGGGTCATCTTACGGCCCGTATTTTAGAGTCCCTAGTTGATAAATTGAGGAAAAAGATAGCGGGTTGGAAATTTAAGCTTTTATCTCAAGGGGGTCGCCTAATTTTAATTAAGCATGTATTGTCATCAATGACGGTTCATCAATTGGCGGTATTGGACATTCCAAATACTATCTTCACAAAGATAAATTCTATGTTATCGAATTTTTTTTGGAGTAGAGTAAATGACAAAAGGAAGAGGAATTGGTGTTCCTGATCTAATATATGTAAGCCTGTTGGTGAGGGTGGTTTGCGCATTAGGGATTTGAAGGAGGTAAAAAAATCATTGCATATGAAGTTTGTGTGGAGATTGTTAACTATGGATAATCTGTGGACTCAATTCTTTAAAGCCAAGTATTTGTATAAGAAACACCACTTGAGAGAAATGAAACTAGATAAAGGAACCAGATTTTGGAGATCGATTGTTCGTGTGATTCCTAAAGTTTTAAAGCATGTCCGTGTTCAAATTAAAGAAGGGTCGGCTTCTTTCTGGTTTGATCGATGGTTAGCCTCCGGTCCTCTTTGTGCTAAGGTTCAGGAAATCAGTAACCATAAGCTTCGAACACGAGATTGTTGGGATAGAGATGGGTGGAATGTTGATTTATTAGTGGATCCATTGGGTAAAGATCAGGTTGAGGAGGTAATGAACTCTGCTATTTCTTGCAAGGAGGGTCCAGATATAGTAATTTGGGAACCTTCAACAGATGGGAAATTCACCACAACAAGTGCTTGGGAAATTATAAGGAAGCGTAAAGAAGACTTCTCAGTTGCAAAATCGATCTGGCATCCTATGTTGCCCAAAAGGGTGTTAATTTGTATGTGGAAGTCTTGGTTCGCTTGTCATCCGGTTGATACTCGTATTAAAGAAGTAAGTGTTCAGATGGCCTCTCGATGTGATTGTTGTTCAAATGCCAAGATTGAATCTCTAGACCATGTGTTTTGTACTGAATCTTTTGCCCAGGAGGTATGGAAACAAGCAACAGTGGCGTTGGGTGTTAATTGTATGGCAACGAGTACTTGGAAAGGTAGAGTTAATGTCTGGTTTAGTTGTGCAAGACAGACCTCACAGTTAGGCATTTTGGTAGGTCTCAAACCTAGTCTCATCATTTGGAGACTGTGGACTCATTGATGTAGAGCCAGAATGGAATCAATTCATAATTCGGTGAGAACCGTGTGGCTTGATATTAAATATTGGCTGAAATCCATTTCAGACAAGTTAAATAAATGTGCACCTGCTTCTTGCGCGGATATTGCAGTCCTTCGTGCTTTGAATATTCAAGTGAAAAATGTGAGGGTTCGTCTTCCTTGTGTAGTCAGATGGTGTAAACCTGTGATAGGTTGGGTTAAGTTGAATGTGGATGGGAGTTGTAACGGTAACCCAGGTAATTGTGGTGGTGGAGGCGTAATAAGAGATGAAAAATGTTTAGGTAAAGCAGCTTTTTGCTCATTATTGGGTTATGGAACAAATAACATGGCTGAATTGAAGGCAATTATTTTAGGGATTAATTTATGTAAAGAACTCGAATTTGATCAAGTGGAGATTGCATGTGACTCTGCTTTGTTAGTTCAGTGGATAAATTCTGGGAAGTGCTCGGTTTGAAAATTATGGGATTTGTGGGAAGAGCTTATGCTAGCATTAAGAGGCATACTGTTTAAAGTGGATCATGTTTACAGGGAGACGAATAAAAGTGCAGATTTCTTTGCCAAACAGGGTGAATCTGGTATTTCTCGATCATATAGTTGCCAGGATGATCTTCCACAGCAAGTGAGGGAAATGATTCGATTAGATTTGTTGGGATTTCCTTCTTTGCGTTCGTAATGTTTTGTGTTTATCTTTCAGAGTTTTGTTTGTTTTCCACTTTATAGTTATTTAGTTTTTTAGTTTTTGATTGGTTGCTAGTCATTGGTTTATTGGTTTTGATTATGTTGGTTAAGTTAATTTTAGGGTCTTGGAGTTTGTTTTTGATGTCCCAAAGTCTCAAGATTGGAACCACGGTATTCCTCCGCCATAAGTAAGGGGTTTTCTAATAAAGCTAGGAGGTGCCGCCCTCTTTTTTTTCTTTTTTTTAAAAAAAAAAAAAAAAAGCCTTTATTTCGAATGACTGAGAAATAAGTAGGAGTGGGGCCAAGGGGAGCCATGGCTCCCAACAACCCAAGAAAATTGCCTTTGATTTAATAGTCCTCCCTATATATTATCCACATGACCCTCAAAACATTTGATAAATTTTCCCCCAAGACCAATGTTTCATCAATCATTATATAATTTGGTCCTTTGACACAAATTTCTAGCTTCACCCTGCATGAAGATAGGTGAGAAAATTCCTAAATTTACTTTACCTTAAACTTAAGGGTGTCCTTGAGGAATCTGGTGACTAGATCGCGATTAGCATGCATCTTTACCCCATTCCAGCTGGAGTAGGACACCATGACTGTTGAGACACCTTTGATGATTGAATCATCATATGCTGGCATGTGGATGCTGAGCAACCCATGGATGTCAATGACAGTGTTGTACTCATTGATACCATTGGTTGTCCCACCATCACCAACAAAGTGCTTTGCACAAGCTGCAACCTTGTTCCTGCAAGAAGCTTAGGAGATTTATAAGAGAGATAGAGGAAAATCAACAGGATTTTTATTAAATGAGTTTTCATCAATAAATAATTAGGTGGTTAAGGAACATTGGCAGATCAGGTTATGAATAAAAACTTTCTAATAACCAGGGGCAAGTTAAGAGCATGGGCTAGCAGCCAAGTGACTTATCTCCTTCCCTAACAGGAATGCCAAGTTCAACTCCCCTCAGGGAAACTTGTTCTATGCAGTCAGCATTAGGGATCTATGCATATACAGTATAAAAAATTCATATGCAGGCTTTCCTGCACCGGGTCTCCTTGACATATTTTACATTTATCTTTTTCCCCTATCCTGCTCTTCAAAAGGATACTTTTTAAAAATTAAACATTGGATTTCATTAGTTTTCCTAAGAAAATAAATTCTCAGAAATAAGTATTGATCTACAATGCACTGTAGTACAGAACTTCCAGACATGACACAATGTAGTAAAAATGGGTAGGTTTTGCTATTTGCATGTTCATACATTCCAGCAACATATGGAACTCCCTTTCGAGAGCTGGGAAGATCCCCTTGTAACCCAGGTATAATCTCCGTCATGTTCTTGACAATCTGGGGATTCTCACTGTAGCTTTCATAACACCTGCCCCATCGTGGATCCCTACACACCTGTAAAAAAATCCAAGAGAGAAGAAAAAAGAAAAAACGAAAAGGAGAGAGAGAGAGAGTCTTTCAAGAATTAAACAAATCTGATCCACTAAGTTCAAATATAATAAAATTATATAAAACTATCTGAATTTGATTCTGGTTAAAATGTTATTTACTGCAATGCATGGAGCAAAGACATAAGGAATCCCTGTAGCCCTAACTTCAAGAGCAGTTGCAGCACCAATCCTCTTTATAAGTTCAGGATCCCTGCAAGCTAAAACTTTATACAAATCTTAAAAAATAGGTTTGTTTTAATACACTGGAAAAACAGCATTTTATCAGCAATTAGATAATGTCTATAGCAGCAGAAAATTTTGCGTCAGTAATAGTTTATAAGCCAAAGAATTTTATCAAACTAATGCAAGGCTGAAACAGAATAAAACCCTTTGAATTAGCATTGAGACTGAAATGGAGTCTCATGGCTATTATTGGAAGTTTTCTTTCCATAGGAACGCGAATGAAATTCCTTCACAAGAGATGCAACTTTAAAAGGCTTTGATTAAATCGGCATCGTCATTTTTCGCATTAACAACAAAGAATTTCCAGAAAATTCAGGATTTCTAGGTTACAATTGAAACCTAAAAACACTATTAGTCGAGAGATTGACATTTAAAGAATAAGAAGAAAAGAAGCAAAATTCTTTTGAAAGAAGAATGCCCATACAGAGAATTGAAAAAATTCAGGACTTCTAGGTTACAATTGAAACCTAGAAAAACTATTAGTCGAGAGGTTGGCATTTAAAGAATAAGAAGAAAAGAAGCAAGATTCTTTGGCAAGAAGAATGCCCATACAGAGAATTGAAAGTTCTACTTGCCTGGTAGCTCCAAGTCCAATATTATGGGGAAATATTGTAGCATTATAGACATTATTGTGCCCATGGACAGCATCAATCCCATAGATCATTGGAATCCCCAAACGGGTAGAAAGGGATCCCTGCTGGAAGCCATTAACCATATTAACCCAATCCTCCGCACTAGCTCCCAGAAGCGGTGTACTACCACCACCACTCAAAACACTTCCTGCACAAAAAGACAAAAACCAAACCTAACTTCAGGAACTTCTGTCACTTCTGTCATCTCTATAAAAGGGATTCCCCTTGAATGGGTTCCCTTTGATCTCATTTTTAAATATCTAAAGAGTCCCTATAACTAATGATATAATAGCAAAACAACACTATAATTACTTCTCAGATTTGAATACTAAGAAAGAGCCCTGGAGCATAAGTGTAGTGGGTGCCCACTGCTAGTTTTAGCTTAATGAGGCTCCAACACAAAAAGGAAAACAATATTCAGTTCTGTTTGCTTTCCAGGTAGTTGGAAGAAAGATACAGGTCCTTCAGAATGTAGACATAATGCACACAAATACTTACTGCAAAATAAGCGTAGAAAGAAACCAATGGACCTTCCAGAGCTAATTAGTCATAACATACACATATACCAACTCAGGAACTGAAGAGGAAACAATAATTAAAACATCAAACAATATTAAAAGTGCAAGAACATGAATCTTTACAGTGCCTTAAAAGAATCCAGAGCACCATAAGAAGGTATAAAAGCATCACTACTTGCAATGCCAAAGTACATAGTTCAATTTATTTTGTGTGAGCATTCCCCATGTTCGGATGCGCAATAGTGCTTTAAGCCAACAATAAAATACTGTCTGCATGAAAAAAAAAAATCTAAGGCATGAAGCATGTTTATTTACCGGTTCGATGATTGTTGAACTAGGTTGCCTTATTACGTAGTAAAAATAAAGCAAATAGCCAAATATAAGCACAAGATCAATGAGTTAAGCTACTTATGTAGCACTTGGAGTGTACTCAAATTCTACAATTAGCATTGTCTTCTTGATTGAAATCTCAAATTGATTGCTCATATTCTATCAGCGAAGAAAATAAATGCATTAGAAGTAGTACATAAGACAAAATGATTTCACTTTATAACTTCAGCTTACATCTTTTACCTATGAAGTAATCTCTCATTATCTCAGCAGAGGCAACAGTCCGATCGATCTGAACCATCTGGCCAATCTTCTCTTCCAGGCTCATTCGACTCATAAGGTCCTCCATCCGAACCGCCACCGGCTGCTTAGGGTCCTTATATTTCACATAATCTATATTCCCCGTAACTGTCCAGCACCACCAGAAGAACAAAATCCCCAATAACTGAACCGCAGCCATAGCCATAGTTGCCCTCCAACCCGACCTTCCCTTCTATTCTGTTAAATACCAAAAATCACTAAATCACATTAAATACTTAACACACATTCTGCCTGGTTGCTGAGAAAACGCAGGAAAAAGAAATGAATCAAAACATTAAATCTTAGATTTTTCACCATTATCTAGGACCCAGACAAACAAAAACTACCCAGTCAAGTTAGTCAACTGCGATTAACACAAAAACTTGGACTAACTAAGCTGAAGTTTTTAACATTTTGAAAATAAAACAGCATAAAACATAAATTTCAAGATTCCCTTTCTATCTTCCCTTATTTCCCTATTCTCCACAGCACTCAGATATATATTTGAGAAAAATCTGTCACCAACTTCCCAGAAAACAACAACGAGGAGAAAATCACACAGAAAATTTCAAAAAACACATATACAAAACAATGGAACATCGCGAAAATGAGGCATCACTGAAACCTATAAACCCAAGAACAAACTCTACATTGTTTCACTATGAGAGAGAGAGTGAGAGATGTGGGTATGCAGAAAATGGGAGTGGAGAAGCAAAGCATAAAGATTCGAGAGAACGTGGGGTAGACAATGGAGAGCGCATACCTGTAATCCTACTTCAAGCAACTGAGCAGGAATTGTTGTCTGCAGATGATCGGAGTTGAGGCCATATCTTGCAGTTGATGTGGCTGCACGATTGTGACCAGTCAACCATCACTCTCCATCTGACGGTCGGATTTGGTCACATTTTTTGAGAGAGATTAATTTAATGCATTATTGAGATTGATTGGTTGATGATTTTGGTTTACTTTATGTGAAATGTGAGTGAAGGCATTCGTTCCTTTTTTTTTCTCTTTGAAAGGAAAGAATTTGTCCTTTGATTTTGATTTTGATTTTAAATAATTAACAATTGGCATAAAAAAAAACTATTATGATTCCATACGCTTGTGTGTATGTGACGGTTGGGAGATTTTAAAATTTAATATTAATTGATGATTACAACAACAACAATAAAACTAAGTCTTTGGTGAATCGATTATATGAATCTTTATTTATCGATTTATGCGATCATGAATAATTTCCTTTAACAAATTTAGGCTATTAAATTCTTACTTATTTTCCTAAGTTATTTTAGGTCTATTTCTATCTTTTCTACTACCCATAACTAACTCACTCTTTCTTAATGAAGCACTATATGACTTATGTTGCAAATTTCTAAATCATCTTAGTTGTTACCTCTCTTATTGTATCTTACATAAGAGTTACATCTAACTTACTGCAAATATATTCATTTATTAATTTATCTTTCAGTCTTAAGTTACTCATTCATTTAAACATTTTCATCTCGACAACTTATACTTTTTGGATATTTTGTTTCTTCGTTACCCAACATTCTGATCCATATGGCATAGTTAATCTTACAATCGTCCTATAAAACATCCCTTTTAATTTTAAAGGTATATAACGATCACAAAGCATATTTGAAGTTTTTTTCCATTTTACCCAACCTACTTTGTAATAACGACTCGAATTTAGAATGGTATTTAAATAATAAAGAGAGGGAAATGGAGACCGGAAACAAAAGGACGCCGTCGACTAGCGTTCGTCGACGACATTGAACTTTGGGAGGAAAAATGGAAAAAGGTGATCAGCAGGACTTCGTCGACGAACACAGGGTTTCGTCAACGAAGGCTTAAGAGAATTCGTCGACGAACACAGGGGGCTCGTCGATGAGAAAATACCGAGAGGGGTCTTTGAGTCGACTAAATTTCGTTGACGAGAAGTGGATTTCGTCGACAAAATTTGTGAAGGACTCGTAGACGAAGGACGGCTCGTCGACAAAATTCCCTGTTCTATATATATATATAAATCCAATTTTTTAACTTATTAAAGAAGCTTTCTCTCCTCTCTCTCCCCTTTGGTCCTCTCCCTTTCTTTCGTCGATTTCGGGCCAGATTTTCGCCGGATCGACAATCCGAAGTCACCACGACGCTCCTAGGGAAGTTCTCTCTAAATCTATTAGAACAGATCGTTGGTGAAAGTAAGTTGGAAACCATCACAAATCCAGCGTAATGTTTTTTACTCAATAATTAGATTTGTGACAGTTGAGAAAAGTGTTATACGCTTAGAAATACTGAACTTTAATTTTGGGCAATGTTGTTTCCAAGGGTGTTGAATTAGGAATGTAGGGAATCATTCATAAGTTGAGGTAAGACTTTTAAGCCGAATTTGACTTAATGGTAGTTATAGAAAATGTTGTACGTACGAAAATACTTAACTTTAATACTGGGAGTTTTCATTTTCAGGATGTTGAGTTGGGAACCCTGCGGGTGCAGGGAAGATTTTCTTAGGAGCTTTACAGGAATCAGGTAAGGGGATAAACTAAGCTAGTTTGTTTTGAGAAAATGTATGTATATATATTTAGCATCTGATTTGCGGAAAATGTATATATATATATATATATATATATATATATATATATATTTATGTTTTATATTTGCAAAATACTGTGAAAATGATTGTATGATTAAATATGTAAAAATCCGCTTGTGTGGCATAAGTATAAAATGTTGTGAAATACTGTTTTCTGGGAACGTGGATGATATGGATTTTTATGATGGAAAAACCGGCGTATGGGCCGAGATTTTTACAATATGGTTTGCCGGCGTACGGGCTGAGCTGTGTGTGTGATTGCCAACGTATGGGCTGTGCTATGGTTTGCTAGCGTACGGGCCTAGCTATGTGTGTGATTGCCAGCGTACGGGCTGTGCTATGGTTTGCCGACGTACGGGCCAAGTTATGTGTGTGATTTGCCAGCGTACGGGCTGTGTTATGATTTGCCAGCGTACGGGCCGAGTTAAGATAAAATGTGTAATACCGACGTACGAGCCGATGATTTTCATGATATACGTGTATGTGCAAATTGATATGATTGGTTTGGTAATTAATGATATGAGATATTTATGTATTACGGTTTTAGTATATGTATATGATACTAGAACCTGGTTGGTTTGGTTTAGACTAGCACTTGCACGCTACCATTGCTATGTGTCCATGGTCTTCGTGATCATGATATCTGTGTTAACGCCGCTGTACGGAGTGGTGTGAGATTGGATGGTCGATGTGGTTATTTAAGAAGTGTGATGTGATCGCCCTTGGTGTACGGACCAGGTCTGGTAGACCCATCGGACCTACAGACTGGATATTTGACTTAGCAGTGGTCGGCCAACCATTGTCAGGTCCCACCTTCGGGTCACACAACCCAGTCATGTGGGGGTAATACATGACAATAGCCAGCTAACCTACCAGGATTGTTTTTATGTTATTATTATTATTATATGAGATGAGATATGCTTATGAAATGCAGTATGTTCTGCTATATTTTGATATACATATGTTTTCCCAGATTTGATAAACAGTACTGAATATGTTATATATGATATATGTAAAACACAGAATACTCATGTTATCACACACTGGTATTAGTTTATTTTCCTTACTGAGAGGTGTCTCACCCCTTAATCTTACAAATTTTTCAGGAGCCCCTGATAGGAGAGTGGGAAAAGTCTCATTGATCTAAAGTTGTTTATCTGCCCTCTACGAAAGGTAAGTTTTTGTAGGGACAGTTAGGTTTTTGTGGGGATTGTCCCTAGGTGTAATTTTTGAGATGTATATATGAGATGTAGTGATTATAGTAACTTTGGTGTAGTAATGCATGTGGTGATGAGCTGTATATGGTTATATGTTTTCTGTTGCTTAGGCTTCTACTATATATGTAAATACTCTTATATATCCCTGGTACCCACGGGTCCAGGTGGATTGTGACCTGCTGAGTTAGAATGCGTGATGTGTGGTATTGATTGATGTTGATATTATTATAAAAGAAAATGTGAAAAAATGAGCAAGTCATGACATACTTTAATTATATTTATTACATTTTCTTCAATTTCTCCTTCCGCTAGTATAATAGATTCAAGGTATCGAAATCTACAAATGATATTTATTCATTCATTATCAAGTTTTACTTTGCCTTCAATATTCCTCTTACTATTATTGAAATTATATTTCGTATATTTTGTCTTATTTATACTTGTCCTAAAACTTTTAGATTCCAAAACTTTTCTTCATAATTCTAACTAAGCTCTTACTCCGCCCCTAGTTTCATCAATCAATACAATATCATCTGCAAACAACATACACCAGAAAACCTCATTTTGAGTGCTCTTAGTCAGTTAACCATCACTAAAATAAAAAGATAAGGACTCAAAGTAGATCCTTGATGTACACCTATGGTGATTGGAAATTCTCTAATTTCACCATTTATAGTCCTTACACTAGTCGTTACTCCATCTTACATATCCTTAATAACATCAGTATATCTACTACATATGCTCTTTTTGTCTAATACCTACCATAGAACTTTCCTAAGTACGCTATCATATGATTTCTTTAAGCCAATAAATATCATATGCAAGTCTCTCTTCTTTTCCCTAAACTTTTTCATTAATTTTCTTAAAAAAGATATATAGCTTTTATGGTAGATTTCCAGACATAAAATTAAATTGATTTTCTGAAACCTTCATTTCTAACCTTAAACTTTGTTCAACTACCATTTCCCACAATTTCATTGCATGATTCATAAGTTTAATTCCACGATAATTATTACAATTTTGAATATATCCTTTATTTTTGCATATAGGTATCAAAGTGTGTTGACTTTTTGAGTCCGATCTCTATTTTGATTATGACAAACCACAATATCTCATCTATGGGTTAAGTGTATGAACATGTTCATTTTTCTAATCATGGATGACAAATGAGAAATGAAGGCCGAAAAGTATTTGAATGCGCATACCATTCAACGCAATTCATGAAATTGCAAAAGAGCAGAGCATGAAGTTTCTTGTTTGTTTTAAGTTGTATTATATTTCATTATATTTTTCTTTGGGTCTGTAATAATCCTTGGTCTGTAATAATTAATACATGACATGCATGATAGGACTATAAGCTCGAATGACCATAGAAAAGACTTCGGTCGACCTTAGGTCGACCAATGTCAGGTTTTTAGGCTAAATTAAAAAGCCTACGCCGTAGTCTGACCATAGATCCCTACACACCACATGACAAACTTCCTATATCTTAAGGGTAACTTATGCTTAAAATCAGGACCTAGGTTTAAGTTTGAAAGGGCTTCGGGCGACCGAACCTAAATTGAACATACTGTTCTCGATCGACTAAACATAAAGGCTCACACTTTCTACCATCCCCAGGCGCCTGAACTTTACGTTCAAATATACCTTAGGCGACCGAAATAAGAAGTTTGGCAGATTGAACTATGAACCGGACGACCGAACCTCGAGCGTTTGGAAAATCGCCTTGGTTCAGCCACCCGAACCTGTCTTCGGGCACCCGAAGTTGAAAATTCAATTTTTCTAGTTGTGAGTGTTCGGGCGACCGACCCTATGGTCCGGACAACCGAAACTCTCGGGTTGTCATATTTTTAACTGCGATAACTGAGATTAATTAAGGGTAAATTGGATTAAAAATTCATTAAACAATCTTAATAATACCCTTTATATCCTAACGGTCATATTTTTGTTCAAGGCAATATATATACCTTTATTTGGAAAAATTAGTGAGTGATTAAGGGTCTTGATTAACAAAAAATTTCTCTAAATTTCTTGAGCCTTTCATTTCTATACAAGCCTACATACTTCACCCATACACATTCCTTTGCAAAAATATATTTGGTGAGAGTATTTTGAGTTATCCCATAGGGTTTCTATGAGCTTATACTCTCAAATACATGAATTGATTGTTGATTTTAGTGAGAGTAAGCCAAGAAGTCTTCCCCAGTGATTTAATCCATAAATTCATTTTGGGGAAACTTTTTAAGCTTATGAGTCTTTACATTCTTGTTGCAAGATTCAAAAGTTTGTCTCGTGTTTTGAAGAAAAATATTTCTGACAGACTTGTTTTCTAAATATCTCACGTTATTAGACTTTTGGAAATCATTTTTGAGATATTTGATTGTGCGTTTCAAAGAAACTTTTTTAACACACTCTCATACTTCGATTGCAATATTGACATTATCTTAAGAGTAGTTTCACATATCTTCACTGAGCTTTAAATTTTTATCATATTGAAGTGCATTGATTATTCTGTGCTAAATTGTGGTACATATCTGCTTGTTTAGAAGCATTTGTATTGTACAAGAAATTTCAATTATCTGTTGTATTCTACACGTGGCCTGAGGGGGTGTTGATCTAACCCGTAAGGATCAGGTTGTAAAGGTTGAGGTCAGCCCTAATAATTTGACTTGGTGTTGTATACGGTGCTGCTCCACCCGTTAAGTGAGCAATAATGGTAATATTCAGGCTTGCGAGCTGAGGCAGGGACGTAGGCAGTATTGGTCAAACCCCGATAACATATCATGTGTCTACTTTTAATTTCCAACACTTTATATTCCTGCACATATATGTTATATTCGATATAGTGTGAATGGTGCGCATAATTTAATTTCCGCATATTAATATTATCTGCACAATTGGTATTTGTTTAGACAGACTCTAGGTTGAGCCATACTGCTTGTTGATTTGAACATAACCTACGAAAAGTTTTAAAATTCACCCCCTCTCTTGGGATTGCACCAAAGTCAACAAAGTGTTTTTCCTCCATTCATCTGATATTTTCTTAATTTTTATAATTGTGTTAAATAAATTAGTTAACCATATAGTTCTGTTATCGCCTAAGCATTTCCAAACTTCAATTGGTCTGTTATCGAGTCTTATATAGTTTTTTCATTTTTCATATTTTTTTAGTACAACCTTAACTTCGTTAACCTTAATTTTGCAAATAAATTTCATATTTTTAGTCTTTTCCTTATTTGTCAATACTAAGTTCAAGTCTTCTATTTGATTTTTATTAAACAACTTACGAAAGTAACTTCATCATCTTTTTTTAATGTCTCCATCCTTAATCAAGATAATATCATCCTCACTTTTCATGTGAAATGAAAGAATTCATGCACTTTTTTATTAAATGAAAAGAGAAGATATATTCTTGATTTTGATACTAGTAATTACCGATTAGCATAAAAAAATTACGCCCAACTTAGAAGTCATCAAAGAGTAAAATCATAAAAAAAATCATAGAAAAGGTCTTTAAATATGACATATGGTTAGAACTAGAGAGTAGAGGCTATCAATTCCGGGCATTTTCTTTTCTATTTTGGCATGGCGAGCTCGATAATTCCTATACAAACAAATAGTAGCAACCAAGGTTAGGAGCAATTGTTCAATAAAAGATTTAATGACAGTAGTTAAATATATATTTAGAACTAATCTAACAACTTTTAGATATCGTCTAGAACCAAAAAGGTATTTTAAAATATAAATACTTTGTTTAAAAAATACTATAATAAGAAGAACTATATTCAAAAAATGTTAAAAACCATAAATACTATTTGATTGTATAAAAAAAAAAAAGAATTGTTTATAAGTAATGTTAACGTATATTATGAGTATTATATGAATTTATGTACATTATTATCATGCTATGACCCTCCCCCTACCCTCACGAAGCAGGGAGCCTTATGGCCCGGGGACGCCCTTTATTATCATACGAATAACAATATTATATTTCAACATATAATTAGTATATTATAAAAAATCATAAATAATCATTAATTCTTTTAACATTTTTAATTCATATTTTGTAGTTAATAATTATAACTAACATTTAAATAAAATTTAATTTATCAAAGTAATTAACATTTAAATATTCTTAATTAAAAAATTAATTAATATTTATGTTAACTACCACTTTAATTGCATTTCCAATATTTTTCTATTTTGCAAGGTAATTTACATCTTCAATTAAAATCTTTAATTGAAAAAGTTTAATTAACATTTTAAATATTTTATAATTAAAATTTGTAAATAAAAAATTAATTAAAATCTATGACAATTAATCTCTCTACTTGAAATTTTTAATATTTTCTAGATAAAACATTATTGGCATTTAACTTTATTAACACTTTTAATAGGCATTTTACATATTACCTAATTTGAAAATCAATTAATATTTTATAATTAATATTGGAAATTAAAATTTTTAATATTCTATAAATAACAAATTTATCAATATTTAATTAATATTCTTAGTTGACCTTTTGTTATTGTCGACTCAAAAAATTTATTAAAATTTATAATTAAAATGTTAAATATTTCTCTAACTAAATTTTTTTAATAATATCTTTAAGTAAAATTTTAAATATTTTCTAATAAAAATAATGATTGATATTTATGTTAATTTAGCATTTTTAATTGATATGAAATTTTCTATTAAATAAAAAATATATTATTTTAAAATTTAAATTAATAATATTATTAATTTATGTTTATAATTTTAATTATTTTAATAAAATTTAACAATTTATCATTAATTTACAATTATTAAAATGATCATCATGCACATAATTAAGTTATTTAACTTTACAAGTTTGCCACAAAATATAATAGTAGCTACTTATACATAGTTTGATTACTTCTCAAAAACTACTTATTTTTGCTTCAAAAAAATAGTTTTGAAAAAGTACTTTTTCAATAAGCATTTATTTGCGTGCAAGCTAAATAGAAATTTTTTTTTGTATAAGCACTTATTTTAAGTACTTTTTACAATAAGGGTTTTTTATGTGACTGCAAATAGGGGTTTAATACATATTGTCCATAACTAACTTATAGTTAAAATATAGTATAACTCTTTCTATGTTTAACATTTTAAAATTAAGACCACAAGCAAACTTAATCATTTATGAATAGCCCATTAGCTCAACTGGATAAAAATTTGTTCATTTGCATAATTGAGCATTTTCAAACTTAAGGGCTCATTTGATAAATGAACCAAACTTATAATGCTTAGATAAGCTCATTTAGGCTCTTGAACAATTCATTTATCAGTTTATTCAAGGATTATATATTGGTTCAAATTGACATCCTTAAGAAGCCCGTCAGACTGATTTAAAGAACCAAATAAGAGTGGCCAATGATAAACATGTTAATTTATAGTCATTCACCTTGTTGTCTACCTACGAGGCAAAAAGACCTCGACATTGACTAAGAATATCTTTGTTACATTGATTATTTTATAATTTTTTGTGATCACTTGTAGTGTTTTTTGTTTTCTCTATAATGTGCAGATTTTTTGGTCCTCTACTTGATTTGTATATTTTATCTTTCTTTTCTTATTAAAAAGGGAGCAATATTCATCCCAAGATGTCATTAACTAAGTTTTAGTTGATATTGCAAAGTGTTCATATTATTGACATTGAATTTGAGATTTGTTTAAATAAGTTTCTAAGTCACTAATGTTGAAAGTTTGAGAGAGAGCTTCAAGATGTTTATTAATTTGTAAATTTTTTTATCTCACTTGTATTGACCATAATATGAGGGCTAATCGGCAAAAATGTACATTTTGACCACAAAATTTATACGTCTCATTAAGCCCAAAAGAGCAACACCTAGATTACTCGTAAAAATATTTTTTCAAGTTTATTGCTCTCAAATTTGTTCTTAAAGTTTTCATTAATTGCTCATCTTCTTTCCAACAGAGAAATTCAATTAAAAATTCTTATACCATGACTTGAAATTCATACATTGAGAGTTTTTATTCACAATTAGTCGTTGGCTTGTATATTCATTTTTGTAAGGATTTCCACTGTAATCTTATGTCATTATATTCTTTGGTGCGTTGCCTTGTCTCCATGAAAGTAAATGATTTCTAATAAGAAGTGATTATACTCGAACTTTAAAGTGGTTGAGGCCCTAAGAGAACGGATGTACGTATGCTTGGGAAGCTTAACAATTATAAAGAGTTAATTGTTCCTTTCCTTTAATTTATAGTGCTTTCATTTCTATGAAATTGCTTGTGTTAAGTTGACTTGCATTAATTTTTTACCAAACCCTAGCTCTTAACTCAATCCCCCCCTCTTTCGAGTTGCCTTAGGAATTACATAAAGATGGTAGCACCACCAACACCACTCTACATTTATTTTTCACTTCTTAATTTGTTTCAAAATATTATTTAATAAGCTTGTTTCTAAATTAAAATTAATAAAACTTGGTAGTGTTGTCAAATTTAGCTTAAGTTTAGTAAGTACGTGATCAATTAAAAATTGGTTTAAGCTCAACTATACTTACTCTTAAGTTTAATTAAATATTAATTAATCAATCAACAAGTTTAAGCATTGTAAAAGTGAACTCAAATTTTCTTGTATTCAACAATAAATACAAGTTCAAATAAGCATATTTAAGCTTGGTTTGAGTCTGGATCAGACTCAAATTGAATTTGATTAAAAGTTTAATAAACAAGTTTGAATGTAGAATAACTTTACTTATCTTAGCTCTTTGTAGCCCTGATCACTTCAAGTATTGTTTATTGATATGAAAAATAAATTAACTTGGTTATAAAAAAGACAATACTTCATATAAATAATTTATTAATTATAAACAAATTAAATAAATATGTATTATGCATGCATGCACCACCATGTGCATTTATTGGCTAGTGCATATACAGGAAAACTCTTCCCAGTCCAAATAAAACAAGAGGGAATCAAACCTAGTCTAAAGGTATAGATTTGATAAGCATTTATCATACACATTTGCGATTGTGGAGTAGTTTTCCTTGAAAATTTTTTCATTCCTCTCCTTCCAAATTTCCCAATAGATGACTGTCAGAGTAACTGCTTTTGTACTCTTTAAGTTTTGATAATTTCTATGCTAAGAACATTGATTTCAAAGTATTCAACATGACCATGTAATTACATACACGTCCTCTGGCACACAAAAGCCCAAATCTGCTTGCTAAAGTGACAATACAAGAAAATGTGATCAACTCTTTCACTTTCCTTCTTGCACAAGACACGCATAGAAGCCATCCTCCAACCTCTTTTTTGCAGCTTGTCTATTGTAAGAAGTCTATTATTAATTGATAGCCAGCAAAAAATGCTCGCCTTTGATAGGATGAAAGAGTTCCACAACTAGTTGTATGAAATTCTTATATTATTGCAATTGTTCTTGTTAGCGAGCTAATTGTTGAGGCTAGACACTGTGAAAGCCTGAGATGCAGTGATGGTCCAATAGAACAAATCTTTTTTTCCCCTATTTAAATTGGCAATGTACAACAATTTAAACAACTCCATAACTTTGCTGATCTCTTTACCTTTGACGTGTCTGCCAAAGGATAAATCCCAAAAAGGCCTATTGTTAATGAAACTCAATAAATCCTCCACTTTAGCATCCTTTTGGCTAGCAACTTGGAAAAGGCTAAGAAATAAATCTTGAAGGGTGGCTTTTTGCGGCCCATTTATCCAACCAAAATTTTGTTTTGCTCATGTTTCCAACATTGATCTTCATATGTTCCTAATTGGTAGGTTTGAGTTTGTTGAAATTTTTCCATAGGCACAAGCTTGTGCCTCTGAAATTTGACTTTGGGTACTAGTCTATGATGTAGTACCTATGCTTGATACGAATAACCAATTTCTAGAAGCCTTCACTTCCGAGCTGAACCTCCATATCCATTTTCCCATAAAAGTTTTGTTCATATTCTATAATTGTTTGATTCCCAATCTGCCTTACTTTTTTTATTGAGTGACTGAGCTCCGCTTGGCAAGCGAGAATTTGAAGTTTTCCTTTGTTCCCCTCCATAGGAAGTTTCTTTGAATTCTTTCTATAACCTGTACCACTTTCTTACGAATGGGAAACATAGACATGTAATATCTAGGTTGATTGGAGAGCACAAAGTTTATAAGGGTCAATCTACCTCCCATGTAAAGAAACTTTGATTTCCAGGTGGTCAGCTTCCTCTACATCTTTTCCACCGCCGAGTCCCAGATGTGCCTCTAAGTTGATTTGGCACCCAGTGGGAGTCCCAGGCACGAAGTGGCGAAGGAGTCCAATTTGCAATTGAGAATTCTAGCCTTTTGCTCAGCACCTTCTACTCCTCCAATTGGAAAGATGCAGCTCTTAGATTTATTTTTAACCCCCTAACTGCCTCAAAGCAGAATAAGATGGCCCGTAAATTTTTGAACTCGGAAGAGGAGTTACTACAAAAGATCAAAGTGTTATCGGCAAAAAGAAGATGAGATAAAGTGGTGGATTGAGATAGATTGTAAAGACTCACTCCCTTCAAAACACCAGTAGCCAAACCTTTATTTATTATTTGTGAAAGAGCTTTCATAGCAATAACAAAGAGAAAAGGAGACAATGGAGATAAGTAAGGGTATAACCTCTTTATGGTCTGTTAGAAAGAACCCTTGCTAGAATTTTGTAAAAAAATTCTAACTAGACTTGTTGGCCTGAGGTCGTTGATGTTTTTTGCTTCGCCCTTCTTTGGGATGGTGACAATGAAAGTGGTATTTAAGCTTTTTTCAAATCTTTCTTCGGTTTGAAATTCCTTAAAATCAGTAATGAAATCTTCCCTTAAGAATCCCTAGCATTTCTGAATAAAGGAGATGGTAAACCCATCTAGGCCAGGTGATTTATCCCCATTCAACGATGATATGGCTCTCCATATCTCGTTTTCTAAGCAGGGTCTCTCGAGATCTTCCTTGTATCTACTTGACAAAGATGCAATCCCGTCCTCTTTTGATCTAGGCCTCCACACACAGGGCTCTTGTAAGAGGTCATGAAAATATTTTGTGATCTCAGAATTTATTTCTTGTTGGTTTGTGCATACCTTATCCTCAATGACCAGCCTTGTGATGAAGTTCCTTTTCCTGCGTAATGAAGCCATTGTATGAAAGAAACTGGTATTTTTGTCACCAACTTTCAGCCATATTTCTCTTGACTTGATTCTTTAGGACGCTTCCTCCGGATCTAGCATTTGAAGAAGCTTTATGTTTGCTTCCTCTTTTGCAGCTTTGTTTTCTTCACTTAGCTAGCCTTGCTTTGCCTTTCTATTCCAATAATCCACCTGTGATAGTCCTGAAGTTTTAAATAGGTGTGACTTAGATGTCATGTACTACTTGCTCTATTTTTTCATAAGAACCTTCATGGTCTTTAATTTTTTAGTCAGCACATACGAAGTTGTGCCACTAAAAGTCATGGCCTTCCACCAAACCTCCATTTTCCTCCATAGTTGTTCTATCAATAACCAACTATTATCAAATCTAAAAGGAGATTTTCCCCATTTCATGCCCCTGCAATCTAACATGATATGATTATGATCTGATCTGCATCGAGTCAAAGCCATTTGATAGGGAAAGTTTGTTAGTTAGTCCGGAGTAATCAGGATTCTATCAAGTCTAGACATAAATACAATCATTTTAAAACATGTATTTGATGTAAGATGTAATAGTACAAAATTATTTAATATTTACATATGATACTATTTACAAAACTATAAATATGAACATCTTTCAATCTTCTTTTAATAGTCTCCCACTAATTTTACTATGTACTTTTTAAAAAATACAAAAAAAAAATTAATATGTAAATAAAAGAATCACATTAAGATTTTTTTTTTTCATTTTTAATGTGAAGTAATACCCTAAACATGTATTTACAAATAAGACTTAATCAAATAAAAAAATAGTATGATAGTGAAAGAAGATGAAATGGAATTTAAAAAAAAAATTAAATGGTAAAAAGTTATCCAAATTCAAATAAATAAATTAGATAGAATTATTGAAATTTTAAAAAAATAAAAAGTTAATTTTAAAATTATTATATATTAAAATAAAAAATGATCCTCATTTAAACAAAGAAGTTTATTAAAATTATCAAAAGTTGAAAGAATGAAATTATCTATATTAAAAGAATGAAAAATTGAATTTTAAGATTAGAAGAAAATTGGACATGTTAATAATTTTATTTTTATTTTTGCAATTTTTAAAGAAAAATATAGTAGCACTTTTTTAACAGAGAAAATAGTAAATACTCACACACGAAATATTTCAATTATTAAAAAAATTAATTAAATATATATTGTGAAAAAGAGTAAAATACTCAATTGTTCTTGCAGTACTCGACCGGAATGATAGGGGATTCTCCATGGCTGCTGGTAACTATGCTCTTCTCTAGATCTCTGACTTCCCCCACGACTTATATAACAAAAAATATAGTTGAAATAAATTAAAATGTAATGGAAGAAAATATACCGAGTGTAAGTTGATGAAAATTAGGAGTGTAACAAAACTGATCAAAACTGATGAAATCGATCGCACCGAACTGAAATTAGTCGATTTTGCAGGTAAATCGGTTTGATTCTGTTTAGGGAATGGGAGAATTGATACTTTCGGTTTGGTCTTTGATTTGAATATTTGAAAAATCAGCAGAATTGATTCTGATATTGGTTTGTTACAAATTAAATTCATTAACTCAAGTATGAAGTATTCATTAATTTATTATTTATAATGAATTATAAATGCAAATTGCAAATGACAAGATCATGCAATCAATTATTTGATAGATTTTTTATTTTTTAAAATATTATACTAAAAGTTTAATTCAAAAAATTCATGATTTAAGAGACAAATTTAGTTGTTGTTAGAATAACAATTTAATAGGGCAAATTTATTAACTAAATTAACTTAATTTTAAGAAGTTCTTAATTTTAACAAGCATAATTAAGGCCTACTAAAAAGTTACCAAGAGGCCCAAATCGACTAGCAAAATTAAATTGAATCAAGAATAGACAGTTTGGTTCAATTTAGTTTAGGCAATTTCAGTTCAATTCAATTCATAAAAATTGCAAATCGACAAAATTGTTTAGGTATTGAGCTTGTCCAAAAACCAATCAAATTGATGAATGTAGAAATATAGAAATTGTGAGATATTATAGAGGGGACTTTCCCCTCTACGTGTCTACGTGCCTGTTTTCTTAATGTTAAATATGTATTAAATTGGTCCTATATTTATTAATATGAAAGAGAAATTAATTTTCAGTAATTGTATAATTAAGTAAATAAATAAACACACGTGGAGGGGGATTGAGGTCCCTCGTATAATTTCTCTAGAAATGGTATTATATATAAACACTATTTCCACTCTTGATGAGATTCTAATGAGATTGTAAGTTCTTTATTTATATCTATATTTTAAAATATTTATTTTTTAATAAATAAAAATATTTTATTTGACATCAATTTTGAGTTTTAAAAATATGACATCAAATAAGAAATATATAAAAATATATAAGTAGACAATGAATTAATTAATGAATCCTCTTTTCCGCTTCAATGGCTTAGTTTCCAACCCAAACCCAAACGGGAAAAGAGGGTCGTAGTCGGAATCACCGACGTTCATGGGCAGCTGATCAACTCTCCGGAACCACGTCCTGGCGAGCTTTCCTGTGAAGCCGTAGTCCCCAAAGAGGGCGTCCGCCACGCCCTGCCCTTCGCTGCCGGGGAGCCATGCCGCCACCAGAGCATCCACCAACCCCACGTACGGCTCCACCACCAGTGGCCGCCCCGACACTATGATCACCGCGCACTTCGCCGCCCCGCACACGTTGGCGATCGTGATGGGGCCCGGCTCTGGGAGAGTGAGGTTCTGGTTGTCGCCCTTGGTCTCCGCATACGGCTGCTCCCCCACCGCCACCACTGCGTAGGAGAACCCGCCGGCCTTCACGAAGTCTGCCGCCGGGTTCTCGCTGAAAACTACTTGGGTCGATGGGTCCACGGCGGCCCTGATGGCGTCCAGGATGGTGGTTCCTGTTCGTCCAAACACAGCGCATGCATGGTTAATTTTCAATCAACGTGCATTTAACCTGGAACCTTGCCAATTTATTAGTGCATATGTTCATGAGAAATTATTAGTTACACTTAAATCATTCATTGTCTAATTCAATAAAGTAGTGATAACTAATTAAATAAATCATAATTAACTTTATTTTTAAAACAAATTAAAAAAATCCATGAAATATCACTCTTTTATTATATTAGTATATTAGTTCATGGATGACATGGAAGATTTCGCCCTTACCTAATAATCTTTTCTAAGATATGGAGAGAAAATGTTAGGTACATCAAATATATATAACAAATTTAATATAATTTAATTAAAATACATATCCATGTATATAATGTATTGGATTTGGTGTATATATCTGGTATATCTAATACACCAAGTGCATACTTCAAAATTAACATGATTCCACCATATGCGTGCATTTTAACTAAATTAAAATGTTAAAATTATTTTTATATACTATAAAATTATATCGGTTTGGGTGCATATGTATATGCCCGATGTACCTAATAATTTCTTGGGTGTAGGCTGGTAAATGTACCTGTGGTGAGGTTGTTGCCGCTAAGTCCCTGCCACTCGATAGTCCAGCCGCCACATTGGTAGCCCAAGTTGTGGGCATGGGTGCCAGCGACAAGGATCTTTTTGGCCTTCTTCGGGAGGGGAAGCAATGGGCCTTCCACCGTAGAGTTGCCATTCTTTAGCAGCACCAGCGATTTCCTCACGGCTTCCCTCGCTAGCTCTCTATGCTCCTACATACGTACATATACACATAATTAAACAATAACTAAACATTAGTCATTTCGAAGAATAATAATCTTATGCATTAAAATATTACATATGTGTAGAGAGAGAGAGAGACCTTGCAGCCAAGCTTGGGAGCGAGAGAGTTATCGGCAAGAGGGTTTTCGAAGAGACCCATGGTGAACTTGACCCGCAATATCCTTCGAACTGCATCGTTTATACGGTTCATGGGGACGACCTTCTTGTTTACCAGATCCGTGACCCCGTCAATAAACTCCGTATAGTTATATGGAACCATTACCTGCACGCTCCATCACCCTCATCTTAATTATAGTTCACCATTCATATTATTATGTATGGTCCCTCTCTTTCTCTCAGACGATGCATGCGCGCACACTCATTTGAAAGAATACTTACCATGTCAATGCCAGCTAGAAGTGCAGCTTGAATAGAATAGGTGTAGTTGGAATGGGGAGGAGAGGTGATCCTGTCAATCCCCTGCCAATCCGATATCACAAAACCCTGTAATGTATTTTTAAGATCAGCACGCAGTTAACATTGCCCCATTACAGAAATGTCATACCTTTTAAATATTCCATTTTTATTTACCCTCTACTTACTGCATATTACATTGTGTGAATATTGGTGCAATCATATAAAACTGTGATTAAGTAAAAGGGTAATGTTTAAGTGATAACTAAGTATAGTACTGTTGGGTGGTCAGGGTCTTCTTAACCCCAAAACTTAACTCATGAGGTGAGGTTTTCCCTCACACTTAATAAGCGACCACCAGCACCTTCTACAACCAATGTGAGATAAGCTCAATAATCTTCCCCTCACACATTGGGCTCAAAATCGGCAAGCACCTCCCGACATCTGGGGAGAATATTGAACCATGACTCTGGTATCAGTGTTGGGTGGTTCAAAGCCTTCCTAACCCCAAAAGATAGTTCATGGGATAAGGTTTTCTCTCATACTTAATAATTAACCACTAGTCCCTTCCACAACCTATATAGGATAACCCCAACAAGTACCACTCTAAAGATATAGAGATCGAGAGACTATTACATTAAATTTGAGGGTTTTTTTGAGGAAGTTGGTGACCATGTGGCGGTTAGCATGCATTTTGATGCCGTTCAAGCTAGAGTAGGAGATCATGACGGTAGAAACGCCCTTGGAGATGGAGTCGTAGTAGGCGGGCATGTGGATGCCGAACAGCATTTTGGAGGTCGCTATTGTGTTGTTCTCGTTTATCCCGTTCACCGTCCCTCCATCCCCTACGAAGTGCTTCGCACACGCTGCTACCTTCTCCCTACATTCCCACACAAACATGTTATACACACGCGCGCATGCACGCAACCAAAAAACACATAGTTTGCATCCTTGCAAGTTCGTACTTTCCAGAAACGTAAGGCGTAGAGTTAGTAGCATTGGGGGGAAGATCTCCTTGCAAGCCAGGAATGATGTCTGTCATCATCTGCACAATCTTGTGGTCTTCGCTGTAGCTCTCGTAACACCTTCCCCACCTTGGATCTCTGCATACCTGCGTGTTACCCACATACACAGACACATATATAGATCATTCCATATGTATATATGGTGACAATCAGTAGAAAATTAAGATGGAACAAGAAAAATTTGAATTGCATATGGATAAATCCTCAAGCTCATAAATATTAATTAATGAAGGAAAGAGAAGTGCTAGCATTAATTGGTAGTGTTATATATGTTGAATTAATTACCGCAATGCATGGAGCAAAAGCATACTGAATGCCCGTGGCTCTTACTTCAAGTGCAGTAGCTGCACCAATCCTCTTCACAAGATCAGGATCCCTGCATGCATGCGCACATGTTTTTAACGTACAATATGAATTATTGTAAGACCACTTTCTTTTATTACAGTACCCTAGTCTTATGTTGAGAAGAAATACGGGTGTATACACTATATTTAATATAATTTTATTGTGTGTATAAATAATTACCTAAAATGCTAAAATTCATATGCATGACAAAATCATATTAGATGTGATATGTACATAAATTACATCTAGTGTACCCTCTTAGAGCCCCTGCATGTTCTGCGCAAATTTTAGGCATGCCACACATAAATTGTATACTCCTTGATCCAAAGATAGAGAATATACATACATACATATATATATATATATACATACATATATATATATATATATATATATATATATATATTAGGTACACTGGGTGTATATACCAAATCCAACATGATTATGTTATGTCCATACAAAAAGTTACCTATTTAATTAAAAGACATATACATGACAAAATTATTTTAAATTTAGTGTACACGCCCAATCTATCTAATAGTTTCTCCCAAAAATATAAAACACAATTAATCATCTTAATTTATCCTATCTTGAAATTAGATTTATCCATCTATATATATGGTACGATGCATTTTAGGTGATACAATAATATTAATTAAAAGGTTACTAGAAGAAGAATCATGGAAATAGTATGGCTAGATATATATATAATTACATGTGTTTTTTTTTAGTAGGTAATAAACGAGGTCACTCTTGTGAATGAAAATACTTATGTTATGAAGCTTCAGCACCTCTCACCACCAACCCCCTCTAACCCCAAGACCCCAACCAATAAAAAAATAAAATAAAATAAAATAAAAAGAAGAGCTAGCAATTAAGACATGGGAAATCTATGACCTTGTGGGATTGTTCAACGGTTCAAGCCAACCCACAGCATTGATCCCATTCTCCATTTATCCCCCTAGAATAATAAGAAAGTGTTGTAGGAGTTACCAACTTGTTACTAATCTTAATTTTAAAGATTGAGAATTTTATGGGATAGGTTTCGGTTTTAATTTTTAGGAGAAAAAGTTTATATGATTTCAAGTTATAACACTTGCAGCATTAAGATCAAAAGTGAATCTCAAACGTTCACGTCTCAAAATAGACTCACATCAACACTTACATATATTGTGATTTAGGAAAAGTTATACAAGTACCTCATCTCTTTACGTGTCCATATACTTATTTTCTAGTTGTTAAACATGTGATAAATGGATTTTACATTAACTCATTAATATAAGAGATGCAAAAGAGTCTGACATATTTGTCACATGTTTAACATATAAAAAACAGATATACAAACAATATGAAGAGACAAGTATTCTATATAATTTTGATGATCTAGGACCACCTAATAAGTTGTATGTGTAATTAATTGATGAGGCCTAATGGAGATTTCTAGTGAAATAACAAAAATAAATGAATAAGAAGAAGAGCAAGAAAACCGCACAATTTAAAAGGAAAATGTTAAAGGATGCAACATCGTAATGACACAGACTCATGTAATAAGTGTCAGTGAATGAAGCAATATAGGCCCCACAATATTGCACCTATTGAACATTTACCATAGGAATTGTGTTCATGAACTTGTGTCAGTGTCTCATATGGGATGTGTATTAGAGAGATCTTAGACTTATAAGGTAAGTTTGGATCTTAACTAAGTAATTAGTCTTCTATAGGACAAACTCATGAGTCTAATGGGTCAAAACTGATAATAACTCATCATATTTGGACCAAGAACCATTATTTGCGTTGCATATGATTACCAAATTTAAAATAGGAATGGAGATGGACTTGCCTGGTAACTCCAAGGCCGACATTGTGCGGGAAGATGGTGGCCCTGTAGACGTTGTTATGCCCATGCACCGCATCTATTCCATAGATGTAGGGTATTCCCAGTCTCGTCCCCAACGCCCCCCTCTGCAACTCATTCACCATCTTCACCCATGTCTCCGGCGTTGCCTCCGGCTCCGGCACGCTCCCCCCAGCACTCAACAAACTCCCTGAATGCACACACACACACACACACACACACACACACACACATATATATATATATATATATATATATTATAATAGCATACAAATATAATTAATATTATTCAATCTATGAACTACTACGTACCCATTAACACAATCAGAGAATCAATAAAAAACAAATAGTTGTTAACGCTTGCGTTTGAAAACCAATTTGGGACTCTACGAATTTGATTAATTTCAAATTTTACCGATGAAGTAGTTTTTCATGATATCGGCGGTGACGTTAACCCGATCGATTTGGACCATCTGGCCGATCTTCTCCGGCAGAGTCATTCTGCCCATGAGATCCTTGATGCGTTCGTCGATGGGCTGCTTCGGGTCCTTGTATTTCATGTATTTTCCTTCTGCTGCCGCTGCCGTTTTGGAAGAATAGTCTCCGCAGCTACTTAACAATATCAGAATTATTCCCATCCCCATCAGTGATTTCCCCATTTTGTCGTGTTCAATCCTGCATATTTAACGAAAAGAAAATTCGAATGGTTCAATGCCGGCCGGCCGAATTCGAAATCTGCGATTGAAGGGGCAGCGATCAATTTATAGGGCAAACTTAGTTGAAACTTCAGATCAGAACACGAATTGAGATCGATCAAACGCGTCGGTCATGACTTAGTGTTAATTGCATGTTCATCTTTAAAGAATCAAATATATATTACTGTTTCAAGAAAATCCAAAGGTGTGGTATCTGGAGAGAAACTCCAAAAGCGTGATTGATAAGATAAACACAGATTCTACCAAGGAAAAAAACTAATGAATAAAGCTAGCTAGCTCTGTTTGGTTGCAGAGAAAATGCACGTATATATATAGGAAATTAAAGGAGAAGCAAATTGAAAAACTAAGAAACAAGATTAAATAAAATGCATACTTTTCCTGTGAAATTGGAGAGAGAAAGAAAGAAGTAAGACTGTGTTTGACGCGGATGCATGGAGAACAAAGAAGGAATAGAGGAGGTATTTATAAGAGACAAACACAGCTTGAAAGGGATGAGGGGAATTTTTGGTTTGATTTGGACCATGTTAACTTTTGGGAATGTAACCCGCTTAAGGAAAAAAGCTTATTGTCATAGGCATGTCATCCAAAAATTATTAAATAAATTAAATTTAACAATTAGCACAGGATTTTGATTGCAATTCTAAATTTATAAACCGGATTCTAAATATTATTGGGACTAGTTTCTGAATCTGAATGTTAAATTATTTTAAGTGTTTGGTAATTAATCTCTCTCTCTCTCTCATATATATATATATATATATATATATATATATATTTCAGTTTTAATCCTTTAAATTATTAATAGAAAACCTGTCTGTTAAAATTAATAAACATTTTTTGAGATCAATTTTTTTTATATTGATAAAAAATAATGTGTCTCAAATATAAAGCATAAAAATATTAATTGAAAATATTTTCTAACGCAAATACTTTAAAACATAAAATATTATTTATTGTGAAACATAATAAGAAATTATGTTTCCTAATTAACACTTCAACTAAATACTTGTTTTTTTTTTTTCCATTTTTTTACCTTTCTTCCTCAAAAATTTCAATTTTATAATTTCCATCAATGGAATTAACATTTTGATACTTCATACATACAAAGAAAAAATTTCGTAAATGTCTACAAAAGGAAGTGGAAAGTTAAAAATTTATTGCATTGCATTCATAGGCTCTTTCTGTTGTGGGTTTGCACTCATTAGAGAGTAGGGTTTTTTTTATTATATAAAAGAATATTTGAGTCTTTCCAAAATTAAAAGTCATACTGATCAGAGAAAATTCAAAAGAAACTCGTCTTCTTAAATCATATTTTGAGATATTGTACAATAGTAGATACAAAGCATAACTAGCAATTTTTTTTTTTAAATAGAACATAAATGAAAAGGAAGAAGGAGGAAAAGAGGGGAAAGAACTATTGAAGATTAAACTTGAAGACCGGCAGCCCACCTCCATTGAAGACCGGCAGCCCACCGTTGTGGACATTGGAGATTTGCAGGCAACCTACTCCACCTACCAGCCCACCTCTATTGAAGATTTGCACCCACCATTGTTGATTATTTGATTTCTATAATTATTATAAATAGCTGAGTTGTGTGTGAGTAAATGTGAGCAAAGTGTGGTGTGTTGAGAGTTGAAAGCCAGTGAGTGAGCTAGAGATTTTGTTGTTTGAATTCCTCTGTATTATTTTTCAGATTGAAATATACTTGTTTGGTATTTATCCTCATTGAGTTTCAGTCACATCCAGTGACTAAGTGTTCCTCTCCACCCATCAGTGGTAACAGAGCTATGTCCCACAAGGCAGAGGACAAGGAAGAAGAGGAGGATATAATAATCGCTCGAATGTAGACAAAAGAAACATTCAATGTTACAATTGTCACAAGTATGGACACTATAGCAATGAATGTTGGGGGCGACAACAAGAAAAAGTTAGCGAGGAGGTCAACCTTGCCGAAACTGATCATGCAGATGGAGAGTCATTGATGCTGATGGCACACAATGCAACTCCTCAGGACCAGAGTGTTTGGTACCTTGATTCTGGAGCCAGCAACCATATGACTGGCAGAAAGAACCTATTCTTTGAACTTTATGAGAAAGTTCAAGGGGAGATATCTTTCGGCGATAATTCTAAAATCCCAGTCCAAGGGAGAGGAGATGTTTTGATCAAACAGAAGTCTGGAGATCATGCTTACATCTCCAACGTCTATTATGTGCCAGCCATGAAGACTAATATACTTAGTCTCGGACAGCTCGTGGAGAGAGGCTATCGAATTAGCCTCAGTGATAAGCAGATGGTGATAATAGATGCTCGAGGAAAGCTTGTTACTCGAGTTCAAATGGCAAAGAATCGAATGTTTCCGCTCTCCATCCAACATGATACGCCAAGGTGTTTGAGCGCTATCATTAAAGACAAAGACTGGCTATGGCATCTAAGGTATGGGCATCTAAACTTTGAAAGTTTGAAACAATTGGGAAGCAAGAAGATGGTGAAGGGCTTACCCAATATTCATCATCCAAATGTGATATGTGAAAGCTGTATTTTGAGTAAGCAACATAGAAACAGCTTTGGAAAGCAAGCCAACTGGAGATCAACCATGCCGCTCCAGCTAATACACACAGATGTGTGTGGTCCACTAAGACCATTTTCGAATGCACATAATCGATACTTCCTCACCTTCATCGACGACTACAGCAGGAAGACCTGGGTTTACTTCTTGAAAAGGAAGTCAGAGGTGTTTGACAAGTTCAAAGAGTTCAAAACTCTTGTGGAGAAACAGAGTGGCTTCCGCATCAAGTCACTCCGATCAGACCAAGGAGGAGAGTACAAAGACGAAGCTTTCCTGGAATTCCTTAGACAACAAGGGATTCAGAAACAGTTCACACCATCATACACTCCCCAGTTGAATGGTGTAGCCGAAAGGAAGAACCGCACAATCCTTAACATGGCTAGAAGCATGTTAAAGGATAAAAATGTGCCCAAGAGTTTTTGGGCAGAAGCAGTGTTATGTGCAGTCTATCTGCTCAATAGGTGTCCGACGAAGAGTCTTGATACAAAGACACCATATGAAGCCTGGAGTACTCACAAGCCCAGTGTGAGTCATCTTAGGGTGTTTGGCTCCATAGCCTACGCCAAGATCCCAGAAGCAAGAAGGACAAAGTTGGATGATAAAGGAGAGAAGTGTATCCTTGTAGGATACGGTGACAGCACCATGGGATATCGACTCTACAATCCCATCAACAAGAAAGTCTTTCACAGCCGGGATGTCATCTTTGAAGAAAATGAATCCTGGAAATGGGATCAAGCTGAATGTTCCAAAGATGCGGAATTGACACTTGAAGTAGAAGAACCTACACAGACAAAAGAAGTGGCTATCGAACCACAAATTCCTGAGCTGCAGACACCTCCACATGGTTCACCACAGACAAATGAAGCTCCATCACCAATAGAGCGTGAAATCTCAGACATGAGACCTAGAGGAGCTCGAAATCTAGCCGATCTGTATGAAAATACAGAGCCAATGGAAGAATATATTGCTCTAAACTGCCTGTTGCTATCTAGCGACCCAATTAGCTTTGAGAAAGCTAACGAAGAAAACAAATGGAGAAAAATGATGGATAAGAAGATTCAATCCATCAAGAAGAACAAGACTTGGGAGTTGACAAATCTCCCGAAGAGTCACAAAACTATTGATGTAAAATGGGTCTACAAGACCAAGAAGAACACTCAAAGAGAAGTCCAGAGATACAAAGCAAAACATGTCGCCAAGGGTTACAGGAAGAAAGAAATAAAATTGATATCTTGCAGAACGTATGATCGGATGAATAATATTTTCACAAAACCACTCAGACATGATATTTTTGCAAGACTGAAGACAATGCTCGGAATGACAAAATTAGGAGAGTCAAGTTTAAGGGGGATGTTGAAGATTAAACTTGAAGACCGGCAGCCCACCTCCATTGAAGACCGGCAGCCCACCGTTGTGGACATTGGAGATTTGCAGGCAACCTACTCCACCTACCAGCCCACCTCTATTGAAGATTTGCACCCACCATTGTTGATTATTTGATTTCTATAATTACTATAAATAGCTGAGTTGTGTGTGAGTAAATGTGAGCAAAGTGTGGTGTGTTGAGAGTTGAAAGCCAGTGAGTGAGCTAGAGATTTTGTTGTTTGAATTCCTCTGTATTATTTTTCAGATTGAAATATACTTGTTTGGTATTTATCCTCACTGAGTTTCAGTCACATCCAGTGACTGAGTGTTCCTCTCCACCCATCAAGAACATGTTGGTGTTGGAGGAACAAGGAGAATGTCGAAAGAAGAGAGACAACACCAAAGGTGCCTTGTTCAACAATGGAGAAATTGGAGACGTGAGGGTTTAGAGAGATAGAGCATGTGTTGTTTGAGTGATCATGAGAGGAGAGTTGAGGTTGTATAATTTGTATTAGTTTTTAAGAGTAAAAAAAAAAAAAAAAAAAACTTCTAATTTATGCTCTTATTGAATCAGCACAAGGGAGATTGTTGATTATCTTAGAGGCAATTTAGAGCTATTTACCAAACAATATTAGTTCACTGACTTTTGGATGGTTAAGAACCCAACCTCTTTTTAGAGGCCATTAAGCGCAAACAAATGATCCCTATATCAATAAATCTTAGTCAATTATTTCTTTCAAAATAAACCCTATTGTTTTTTTTTGTCTTTTTATGTATTTTAATTTATACATTTTTTAAAAGAAAAAATCACATTTATTTTTTTAAAAAAATTTAAGTTTAAGACATAACATAATCTTATTTAGTTTAAGAAAATAAAAATAAATAAATAAATTATATTACCTAGTACAATAGATCTAAAATTGAGAATATATTTAATTGCTCGAAAAAAAAAAGAATAGAAAGTTAACTTAGAATATTAGTAGATTGTGTAACAATACAATATAATATATATATATATATATATATATATATATATATCTTCCTAATAATTGTGTAATTCTGATGATATGTACAATATATTTTTTATTTCCTAATAATTCCTCATTAGGAAATATATTAGTAGATTTTTTGTTATTATTTATATTATAATATTATCATGACATGACACATAACAAAGAGTTAAGAAACCTACTTACAATCTACTTATATGTCGACTTCATGTTGTAATTTTTTTCAGGTAAATATATACTCTCAACCTTAATTAGACTTATTCTACCAGGCTACCTATTTTATTTTTTTTCATAAATTAATTATTTCCCCTTTCTTTTCAAGGAAATAAGATCAAGGTATGCCCCAAAATTAATTTTTTAAAACTTTTCTATACTCTATTTTAATATATATATATATATATATATATAAATATGTATGTATAAATTTAAATATATGAGAAAGTCAAAAGATGCATTTACCTCCTAAACAATAATGGTTATAACTCCCTTTGAAGTTGTTCAAACCCTCCCGAGTTTGTTTCGGCTCCTGAATTCCTAAAATTTACCTCCCTTTGGAATTGTGGGATCGACTTCAAGGGGCGTGGGATTAGTCACGTGGACCGTAAAATGAACACATGAAAACCTGGTGCGTAATCTAAAAAAATAATAAAATAATGGTTATAACTATGTAAAATAACATTGTAGTTTTTTAAGAAATGGTTAAGAAAGTGCTTATTCCATTTTAAAAGAGTTATTGATTTGTCAACTATAATGAAGTAACATAAATACATGTTTACCTTTGATTAATTTGGAAAAAAAATTAAAATTTATAAAAACATAATAGTAATTATTAAAAGTCGTTTTTAATGAGCAAAGCTTTGTTTGGCTGTAGAGAAAATGCATATATTTTTTAAAAATAAAAATAATTTGAATATTTAATTACAACATTAAATGCATACTACTTCTATGAAATTATAGGAATAAAAGTAATTAAGATTGTATTTGACATGAATTAATGGGAAACCATGAGGAATTTTCATAAAAGACAAACACAATTAGAAACAGAGAAGAAATTTTTGACAAATAACACTCTGTTTGGAGTGATGTGAGCTGTAATTCATATGCTCGGAAAAAAAAAAAAAGAACTCATTTATTTAAGAGACAGTTATGAAAGTATTGATCTTTAGGGTTAATTGCAGTCAAGCAATGACATATATAATGAGGGTGCTTTGAATTTTGGTTGAATTGAAATAAAATATTTAACTTGTAAAAAATATAATAATAATTGGTAAAATGAATTGTTATTAATGAATAAAGCTCTTTTCGATTGTAAAAAGAAAAATATGCATATGGGAACAGGAAAAGAAAGGAAACTAATAATAAAAATAAAATTAACATTAATTCCTTCTATATTCAAGGGACAAAGCAAGAGTGCATTTGGCATGCATGTATGGAGGGCAATGAAGGCATTGTGTACAAGACAAAGATCGATAACTTGAAATAGGTAATAAATTATTTGACGGATAATATTCGATTGAGTTTGATTTGGATCATCATCCATACTTTATATTTAGGTCTAGGATGAATAAAGTTGATCTAAGATTAATTCAATTTATTTAATACGACTTATCCTAAACCAGTTAGACCACGCGCGTGTGTAGATTAGTTGATCTCAACCTGGCCACAAAATAAAAGAAATTGTGGAGATAATAAAGCCTAAACCTTGCATTAGCAAAATAAAGGAATTATAGAAAATTTACACATTTGCACCACAAAATTGCACATAACACATGCACAAAATTGCATGCTCCCGCTTTTTGTCGAATTAAATAATTTTTTATTTTAAAATCATTTAAAAATTTTAAAACAAATTTAAAAAATTGTAGAAAAATTAGAAAAAATCAAGAGAAACATTCCTCGAGTCTTTTTGGCTTTAAGGGACTGAAAAATGAAAATTTTAAATATTTAAAATAAATAAAATTGGAATAAATTCCCTAAAAATCTCAAAATTGTAGAAAAGTCTCGAAAATTTCTAGAAAATTCTAAAAAAAAAAAATTTAAAAGTTTGGGAATGCTTTGGAGATAAATTTTACTTGAATTTGGTGCATTTGCACGACTATTTGACCTGTTTAACATTCAAATGCAATATGTTTTGTGTGTAACAACCCGAATTTTTAAATGAAATTTAAACTAATAAAGAAAGGGGAATGGAAACAAAAAATAAAGAGGGACGCTGCCAAACTTCGTCGATGAACACAGGGTTTCGTCGACAAAGGCTTCAAGGATTTCGTTGACGAACACAGGGCTTCGTCGACAAAGAGATACCGAGAGGGGTTTTTGAGCTGATTAAATTTCGTTGACGAGGAGTGGACTTCGTTGACGAAATTTGTGAAGAACTCGTCGACGAAGGTCGGGCTCGTCGACGAATTCTGTCGCTATAAATATGAAAAATCTGATTTTTATTTCATATAAGCTTCCTTCTCTCTCTCTCCTCTTCGGCTCTCTCACTCTCTCTCTTCGATTTTGGGCTAGTTTTACGTCGGATCGAAGATTTAAGGCTACCACGATGCTCCTAGCGAAGTTCTCCACAAGTTTGCCAGAGTGAATTGTCGAGAAAACGAAGTTGGAAATCATCTCAAAGTTGAAGTAAGACTTTTTAAGCCAAATTAGACTTTGAGGTAGTTATAGAAATTGATGTACGCATGAAAATATGGACATTTAATACTGGGAATTTTGAGTTTCAGGGTATTGAGTAGGAAATCCTACGGGGGTCAGGCTAGGAAATTTGAGGAGCTTTCTCAGTAGTCAGGTAAGGGAGTAAACTAAAGCAGTTCTTTTCTATGCAAACTATTATTGATTATAAGTAGTTTTATTTTTAGAGAAACATATGATATATTCGTTTATTATGAACGAAATTTACGATTGGGAAAATACTGCTATGATGCTTAAAAGGTATATGTATGTAGGAGATGTCAGAAAATCATGATTTTAAAATTTGAAGTATGACTTTTAATAGAGCATGTGTGGCATGAATATTATTTTACGTGAAATGAGATAAGATATTAATGCTTTTACGAGTAAAATACATTTTCAGGTATTTTGGAAAGATGGGTTATGTTATATTGAGTTGACGAATATATGATAAATGAGTTATTTTCAAATGTAAATACCTGAAATGTATTTGGTGCGAGGCCATATTTATGTTATCGGAACGAGACCGTATTTATATGCTTTTGGCACGAGGCCGTATTTATGTTATTGGCGCGAGGCCGTATCTATGTTTTCGGCATGAGGCCATGATGATGTTATGTATGTGCATGTATTATATGTTATTACAACCAGGATGTTAGTTTAGTTTAGACCAGGAGCTCGGTACCGTAACTATGGGTAGATCAGATTTGGCATGAGGCCGTATTAGTGCTAACCATTCCATGAGGGGATGGGAGATGAATAGTTGATGTGACTTTTAGTAGAATGTGGATGTCCACCTGGCAGTCCGGACCAGGGTGTGGTGGGTCCATCGTACTTACAGACATATTTGATTCGGCAATGGTCGACCAGCCATTGTCGGCTCCCGCCTTCGGGCTGCACAACCCGTCATGTGGGGTAATATATGACATTAGCTAGCTATTCATCTTGGGTATATTTTCAGTATTACGAGTTATAACAGATGTTTATGTATGTTATGATTTATTAACAAATATGAAAATACATGATTACCCAGCATAATATTATGATTATTTCCAGAGTTATGAAATATACTGTATATGTATAAGCACTCTAAATATTCATGTTACCATACAGTTGTATTTAGTTTACTTTCCCTTACTGAGAAGTGTCTCACCCCCAACATTATTAAATTTTTCAGGAGCCCCAGAGAGACCGGTGGGTTAAGGCCGCCGTTGAGTTAGTAAGATTACCTGTGAGAAGGGTAAGATTTTGTACTAGGGTTAGAGTTATTTTGTGTGACCCTAGAGATATTTTGATGTATATGGATATGTACAAAAGTACAGTATTATTATGTTATAAAAGCTCTGGTATTATGTTTTATGGATGGATGTATGGATTTTTATGTTTACTGCTGCTAGGTTTTCCGCTGTATATGATAGGTGTCCCCGTTACCCACGGGTTCGGACTAACCATTTATTTATTATGTTGTATTTTTATTGAGGGATGTGACATTGTGTGTGTGTCTATGTATGCGACCTGATGATAAAACAAAGGATAAAGAGGTGTTCAGACCTTACTTATATCAACTCTTATGGGAGTTTATCTAGTAAAATTTCCTCTTTTAAAGGTCTTCTTAGATATTTCTAAGTCACATTGATTTTTGCATTTTGTTGTAATATGGATCGAATAATTAAGATGTACAACGGAATAAACACAACAAGTAAATGAAACACAATGAGAACAAGAACAACAACAAGATTTATGTGGTTCAGTAAAGCCTACATCCACGAAAGCAATGACACACAAATTTCACTATATAAATCACAAAGTACACAACACACTTCTCTAGTGATCACTCTGTTTCTCAATACATGCCTAGAATGACGTATATAACACTCTCTCGGAGGTTTCCCTCCGATTACCCAACCACCCCAATATTCAAATTTAAAATTCAAAAAAATTGCTTGCAGCCCAGAACTTCTCGTCAACGAGAATAGGAGATTCGTCGACGAGACCAAGAAGAACACACCTCGACGAATCATTCTACTCGTCAACGATCCTATTTTTCTACTCTCAGTATCTCAGAAACTCTGAACTTTTGGGCCTCTCGAGATGTAGATAACCAAAAAATTATAGAAATTAAATAATAAAAAGAGGGAGAAAAAGAAAATTTTAAAAGGGTTCACAGCAGGATCTAGTCGACGAACACAAATTGGGATTGTCGATGGGGACATGTGTCTTGTCGATGAGAAATTACTGAGAGGGGTGTTTCAGGGCCTGAAATTCATCAACGAGGAGTAAGTGCTCATCGACGAATCTCCTTCTTGCGCTCGTCGACGAGTCTACATTTTATAAATATGCTGAACTTGGGTTTATGGCGAGAAAATTTTGCATGTAAGGTTTCTTTCTCTAAATTTTTGCCCTCCTCACTTTCTCTCTAGCTTTCTGGCTTGATTCTTCATCAGATCGGCGATCCAAAGCCACCACGCTACTCCTAGGAAGTTTCTTTTCATTTTTGTAGGAATGGATCATTGGTTAGGCTAACTTGGGAACCATCCCAAAATTTGGGTAACTTACTTAATTTCAGTTTTATTGGGTATTTAGTGTTTTTGTACTGAGGAGAATATGTTAGGAAAGATAAGACTGAAGTTTTGTAGGGGAAATGTTAATTTCAAGGTGTTGTGCTAGGAACACAGCAGGTGTAGGATTGAGTGTTTTGTGGGCTTCTCAATAAGTCAGGCAAGGGGATAAATTAAGTTAAAATTTTTCATGAAATTATTTATTATTCTAAAGCATTAAATTTCAAGAAAATACGTATATTATATAATTATGTTTGGGAAATACTGTTATGAATAGGGATATGAATTAAATGTGTTTTATCTAAAAATATGGTTTTGGAACAGATTTTACATTTAGGAGGTTACCCACTTCTGTGTGGCATGAGTTTAAATTTCCATATAATTATGTATGTCAGAATAATGTGTTTTTCCCAGAATAAGCATGTTATTACAATTTTTAGAAAGATATTAAAAACGATACAGGGATTTCAAACTATGAATGTCATATGATATGCTATGTCGGCGTAAGGGCCGTGGTTTTTATATGCTATGCCTACGTAAGGGCCGAGGTTTTTATATGATATGCTATGCCGACGTAAGGGTCGTGGTTTTCATGTTTTACTATGGCGGCGTAAGGGTTGTGTTTCACAAAATACAATTGCCGGCATAAGGGCCGTGATTTATACATTATGAAATGCAAAAAATACATGAAAACATTATTTTGACAAATGTTATTGTGAAACATCTATGTATCGTTATTTGAGATTTACTATATGTTATTAAAATCCGGATGACTTGATTTAGGCTTTTAGGAAGCACGGTACCGTAGCTATATGTTCAGAATTATAAGTGCTACCACACAATCGATAGTGTGGGAGATGGCAATCGATGTGGCTTCAGTGTAGAGTGAAGAAGTCGCCCTGGCAGTCCGGAACCAAGAGGGGCAAGCCTATCGTACTATAGATTTATGTTTGATCTAGCATGGTCGGCCAGCCATTCCTAGGTCCCGCCTTCGGGTTACATAACCTAGTCATATGGGGGTAAGACATGACATCAGCTAACTATCCATCTTGGGTGTTATTTCAGTATTGTATAGTTATATAAGATGATTTTCATGTATAGCAATCTAGTATGCTTTATTATGATATGGCAAATCATGTTTTACTTAGTTATGCTATAGATAGATATTATCAAATATGCTTATTATACTGTTTATGTAAAGACCCAAAATTTACTATTATTATTATTATTATTATTATTTTCCACGTATGAATTGTTCTAATACCCCTTGCTATGAAAACTCAGGCCTCAGAAGGCATCGGGATAATCTTGTATACAATAAACATACCTACATAGCGGAAACATAACTATACAAC
The DNA here is from genome assembly GCF_029873635.1 of Malania oleifera. Classification (NCBI taxonomy): domain Eukaryota; kingdom Viridiplantae; phylum Streptophyta; class Magnoliopsida; order Santalales; family Ximeniaceae; genus Malania; species Malania oleifera. Next base: position 29,128,098 of record NC_080426.1, on the reverse strand, counting down.
TTTATATACCATACAATACCAGTAATCAATATTTTCAGACCATGGCTACATAACACATCTTTCTCCAGAATCAACCATCCATAAATACAACCTCTGTACAAAACTTACCCTATAACTAGGGCAACCAATTAAACTCTCTATCTGTGAGTCTGATCCGCTCACCTAATAGGCTCACCTGAAAAATGTTAAAGTAACGGGATGGGACAACGCTCAGTAAGTGGAAATATACTGTTACTAGTGTGTGGCGACTGAGTTGTATAGTTATAATAACAATATTTAAAACTGTATAATTTGGCAAATCAGTAAAACACATATATCACATTTATAGTAGCTTAAAATATATATGTACCATCTGAACTTTCTATCATTCATATTGCTAATATCATACTATATTTAGAAAATGCTATAAAATTGTATACAAATACATAACGGTGCTCTTTCCCTGCAACTCTGTATGTCATGATTTGACCCCTCATAATAGGTATGTGCGGCTCGTAGGTGGGATTTAACGCTGGTCAACCCTCTAGGTAAGTCACTATACTTTACACTACCTCAGTCCGGTCAAACTGCATCCACTCCTAGGCACGGGACTGGCTGCTATCTCATCAAAACTGGCCCCCTCAACCCAGCGAACTGGGGAGCTGCAGCCACTCCGAGCACGGTTTGACGGTACCCACACACTATCTGAGATATGTGGTTGTACTCTATTCTGTATATAACAACGGTACCGTGCTCTGTAAATTGTATCCGTACGTAATATTTTCCCAAGGATCTGATAATATATATATATATATATATATAAATTATACTCTTTTTACTATTTTCATCATGTTTTCAAAATAACCATAACATTATAATTCTATATCGTAAATACTGTAATATCTGAATAACTGTAGCATCTTGATGTTATAACTGTATAGTCTGTCTGTATAATCTATCTGTATAATCTGTCTATATACTCTGAGTGTTATGGCATTTAGGAAAACATAACATTCTGTAAATACTGTATATACTGATTAGAACAAACATCTGCATACAGTTATATATATATATATATATATATATATCTGTCTATGTAATTATCTAAATAAAAACTGTATATATACATACATCTGTTTGTACGATATCTGTGAATAACTGGATATATCTGTATATACTGTATAACTTGATATACTGGAAAACTGTATAAAATTTTATATCAGATATTATCTACTCAGGCCACATATATTTTAAAACTCATATTCTGTAAAAACTGCATAATAATTGATATACATAAAATGTAACAACCTGGAAAATTTTAAACAATTTGAAATAATAAGGAAAATGGAAGGGGAAGAAGGAATAAATTCGAACGGTGGCAGCAAGCATTCGTCGACGAATAGACTGGTTTCATTGACGAATGTTCTTGTTAGCTCGTCGATGAGGGTACGTGTCCCGTCGACGAGGAATTATCAAGAGGTGTTTTTCGCATAACTGAAATTCGTCGACGAGTTGGTTGTCTCGTCGACGAACTGTGCACTAGGACTCGTCGACGAATCCACGTGTCTTGTCGATGAGTCCCTGCGTATAAATAATGGATTTCTTTCATTTCTGCAAGAATTCTCTGCATGTTTTCTCTCTCACACACTAAAATTCAAAACTACCACCTTCTCTCTTCGATTTTGGGCCAGATTTCTACTGGTTCGACAATTTGAGGTCACCACAACACTCTTGGAAGAGTTATCTACAAATCTACTAGAGTGGATCGTTGGTGGGACTAGTTAGGAATTCATCCCAAATTTAAGGTAAGGTTTTTTATGTAAAATTTGGCTTTACCCTAATTGTAGGAAATATTATATGCGAAGAAATACTGAAGTTTAGTTCTGGGAGATGTGGTTTTCGGGGCGTTGAACGAGAAACCCTGTAGGTGCAGGATTGGTTATTTTAGGAGGCTTTTCAGGAATTAGGTAAGAGAAAATATTTCATAATAGCTTTTTAGTAATTATTAAAATGACTAATTTTGGGTAAAAATCCTACATATACAGATATAATTTCTCTGAACTAAATTGATATTGAAAATACTGTTTTAATTATATAAATATTAAATTGGGGAAAAATTGTGTGGTTGAAATCATTTTGATCATTAAATGATTGTTGAGCTTAGTGGAATGAGGAATTTTTTAAGATTGAGAATGCCATTGGACTAAAATTCTTGTTTGGTTGAATACACTGATTGGATTGTGAACATTGTTTGGTTGAAAATACTAGATGATTGAGTATACTATGGCATTTGCATAGACATGGTTGATTGGTCAAGTTTAAAATTGATATGTGGTGTGGTTCATGTAAATGACGATATAACATTGGCAGTGGTATGAGGAGGTCGTTATGTCGTACCTGGTATAACCGTCATATAATGTTGGCAGTGCTATGAGGAGGTCGTTATATGGATGTTTATACTGGGAGGTAGACATTGGCAGTGGTATGAGGAGGTTGTTTACCTATTTACCATGAATGGGGTGTTTGTTTTGTAATCTGTGTGGATTGATTATGATATGAGTGTATGCATGAAATTCTATGAAGCGATTGTGTCGGCTGTGTATGAATGTTAATTGATTAAGTATTTAAGATAAAGTATATTACTCCACCCGAGGGCTTGCTGAGAAAAGCGAATACGCTGGTAATTAATTGTGGGTACTAGAGTAGAGGGAAGCCATTTGTATGAGCGGGTGATCTTCCCTATTCTCGATAACTTTACCTGAATACACAATCCGAGGGCTTACTGAGAAAGGTGAGTGCCCTAGTGTTAACACTAAAGCAGAGGAAACCCACTTGTATGGGCGAGTGAATTTCCCTATTCTCAGAAACTAACATTAAAATACTGATGGTTATGGGTATGTGATTGGATGATAAGGACGTTGATCTTGTGCGATTATGGGCATGTTATCTGGCTTCTTGTGAACTATTTGTACACTTTAGATGGATATTTTAATTGTATTATAAACACTTCAGCCACACACTATTATAAATTATTTCTTCCTTACTGAGAGGTGTCTCACCCCGTCATATGTTAAATCTTTTAGGTTATCCAGGTGATCGAACTTAGATAGCTCAAGGGCGGGATAGTTTTGTGAGTTAAATATAGCAGATCGGATATGTATTTAGTTTATGTTTAATATGTATTAATTCTGGATTTATCATATGAAGGATTAGGTTGTAATTATTATGGATCAATGTATGTAAATATAGCACTCTGGTATTTTCTGTTAAATGTATTTATTATTTTCACTGTGTGAATGGTATCAGAGACGCGTATCGGTCTCTTAACGCACCGAGCCCCACGGGGCGGGTTTGGGATGTTACATAAAATCTCTGATAACATAATTAAGTCTCCTAACATAGCATATTTCTCTTACTTGGTTTTTGAAAAGCCTTCACTAAACTTTAGCCCTACACCCGCAGGGTTCTCCACTCAACACCCTAAAAATCATATCTCCTAGAACAAAATATCATTATTTTTCTATGTACAACGTTTCATACAACTATGGGAAAGGCAAAAACCCAATGAAATGCCTTACCCTGGAATTTGGATGAATTTCAAACCGTCTTCGCTAGTGATCTGCTCCAGCAGACTTGCAGAGAACTTTCCTAAGAGCGTCGTGGTGGCCTTAAATCGTCGATTCGGCGAGAAATGGAACCGGGATGGAAGAGAGAAGGAGAGGGAGACGTTTATAGAGAGAGAGAGAGAGAGAGAGAGGGTTTTCCTGTGCCAAAAATTAGTCAAAAATCTGAGTTTTTGTTATTTATAGAGCCAAACTCGTCGACGAGACACGTCACCTCGTCAACGAGTCCCTAAAGGAGTTTGTCGACGAACCTTTATTCCTAATCGACGAATTTCAGGCTACCATAAACTCTCTCTCGGTATCTTCTCGTAGATGAGACGTGCCTTCGTCGACGAGATCCTCAAGAACCCTCATCGATGAAACCCCTATGTTCGTCGACGAGGCTCTGAAAAATATCTTCGGTTATTATAGTTTATATGTATAACACGAAAATGCTCATAACGCCACACACTGATATTAGTTTATTTCCCTTACTGAGAGGTGTTTCACCTCAGCTATATAAACATTTCAAGAAATCCAGGTAGAGGAGCAGATAGAGCTTCGCGTCAGTAGAGTCAGACCGAGCTACCCTGTCAGAAGGGTGAGTTGTAGACTCAGGGTTGGATTTATTCAGGAGGTGACCCTAGGTTAGTTTTGGTCTTTTTGTGGATGATTGTATATACATATATAACAATTTTAGTAGGACTCTGGTATTGTGGTTGGTTGTATGGTATGTTGTAAATTACGTTTCCTGCTGCTTAGGTATTAGAGTTGTATTTTGGTATATCCTTGGTACTCATGGGTCCAAGTTGATTATATTTTAACAGCTGAACTGATTTATTATATTAAATGATATTAAAAAGGGAAAAAATGGCAAATTAGGCAAGTTGTTACAGTTTGGTATCAGGGCCTAGGTTGCTAGGTTCTGTAGACTATAGAGTGCAGCTGAAACAATACTAGAGTATAGGAAGAGGATTTGAGGTTTTGTTCTACAGGTTAGAGACAAGACTTCCATGGTGGTTTTTATGTCTTTCTTGGGGTGATGATTTTATAAAATCTATAGTAACTATTGTCGGGTTGTGTTTCTAAAGTGTAGGACTGAATCTTGAAATAAAATAAGGATGTCAAGATAGGGGATTTTGGTTAGATGCGTAAGATATAAGGATAGGGTCCCTAAGTCATGTTTATTGTCTTTGCAGGATGGAACCTAGAGGAGGTAGCGCCCATGCGAGCGGTAGTGATGGTGCAGGGCCCTCGAGTGCAAGCAGGACTGACTCTAATGTGGTATTACGCAGTGTGGCTCAGCAAGTTATGACTGAGATCGTTAGGTGCTCCAGAGAATAGGGGGGCCATCTATAGGGCATGGGTGCACGAGAGAGAAATTTACCAAGATGAATCCTCTGACACTTTCAAGAGGAGTTGATCCTGCGGCCGCCAAGAATTGGATGCAGGAGATCGAGAAAATTTTGGCAGTATTGCAGTGTATGGGGGAGCAAAGGGTTCTCTTCGCCACCTATAAATTGATAAGGGAGGCCGAGAGGTGGTGAACTGCGGTGAAACTAATGGAGCAGCAGAGAATGACACCGATAGTTATGACATGGGACCAATTTAAAGAATTATTCTTTGATAAATATTTCCCAACCACTATCAGGGAAGTTAAAGTGGAAGAGTTCCTGAATTTGAAGCAGGGACAGTAGTCGGTCCAGCAGTATGTAGTAAGGTTTATCGAGTTATCAAGTTTCGCCCCATATATTGTTCCTCATGAAGTAAAGAAGGCGAGACAGTTTGAATGGGGTTTAAGGCGTGAGATCTATAGGAAAGTTAGGGTGTTGAAAATACAGGATTTTGCTGAGTTAGTTGATAGAGCAGCTTTGGCTGAGGCCGGTGAGTGGTTGGGTGTGGAGGATTAGGGACAGAAGAAGAGGTCCACAACTTCAAGCTTTCAACAGGGTTTTGATCGGGGTCAGTGGAGAAGAGGAAATTACGATAGAGGTCAGAGACAGGAGACTGGGGGCCGTGAGGTTTAGGGTACTCAGACCTACCCTGTATGTTAGATATGAGGAAAGAGACATCTGGGGGAGTGCCGAGCAGGTAGATGTGTATGTTATCATTTTGGAGGATCAGGGCATCTGGCACGAGATTGTCCTACACCTATTAGTACTGCTCCTGCTCCTAGGCAGTTCAGGGGAGGCTACCAGGCGCCTCGTGGAGGTCAACAGAGGAATGCAGCCCCAGCGAGGGTTTATGCTTTGATTCTAGGTGACGCTAAGACTGTCACAGACGTCGTGACAAGTACCCTTACTGTTTTGTCATGTCATGCTATTGTTTTATTTGATTCAGGTGCTACTTATTCTTTTGTGTCTACGAATTTCATTAAATTGTTTGGAGGCGAGACCTAGTTATTAGATGTAGAAATGTCAGTAGCTTCACCGGCTGGTTCAGTGGTAAAGTGTCGTACGGTGCTTAGAGGCTATCTAGTAGAAATTCAGGGGAGAGTACTACCTGCTGATCTAATTGTACTTGACATATGTGGGTTCGATGTAATACTGGGTAAGGACTGACTGACAGTTAAATATGCTAATATTGACTGTCATTTGAAAAGGTGATCTTCAAACCACCAGGAAAGCAAGAATTTAGGTTTGTGGGGTCATAGGTGTGTTCCACACCTCAGTTAGTGTCGGCTATGCAAGTGAGAAGGCTACTCCTGGATGATTGTCTAGGGTTTGTAGCCCTTGGCGACAAGTCTTGCTTTGTATCTCTGAACTTCTCCTTGAGCGTTCTTCTTGGTCTTTTAGACCCATTTCACACCAATTGTTTTGTGGCCCTTCGAGAGATTTGTCAACTCCCAAGTCTTGTTCTTCTCAATGGATTGAATCTCCTCATCCATCACTTTTCTCCATTTGTCTTCTTCATTAGTCTCCTCAAAGCTAACCGGGTCGTTGGTCAACAATAGACAATATAGTGTAACATACTCTTCCATTGGTTTTGTAGTTTTATATAGATCAGCTAGATTACGAGCTCCTCTAGGCGTCATGTCTGAGATTTTACGATCAATTGGTGATAGAGATTCATTCCTCTGTGGTGAACCATGTGGAGGTGTCTGCAGCTCGGAAACTTGTGACTCATAGCCACTTCTCTTGTCTATGTGGGTTCTTCTCCTTTAAGCGTCAATTCTGCATCTTTGGAAGATTTAGCCTGGTCCCACTTCTAGGATTCATTTTCTTCAAAAATGACATCTCAACTATGAATGTCTTTCTTGTTGATGGGATTGTAGAGTCGATATCCCATGGTGTTGTCACCGTATCGAAAAAAGATATATTTCTCTCATATATCTTCCAACTTTGTCCTTCTTGCTTTTGAGATCTTGGCGTAGGCAATAAAGCCAAATACTCTAAGATGACTCACACTGGGCTTGTGAGTACTCCAGGCTTCATGTGATGTCTTTGTATTAAGACTCTTCGTAGGACACTTGTTGAGTAAACAGACTACACATGACACTGCTTCTGCCCAAAAACTTTTTAGCATATTCTTATGCTTTAACATGCTCCTAGTCATGTTAAGAATCGTACGGTTCTTCCTCTCAGTTACACCATTCAACTAGGGAGTGTAGGTCGGTGTGAACTATTTTTGAATCCCTTGTTGCCTAAGGAATTCCAGGAAAGTTTTATCCTTGTACTCTCCTCTTTGGTCTGATCGGAGTGACTTGATGCGATAGCTACTCTGTTTCTCCACAAGAGCTTTGAACTCTTTGAATTTGTCGAACACCACTGACTTCCTTTTCAAGAAGTAAACTCAAGTTTTCCTACTGTAATCATCAATGAAGGTGAGGAAGTATTGATTTTGTCCATTTGAAAACAGCCTCAATGGACCACACACGTCTGTGTGTACTAGCTAGAGTGACATGGTAGATCTTTAGTCGGCTTGCTTTCTAAAGCTATTTCTGTATTACTTGCTCAGAACACAACTTTCAAATATCACATTTGGGTGGTGGATGTTGGGTAAGCCTTTCGCCATCTTCTTGCTTCCCAATTGTTTCAAACTTTTAAAGTTCAGATGTCCGAACCTAAGATGTCATAGCTAGTCTTTAATGATGACGCTCAAACACCTTGGCGTATCATGTTGAATGGCGAGTGAAAACATTCGATTCTTTGCCAGTTGTACTCGAGTAACGAGCTTACCTCGAGCGTCTTTTATCACCATTTGCTTATCTCTAAGGTTAATTCAGTAGCCTTTCTCCACAAGCTGTCCAAGACTAAGTATATTAGTCTTTATGGCTAGAACATAGTGCACGTTGAAGATAAAAGCATGGTCTCCATCCTTCCTCTTGATTAGGATATTCCTCCTTCCTCGAACTGGTACTTTAGAGAGATCACCAAATGATATCTCTCCCCGAACTTTCTCATCAAGTTCATTAAATAGGTTTTTTCTCTTTCGATTTTCTCTTTTTCTGCAAAATTAAAATTTTCATTTACTTCGTGATTTTGAGGATTACCTCTGCAGTCATTACTGTAGTATCTGTACTTGTGGCAGTTGTAGCACTGAATGTTTTTCTTGTCTATGTTCGGACGATTATTGTATCCCCCTTTTCTTCCTTGTCCTCTGGCTCATGGGACATAGTTTTGTTGATTGCGTCTTTCTCTAGTGGGACCTCTTCTGCCTCTGCCGCTTTCTCCAGATTCAAAATTTCCTGAACCTCTTCCACGAGATCCTCGGCTTCGTCTTTTTCTCACTGTGATGTCCCCCATTTGTCGTATCTATCTGTAGTGGGGGCAACTTCGTTTGGAGGGCTTGCTCCAGTGCTTTATCTTCACTCCTTCTATTGACTTTCTGCTCATGGGCTTGGAGTGAGCCCATAAGTTCTTCTATAGACATGGTTTCTAGATCTTTTGTTTTTTCCATGGTCATAGTTATATAATCAAATTTTGGATCTAAAGATCGTAAAATTTTCTCACAAATTCTTTCGTCGTTAAAAGTTTCTCCATTTTTTTTCAATTGATTTGATACTACCATAACTCGTGTATAGTAATCAGTAATCTTAAAGATTCGAAATCACCTCATAGTGTTTGAAGACGAATCTTCTTCACTTTGTCTGCACCTTTGTGTGTTCGATGGAGAGAGTCCCAAACTTTTTTGGATGTCTTGGCGGAGGTGATGATTTTGAATGTGGCCTCATTAAGGCCTTGGTAGATTATGGACTTCGCATTGCAATCCTTCTTTTGATCGACTCGCAAGATCGTTGTTTGAGCATCAGACATAGATGCTTCGGCTTTTTTTATAGGGCTTCTCTGTACCCATTTTCAACAATGTATATGACATGCTGAACACCTAATAGGGCCCTCATTTGAATAGACCAGTTGTCGTAGTTCTCCTTTGTCAACTTTGGAATAACTGCTTGTGCAGTACTGTTAGCCATTAGATTTAATATATCAAAAAATAGAGTGATGGGGATAGATTTTGCCAAATCTGATACCACCAATGTGTTCAGAAGGTTGAAAAACTTTCGAAACTGATTTTGGGTTGCAAAGCCAGTTTCAAAATCATGGAACTAGCCAAAAAAAATTCTGGACCGGTTCAACTGGGCTGGTCTAACTTAATGGAGATTAACGGAGTCAGTGATTACCATTACGCCACATAGCAGAATCTGGGCGTGCCGTGTGTCAGCGACTGGGCGTGGGTCGATCAGCCGGGTCGAGTCGTGCTCGCGAGTCTGGATCCGGGTTGCTAGTTGCTGGGCTGGGTTGCAGATCGGGTTTTCGATTCGGATCACATCAATTAGGCGAAGATAGCGCATGAAAGTGCAAACGGAGCGTGAGGTTGCCGGTCAACTCTTTTGCCGGCGCGTGAGGCACGTGTGGATGACGTTGTTTCATCTGTTTGTGCGTGTGAGCGCGTGTAAAGGCTCTCAGACTCCGTTTGAGATGCGGTTTTCACCGTTGGAATCGTATTAGTGTGAATTTCAGAATGCTATACTCAATTTTGGATTTCAAGTAGCTTTGGATCTGAAACTTTTTTTTGAATTTCCTCTGTCACCTTTGTTTGGCGAATTTCAACGACCTGAGCGCTCTGATACCGCTGATGGGTGGAGGGGACTCATTCAATCACTGGTTGTGATTGAACTCAGTGAGGAATTGTACTCAATTGCAAACAACTCTTTCAATTTTAATAAAATCTGAAAATTACAAAGGAGAATTCAAAATACAAAATAGCTATACTCTCATTGGTTAATGTCCCTCTCTACACCATATATTACATTACACACACACACATCTATTTATAGCAATTGCTAGAACAGTAGGTGGGAATTGACTTCAACGGAGGTGGACTGGTAGGTAGAGTAGGTTGCCTGCAACTTAATAATTTTAACATAAATGGCTGGGTTGGTGGAGCTGCCACCGTCCCACCATCAAGTTTAATCTTCAACAATTACAATACAAACAAATGGTACAACAAACAATTGATAGCAAGGTGAACACATAAATGCATACACAGAGGGATGGAAATGATGACCACCTTTAAAAAAAAAAAAAAAAAGACAGTGAAAGCAAAGTCATGGTGCAAATCTTGGTGGAGGCAAAGTCTTGGTATGTGCTTTGTTCCCCCCGCCAGGGGTCTCGTCTGCACATCGTAAAGGGGGTCCACAAGAGGAGAGCCACATCCCGAATGTCCGACCTGAGTGTGTATAATCATTGACACAATTAGTATCGAATGAGTAATATGTATGAGTGAGTACCAACTTGTCTCAAAAGTTTAAGTATATTGGGTTTTAAGCCCAAGCATGTATATGAGGATCCATCATCCACTCAATTTTTTTAATATGAGACAAATTCACAAGTAAAGTTCTCAACATACACATATGTACATATTCATAAAATTTTTCTTACTTAATTTGTGAAATGAACTAAGTTATGAATATAATTAATTGAAAATTTGAATAGAAATTAAAATAATATATATTGTAGCCTATCTTGTTCTTCTAGTTTATTTATGTTTTTCTTGCCGGTCATTCGGACGGCAAAGGGTACGTGTCATGCATGCAAGACATGCATATATGCATGCATGTCCCATCATCACAAGCCAAAGCAAGCTCCTGCTGCTGCCATAGCATTGGAAATGATTAAGGAATACTTTCTACTTCAATTTTCCAAATCAAACGTCACCAAAAACCAAAGCAATCAAACAGGAATGGTTTCATCAAAAAGCAAACGCGCAATATGCAATAATAATATTATTGATATGTGTGCATACATATATATATATATATATATATATATGTCCAGCAGTTCCCTTTAAACATATTTCAGATAGTTGATTTTGCTTGTAATTAACGAAAGAAATTAAAGCTAGGTAGGTCGACGGCTGGCCGCAGATAGATAAAATGGCTACCGGAAAACAAAGCGGCGGTGGTAGACCAACTCCGGCATCACAAGCTAATTACCCGAATCAAACCGATACGGAAATGTCCACCTATGACTGGATACAAGAAGAAGGAGCTTATACCCTTCTCTTTTCTCCTCCTCCTGGTTCGTTTATTTATTACCTTTTAAAATTAATTATTCCTATCGATCCATTATATATAATGTTCACATGTAATGGCATTCCATCCAACTCTAAAGAAATATTATTCATTTTTTTGACCCGCTGAACTCACGAATTTGTTTTATATAATCTATCTCATATTGTTATTATCCAAATCAATATTATAAGTTTATAATTTTTCAAATAATAATAATATCCAGAATTTTTTATTTTTGCACTAAATCATTCATCACATATAATTTTTAATTAAATTTAAAATAAACAACGTGAATTCAAAATATAATAAAATAAAAATATCCATAAAGTTTTCCAAATTTTAAAAAACTAAGAATCTTTTAGGAAAATATATATATATTTTCTATTTTTCAACTATTCTTGTTCTAGTAAAAGAATAAATTTTAAAAAATATATTATAAATTAAGTAAAATAATTATAATAATTTCTATTCATATTATAATTTTTTTTAATTTGTATTATTTTTTTACTTGTACTCTTTTAATTATAGTTTAAAGCTTTTATTTGATTCAAGAATAAAAATGAGATTTTTTTTTTCAATCAATTTGTATCATTTTTCTATTTTTATTACTTTTAAATTCTTATTTGATTCAAAAATAAAAATGAAAACTTTTTCAATCAAGTTTTTAATTAGTCTAGTTTTAGAAATATTAATCGTTAGTTTTCAATTTTAATTTAAGTTTACTTTTAATTTTTGTTCATAATTTGTCATAATTTATAGTAGTAAATATATATTGACATGCATCTCAATACCTTGGATCTTACATCACAAATGATATATATATATATATTGACATACATCTCAATATTTTAGATCTTCCATCTAGGTCTAATGTCTAAACTAGCATTAATATAATATTTAGTCTGTAGCAAATTCTAATTAAGTCTTACATAAAGTAGTCATTTCTTATAAGTGTTTATTATTATTATTTGAAATCATGGTATTTGAAACATTTAGGACACTCAACTAATTCATCGGCATGATGAGTCTACCTCTCTACCCATCTCTACTTTTCCGTTAATTTTGTTAACCAAAACTAGCAAACAAATAGACAAACAAACAAACAAAACCTATAAAGCTAGCTAGGTAGGCAGTATATATTATTATGAAATAGTATATTTACTTCTCAATTAGGTTTATTAATCAAATAGACTTACTTAAAATTTAAAAATCACACTAAATTGTCTATCTTAATATTTAAAATGTGCCTTAACATTTAAATAGACTGTTTAGTGCTGAGCTGATGCATTAAATTCTTTCCCCTACCCCCCACCCCTTCACAGGGTTTAAGAAGGAGCACTTAACGGTCACGCCTGAGTGTGTCCTCAAGATTAAGGGATGGCGCCCTACTGGCCCAAACAAATGGACCTTTTTCAACAAGGAATTCCCAATTCCAAAGGACTGCATCATAGAAGAAATTACTGCCAAGTTTGAGAGAGGAATAGTTTCTGTTTCAATGCCCAAGACTATTATTACAACCACCGTCACCACCACCACTACCACCGCTACTGCATCTACTATTAATACTATTGCTGAAGCCATTAGCTCCAAAGTTGTAGCCCAAGCACCCCAGTCAGACACATCTCCAAGCCCCCAGTCCCCTGGTAATGCATCTACTATTAATACTACTGCTCAAGCAATTAGCTCCGAAGCTGCAGCCAAAGCACCCCAGTTAGGAACATCTCCAAGTCCCCAATCCCGTGGAGCTGACACAGGCCGTATTAATCCAATGCCACAACGCGACGGTGGTAGAGCAACTCCGGCATCACGAGCTAATGACCCGAATCAAGCCAATACGGAAATGTCCACCTCTGAATGGATAGAAGAAGAAGGCGCTTATACTCTTCTTCTTTATCCTCCTCATGGTTAGTTTATTTATCCCCGTTTTTAATTAATTATTCCTATCTATCTTTCATATATAATGTTCATACGCAATCGTCAATGAAAACGCTAAGACGCCAACTCTAGCAACTATTGGGGAATTGGACTTACTCTTATAAGGGAGACGACTTCCAAGGAAGCAGTTGGAACTCAGGGAGAGATTGTTGAAATTTTCATTTGTGAGTTTGTCCCACATTAGAAAAATTGAGTGGATGATGGGTGGTCATACACATGGTTGGGCGCAAATCCTAATAAGTTTAAGTTTTTGGTTTAAATTGGTGTTCACCCATGTGTATCAAGCCTATCCATCAACTCCTTTGGTCTTAACAACAGCATTATTCACTTTAACTTAACCTCACCAATTTGTTCTATATAATGTATCTTACATAAATAGAGTCTAAATCAACCTTACAAGTTCAAGATTTTTTTAATATACATCCCATATAGAGTACTTCTAGTTTTGCAAAATACTCACAATAGCTAATGGTAAAATTTTTGCTATGTATCATTTTCTTTTTATGTTTTTTGTTTTTCTTTCTATATAATTAAGAAATAAATTATGATAATGTATCTATTTATGTGTCTAATTTTCTATTTATAGTTTTGATTTTAAATTATATTTTTAAAAATAAGAATTTTTTTTGCATTAAATAATTCATTATATATAATTTTTAATTAACTTTAAAATTAAAAAAGTGAATTAAAAATATAATAAAATGAAAAAATTTATAAAGTTTTTCAAATTTTTAAAAATAAAATGTCGTTTAGGAAATATATATATATATATATATATATATATATATATTGCCCTTTTTCAACTGTCATAGACATTAAGATTGTTCTTGTTCTAGTAAAAATAAATAAATTTTAAAAAATATAATAAATTAAGTAAAATAATTACAATAATTTCTATTCATATTATAATATTTTTTTTATTTGTATTATTTTTCATTTTAATTATTTTTTTAATTTTTTATTTGATTCAAGAATAAAAAATGAGAATTTTTTCAATCAATTTGTATCTTTTTTCTATTTTTACTATTTTTTTTAATTCTTATTTGATTCAAAAATAAAAATGAAAATTTTTTCAATCAAGTTTTTAATTAGTCTAGTTTTTGAAAAATTAATCAAAAAGATTTTTGGTTTTCAATTTTAATTTTAATTTATTTTTAATTTTCGTTCATAATTTTTCATAATTTATAGTAGTTATATTAAAAGATCCCTTAGTGCTCGGACCAACACAAATGATGTATATATATATACGTGCATTTCAATACTTTTGATCTTGCATCACTTTAATATATAGGTCTCCCTCCATATGTTCATGTGCTTGTATTTTAGATGCTAGGTATTTGATAAATTAGTCTCACATTCATTAATATTAGATATGTAAAAAGGGGATCTATTTTTAATATATGTGGAATTTAGAAAAGAGTCACAAAGGTTCTAACAAAGAAAAAGAAATGCTGAGTGGATGCATCAAATTCTTCCCCCTACCCCCACCCCCTCGCAGGGTTTATGAAGGAGCACTTAACGGTCAGTGCTGAGGGTGTCCTCAAGATTAAGGGACAGTGCTCTATTGGCCCAAACCAAGGAATCTCTTTCAACAGGGACTTTCCAATTCCAAAGGACTGCATCATAAAAGAAATCACTTCAAAGTTTGAGGGAGGAAAAGTCTATGTTTCAATGCCCATGACTACTACTACTACCACCACCACCACCACCATCACCGTTACTACGGGTACTACTACTAATACGAATACTAATGCTGAACTCATTACTGGTGGTGAAGATAAAACCAAGGAAATGAATAATTTGGGCGCCACAAAGACTACTAATACTATTACTCAATCCATTACCGGTGGTGAAGATAAAACCAAGGAGATGAATAATTCGAGCGCCACAAGGACTACTAATACTATTGCTCAACCCATGACCAGTGATGAAGATAAAGCCAAGGAGATGAATATTTCGGGCGCCGCAAGGACTACTAATACTATTGCTCAACCCATTATCGGTGGTGAAGATAAAACCAAGGAGATGAATAATTCTGATGCCATAAGGACTACTAATACTATTGCTCAACCCATTATCGGTGGTGAAGATAATACCAAGGAGATGAAAAATTCGGGCGCAACAAAGACTACTAATACTATTGCTCAACCCATTACTGGTGGTGAAGATAAAACTAAGGAGATGAATAATTCGAGCGCCTCAAAGATTACTAATACTATTGCTCAACCCATAACTAGCGGTGAAGATAAAACGAAGGAGATGAATAATTCGAACGCCACCAAGATTGCTAATACCATTGCTCAATCCATTACTGTTGGTGAAGATAAAGTCAGGGAGATGAATAATTCGAACTCCACAAAGATTACTAATACTATTGCTCAACGCATTGCTGGTGGTGAAGATAAAACCAAGGAGATGAATAATCTGGACGCCACAAAGATTACTAATACTATTGCTCAACGCATTGCTGGTGGTGAAGATAAAACCAAGGAGATGAATAATCTGGACGCCACAAAGGGAAGAGACACAAGAGATGCAACAACTACTGGCAGAGCTTATTCCCTCGCTTTGAGCTTGTTTGATGTCCATGGAAGAGATGATAGGCAGCCGTTGGTGAACATGGGTGTGGCTATGCTAGTAGCAGCAGCTGTTGGTGCTTTCCTCACCTATTGTTCTACGTCCTCTGGAAGAGCCAGAAACTAGTTCTTTCTTCAGGATAGAAATGGCACTGAATAACATTATTTGTATTTGTACAGCAATTGGTCATGCACCCTGTGACGGTTGTCAATTGGGACTTGTGAGGTGCTGAAGTCCATGGCGTAAATTAACCAAGGGCATGTAATATTGAGCACTGTATTCATGTATAGAAAAGGATGGGGTACTGCTTAAATATTCAGATTAGGCTAAATCCATGGTGTAAATGTATGACAAATAATTGCTCAATTTAGTTTAACTCCATCAAATCAATCAAAGGATTTCTTAATTGTGTTACTTTAGGAGACGACTCAACGAATAAATTTATTACCTTCCAAAATGAGTTGATACAAAAATCCCTCTATGGTTGGGTAGTCAGTAAATCCATGCACTTATTCTTATAAAAGTGCCTATCTTACCATTTTCAGTTCGATATATAATAATCTTATATTTATTCAAGGCAACAACCAATGTACAGACATGACATGCGTGTGTCTCGCATGTACAATCTTACATGTTTGTGTATTTGTGAATGAGTAAAACTGAAAATTTTGTTGATGAATGTGAAAAAATTGCTACTTCTTTTATTTTTGGCACAAACATTTTAATTTTAAAATAAGAATACATCTAAAAAATGATATGCTTTTTAGAAAAGGTATGCTATAATTGAGTGAAGTTTTATCAAAGCCCTGTTTAGGTCAATAATTTTACTTGGGAAAAGAAAATGAGAGGAAAATAAAGAGCAATTAAACTCATTTTCGCTTAACACTGTGTTTCGAACTTGGAAAATCTTTAGAAAAGGAAAGTAAAGGAAAATATAAAAGAATCTATTTTTTTTTTTATGTTTGGTTATCAAGAAAAGTAAGAAAAAAAACAAAAAATATTTCAAATTTATGAACAAAAATATAATTTTAGACACTATTTACATTTAATTTTTCATAATTTTTAACGATATTAAAATAAATTTTCATTTTTATTAGTATTTGAACCGAGGGAAAATATAGTGGAAAATCGGTTTCCTCCTTATTTACTTTCCTTTCCTTTTCCCAACCAGAATCATTGATCCAAACGGAACCTAAATATTATCTAAAATGAAATTTTATTTTAATATGATTAAAAATTAAGAAAAACATAACTTTAGTGATGTGTAAACTCGAAATTTTGTTTACAAATTTGGTTTTTTTTTTTTTTCTCAATATCCTCAATAACTAAAGATGAAAATATGAATTTCTTAATATATTTTTTCTTTTTTCAATATTTTTTGAGTTCAAATGGAGTCTAACTATTACCGCTAAAAATAAAAATATACTAGTAGAAGCAGAATTATTATTCATTACTGTTGTGGTTATTGTTGTAATGCCTTTTCTCGATTATTTAATTAATAATGCGCTTCAATGCTTGCTTAGCTGTTGATTTTTTTTTATTTTCTTTTCTTAAAATAATCATAAAAATATACCTTTTTCTCTAGTAGTTTTATATAATTCCCCTATGAATATGCTGAATTTTTTTTTAAAAAAAAGTATGATATTTTTATAATTATACGATAAATTACAAACATAAGGTAAAATTTGGGATCTAGTAATTACATCAAACCTGGCTAGAATTATTTCTTTCAAAATAAACCCTATTTTTTTTTTCTTTTCTATGTATTTTAATTTATACATTTTTTAAAATAAAAAATCACATTAAAAAAATTTAAAAAAAGTTTAAGTTTGAGACATAACATAATCTTATTTACTTGAAGAAAATAAAAATAAATAAATAAATAAATTATATTACCTAGTACAATTGACCTAAAAATTAAGAATATAGATAATTGCTCGAAAAAAAAAGAATATAAAGTTGACCTAGAATATAAGTAGATAATGTAACAATAATATCACAATATAAATAATAAATGTATATGTCTTCCTAATAATTGTGAAAAGAAGTTGATATGTATAATATATATTTTATTTCCTAATAATTCCTCATTAGGAAATATATTAGTAGATTTTTTGTTATTATTTATATTATAATATTATCATGACATGATAGCATCATAAAGAGTTAAGAAATTTTTATAATTTACTTATATGTAAACTTTATATTATTTTTCTTTTCAGGTAAATTATTTTTCTTTATTATTTATATTATAATATTATTATGACATGACGCAACATAAAGAGTTAATATTATCATGACATGACACATCATAAAAAGTTAAAAAAACCTTTATAATCTACTTATATGTCAACTTTATATTATTTTTCTCAATCTTAAGACTTTTTCTACTAGGCTACCTATTTTATTTTTTTCATAAATTAATTCTTTCCCCTTTTCTTTTCAAGAAAATAAGATCATGTTATGCCCCAAAATTATTTTCTTTTTAACTTTTCCATACTCTTTTTTAATATATATATATATATATATATATATATTTAAATATATGAGAAAGTCAAAAGATGCATTATCTCACAATCTAATGATCAGCTCCTACAGTCTTAAAGAGAATGATCTTACGAACCTTATGGCGGTTCCGAATCGTCAAACCAGGTCAAATCCGGCCCGAAATCGAAGAGAGAAGGCTGAGAGATCGTTTTCTAGAGAAAGAAGAAGAATTTTCCCGAGTTTCATGCTAAAAAATGAAAGAATTTCAATTTATAAGTAAGGTTTCATCGACGAGACACGTGGGTTCGTCGACGAGGCGCTATAGAGGCTTCGTCGACGAGAAGATACCTTCGTCGACGAAGTTCAGAGTTCCAAAATTCTCTCTCAGGATTCTTTCATCGACGAGTAACAAACTTCGTCGATGAGATTAGAAGGACATTCGTCGACGAGGCCTGCTTTCCTTCTTAAATCCTTCCTTTATCCCTTATTACCCATTAATCCATTTTATTCATTATATTTTCTAATTATTTTAAATTCCGGGTCATTACAGGCACTATCAAGCATTATACATATTATAGTCCAACTGATCCTCCTCCACCTGGTCCATTAATTCACTAGTGGCCCTTCATGCCAGTCGACTATCTCGATACCCACACTGAAAACGCATATGTGTGGTTGCACTGTACCTAAATATAGCAACGATACCACGCTTTAAGATTTTTAAGGCTTCTCCTAGTAACAAGTTGCGCTCCCAATATCATATATACAATTTATAATAAAACATACTAACATGTTTCCAATTCATAAATCATCTGTACAGTTCCAGTATTTTTACAAACTCATTCATTCATACTGTGGTATAAACCGACACACACATTTTCGGTTTAATCCTTTTCACATATAGAGTTCGGTATCTAACCAACACCTGTTTTTAGCATTTTCAAATAACAATTTGGAACTCCAGTTCGCATATTCCATAAACACACATCTCAATTCATTATAGTTCAATTTCATAACATATGTCACACTCATTTGATTCAATATACTATATTATAGTAAATAGTTCATAACATATCATTTAGATTGCAACAAGGATTTTAAGCATCTCCTATATTAAGTTTAATGCAAATAAAGTAGTTTTGAAAAGTTTGGAGATCATACGTCAAAACCCGATTTTTTTTCAAAATCGTAAAATCGTAAAATCGACATTTTTACCTGGTGAAACTTTACAAACAAGAAGTCAATACGTGCATATAAACATAAGCTATAGTTCTAGCGGTTTACTTTTCTAAAATAACTGATGTAAACAAATCCCCTTACCTATATCCTGAAATAAACTGAACGCTTGAAAACGACCCTTGACCTTTTTCACGAACTCAAGAATCTACTCAATTAGGATTGAAGATCTTAGCTCCTTGATCCTCGTGGTAACCTTCGATCGTCAAAACGGGCGACGAACAACAAATGATCAAAGAGAGAGAACTCGCCAGTTCTAGAGAGAGAGAGAGAGCTTTTGTGATTTTTTAACCATTAAGTAACCAAAAATGATATTTATAGACCACTTGAGCCAGTCAAATTCGTCAATGAATTGGTGCCTTTGATGACGAGCCACAGAAGGCTCTTCGTCAATGAACCTCTTCCCTCGTCAACGAACCCTAATATGATATTTTTCTTGTCGGTCGGGATCTCTTCATCAACGAGGCTTTGAATTTTCGGTGACGAAGCACAGAAGGGCCTTCGTCGCCGAGAACATGGACTTCGTTGACGAAGCCTTCAAAAATTCCTTTTTTTTTTTTAGCCTTTTTCTTATTTTATGGGTTCGGGTCTCTGCAGCTTAACTCCTCCGTGGGCTGGACTTCTCCTCGCCTCATTTCCCCCCATGGGCTCTCATCGCCTCATTTCCCCCATGGGCTCGAGGGGGAGTATTAATGTCCGTCCAATCTCATATCGTCTCTGTGAGCAGTTCCAAAACCAGTATAAGATCTTCTTAACTCTCTCTCCGTGACACCTAGGTTTTGAGGATGAGTTCTCTAACAATTACAAAGCAAACAAATGGTACAACAAACAATTGATAAAAAAGTGAACACATGACACATATATGCACACACAGAGAGACGAAAATGATCACCATAAGTTGAAACAAGGATGGTGAAAGTAGCCCCCAGGGCATTGGCACGGTGGATAAGTGCTAGCAATCCAGTCAAGGGATCATGTATTCAATCCTTGGGTGTGCTACTCGCAGAGCCAACAGTGATGCAGAGGCTGAAACTGTGTCCTGTGGTTGGTAAACGAGAGATGTCCCATGCTCAGGTTTGACGAATGCCTAACCGACGCCAAAAACTATTACAGCATCCGATTAACTTGGCCGGCGAACCAGGGGGGAGGGCCGCCAACCCATGAGTTTGATTCCACATTGGGAAGGGTCCGAAGAGTAGCTCGTTGATGCCTGTAGTTCTCATGATAATCCAAAATAAAAACAAAAAACAAAAAACAGCGAAAGCAATGGAAAAAATCTGAATGCAAGCAGGTGCAAATGGCCAAAGCACAAATGTTTAATGCTTTTTTTTTTCTCTTTTAATAACTCGAAACTCTAACTTGAGCAAGCCCATCGAATCCATCTAAGCGGCACTAAACCGAATACGTATAAGTGAGCACCAACTTGTTCAAAAAGTTCAAGCATATCAAGTCTTGGGTCCAACCATGTATATAAGAACCCATCATCCACTCAATTTTTTCAATATGAGATTTTGAATAGAAATTTTATATATATATATATATATATATATATATATATATATATATATATATATATATATTGTAGCTTATCTTGTTCTTCTAGTTTATTTATGTTTTTCTTGCAGGTCATGCAAAGGGCAAAGGGGGTGTGCATTGCATGCCAAGACATGCATATATGCATTGGAAATGATTAAGGAATACTCTCTACTTCAATTTTCCAAATTAAAGGTCACCAAAAACCAAAGCAATCAAACGGGAATGGTTTCATCAAAAAGCAAACGCACAATAATATATATCCAGCAGTCCCGTCCAAACATATTTCAGATGGTTGATTTTGCTTGTAATTAGCCGAGGAAATTAAAGGTAGGTAGGTCGGCGCCCGGCCGCAGATATATAAAATGGCTACCGGAAAACGAAGCCGCTGTTGTGGAGCATCACAAGCTAATTACCCGAATCATGCCAATACAGAAACGTCCACCTATGAATGGGAACAATCAGAACGAGCTCATACTCTTATCGTTTCTCCTCCTCCAGGTTCGTTTATTTATCCCCTTTTTTAATTAATTATTCCTATCCATCATATATAAATCTAGTTCGAGTGCGATATTATTCACTTTGATCAACTGGTCTCACGAATTTGTTCTATATAATATATCTTACGTAGTAGTTAGAGTCCAAATCAATATTATAAATTTACGATTTTTTTAATATACATCTTATATATCATGTTTAATTGTAAAATTTTTGCTATGTTAGAATCTTTTTTGTATTATTTTTATTTTTATTTTTCTGTTTGTTTGTTTTCCTTTCTATATATTTGAGAAATAGATTATGAAAATGTGTTTGTTTATGTGTCTAGTTTTCCATATATATATATATATATATATATATATATATATATATATTATTTTAAGTTATTTTTAAAAATTTAGAATTTATGATTTTTAGTTGTTTTTTTGGCACTAAATCATTCATTATATATAATTTTTAATTAAATTTAAAATGAACAATGTGAATTCAAGATATAATAAAATAAAAATATCCATAAAATTTTTCAAATTTTTAAAAATAAGAAATCTTTTAAGAAAAAAAATATATTTTTTTTCTATTTTTCAACTGTCGTGTACGATAAGACTATTCTTGTTCTAGTAAAACAATAATTTTTAAAAAAAATATATTATAAGTTAAGTAAAATAATTATAATAATTTCTATTCATATTATAGTATTTTTCAATTTGTATTATTTTAATTATGGTTTAAATTTTTTGTTTGATTCAAGAATAAAACTGAGAATTTTTTCAATCAATTTGTATCATTTTTCCTATTTTTATTATTATTTTTTAATTCTAATTTGATTCATAGATAAAAATGAGAATTTTTTCAACCAAACTTATAATTAGTCTAGTTTTAGAAATATTAACCAAACAGATTGTTGGTTTTCAATTTTAATTTTAATTTTTATTCATAATTTTTCATAATTTATAGTAGTAACATTGAAAGATCCCTTAGTGCTCGGACCAACACAAATAATATGTAATCAGTAGCAAGTATTTCTAATTAAGTCTAACATAAAGTAGCCATTTCTTATAAGTGTTTTTCATCAATAATTTTTTTTTTGTTTTGTTTTTTGAAATCATGGTATTTGAGACCTTTAGAACACTCGACTAATTCATCGGGATGATGAGTCTACTCCTTTACCCGTCTCCACTTTTCCGTTAATTTTATTAACCAAAACTAACAAACAAATGGACAAACAAACAACAGGGCCGACTCTTCACAATATGGGGCCCTAGGCGAGATTTAATCAGGGATCCTTAATATTTTGTTTAATATATTTTTTTTCTTTCTTCTTTTCTCATCTCCGAATTCATATTTTTTCGTTGACATAATTAAATTTCAAAATTTACACTAACTATAAATTGACAAATTATGTAAACAAATAAAAATAAATTTAATAAATCTATAGAAATATTATATCGAAACAATATAACCTAATTATTATTATTATTATTATTACAAATCGAATGGCGAGTAAGGCTTTAGAGATATCGGATTTTTTCCGAGTACAACGCAACCTCAAAACTTCCAAAATCTAAGAAAAAATAGAAAAAAAAATCAGAGTGAAAATAATAGAAAAATAAACATTGAAATCAAAATTAGGGTTGATGAAAATTATAGAAAATCAGAGGTCCGAAGATGATGAACGCAAGAGTCGGAGTAAAAATCATAGAGATACCAAGAGATGAGAGTGAGAGAGTGTGAGAGATGGAAATATTTTTTTAGAGAGGTTAAGAGAGAGAGATGAGAGTAATAGATACTTAAAAATATAATAATGTTGTTAATTGGGAAGTCAATGGGACTTGAAAAAAAAAAGAATTAAATTGAATTTATTTTATATTTTAAAATATAATTTCATTTATTTGTTAGTTGGAAGTCAGTGTATAGGAAGAGAGCATAATAAATAATGTTAACATTATTTAATTTTAAAAAATTTGAGACCCAAAAATATATTATTATATTAAAAAAAATTTGGGAGCCCAAAAGGCAAGCACTTCGGCCGCCTAAAGGAAGAGCCGGCCCTGACAAACAAACAAACAAAACACACAAAGCTAGTATATATTGTTATGAAATAGTATATTTACTTCTCAATTAGGTTTATTAATCAAATAGGCACACTTAAAATTTAAAAATCACACTAAATGGTCTATATTAATATTTAAAATAGAGTAACATTTATAGTAGACGCATTAAATTCTTTCCCCACCCCTTCACAGGGCTTAAGAGGGAGCACTTAACGGTGACAGTTGAGGGTGTCCTCAAGATTCAGGGACGGCGCAGTAATGACCGAACCTCGACCCATTTCAACAAGGAATTCCCAATTCCAAAGGACTGCATCATGGAAGAAATCACTGCCAAGTTTGAGAGAGGAAGAGTTTCCGTTTCAATGCCCAAGACTATTACTCTTAACACCAAAGCCACCACCATCACCACAACTTCTAAATCTGCCATTGAGACTACTGCTCGAGCCATTACCTCAGCCATGGCACCCCAATCCCCTAGAGCTGCCACAGGAAGCCGCGGTGGTAGAGCATCACAAGCTAATGACCCGAATCAAGCCAATACGGAAATTGAATGGATAGAAGAAGCAGGAGCTCCTACTCTTCTCTTTTATCCTCCTGATGGTTAGTTTATTTATCCCCCTTTTTAATTAATTATTCCTATGGATCGTTTCGTGTATAATGTTCATATGTAATGGTGTTGGATCCAACTCTGATGAAAGCATTATTCACTTTAAACTAGCTATTGACCTTGATCACGAGTTTGTTCTATATATTAATATATCTCACATAGATAGAGTCTAATATTACTTCTAATTTTGCAAAATACTAACAATAGCTAATGGTAAAATTTTTGCGATGTACCATTTTCTTTTCATGTTTTTTGTTTTCCTTTCTATATAGTTAAGAAAGAGATTATGAAAATGTATTTATTTATGTGTCTAATTTTCTATTTATAATTTCGATTTTAATTTATATTTAAAAAAAAAGAATTTTTTTTGCATTAAATCATTCATTTTTAATTAAATTTCAAATAAACAAAGCGAATTTAAAATATAATAAAATGAAAATATCCATAAAGTTCTTCAAATTTTAAAAAATAAAAATGTTTTTTAGGAAAAAAATATATTTTTTTGCCCTTTTTCAACTATCACGTACATTAAGATTGTTCTCGTTCTAGTAAAAATAAATAAATTTTTAAAAATATAATAGTTTAAGTAAAATAATTATAATAATTTCTATTCATATTATAGCATTTTTTTTAATAAAAAAATTGCATTATTTTTCATTTTTGTCAAGTGTTACATATATAAAGTAGCCATTTCTTGTAAGTATTTCTCATTGATATTTTTCTTTGAACATTCTCCTTTATCCGCTTGTCAATTTGATATTCTTGTATTTTTATTATTTTAATTATACTTTTTAATTATTATTTGATTAAAAGGAAAAATAAACATGAATTCAATTACATTAAATTTATTTTAGTTTTGTATGTATTAAACAAAAATGTTGTTAGTTTTAAATTTTTAGTTTTTGTTTCCATAAATTTTAACAATGACACTAAGTGCCAAGTGACCCTTAATTCCTAGAATTTTTATCTTTGATTACTCTTACCAATAGGTCAATTAAAAACCTTCATACATTAGAAATTATAAAGGTGACCTCTCCTTCCACATGTCTGTGTGCCTATATTTTCGATATTAGACATATGATAAATTGGTCAAGTATCTAAAGAGGGGATGTGTTTTCAATAGGAAAGAGGCACAAAGACATGTAGAGGGGAGGTTCTAACAAAGAAAAAGAAATTTTGAGTGGATGCTTCAAATTCTTTTCTCCTACCCCCCCCCCCTTGGCAGGGTTTAAGAAGGAGCACTAAACGGTCACAGCTGAGGGTGTCCTCAAGATTGAGGAACAGTGCTCTACTCGCCCAAACCAACGGATCTATTTCATGGTCTTTCCAATTCCAAAGGATTGCATCATAAAAGAAATCACTTCCATCTTTGAGGGAGGAAAAGTTTATGTTTCAATGCCCAAGAAAACTATTACCACCACCACCACCACCATCACAACTACTGTTGGTGCTACTACTAATACTATTTCTCAAGTCATTATAGATATTGGTAGTGAAGATAAAACCAAGCAGATAAATAATTTGGATGCCACAAGGGCTACTCGTACTATTGCTCGACCCATTAATGGTGATGAAGATAAAACCAACGAGATGAATATTAATTCAGACGCTACTGATACTATTGCTCGACCCATTAATGGTGATGAAGATAAAACCAACGAGATGAATATTAATTCAGACGCTACTGATACTATTGCTACACCCATTAATGGTGGTGAAGATAAAACCAAGGATAATATTGCAGCAAAAGCAGACCAGTTAGCACCATCTCCAAGCACCCCGTCCCCTGCCACAGGCAACCTGCCGGCGCCTAATTCGTCTCCGAAGGATGGCGCTCCATCGGAAATGATTACTGAAAATTGTGCTGAAAGGGGCACCAAAGAGACAAAGGGAAGGAGTGGAACAAATGGGAAGCCTACCGAATTCGAAAAGGCTCCAAGTGCAGCGCTGCAAGACGGTGACAGGAAAGTAAATGGTGAAAAAGGCAAGGGATCATCAGCAAATGGTGTCACAATGACCCAGAGCAAGAAAAATTTGGAAAGGGGTGATGGGTCAACTTCTTTTCCCGGTGGTGAAGATAAAACCAATGAGATTAATAATTCTGGCGCCTCTGAGGGAAGAGACACAAGAGATGCAGAAATCACTGGCAGAGCTTATTCCAGCGCTATGAGCTTGTTTGATGTCCATGGAAGAGATGATAGGCAGCTGGAGGCGAACATGGGTGTGGCTATGCTATTAGCAGCGGCTGTTGGAGTTTTGCTCACCTATTGTTCTACGTCCTCTGGAAGACCCAGAAACTAGTTCTTCCTTCAGGGAAGGAATTGCACTGAATAACATTAATTATTTGTATTTGTACAGCGATTGGTCATGCACCCTGTGACGGTTGTCAATTGGGACCTGTGAGGTGTTGAATTCCATGGTGTAAATTAACCAAGGGCAAGTAATATTGAGCACTGTATTCATGTATAGAAAAGGATGGGGCACTGCTTAAATATTCAGATTAATTAGGCCAAATCCATGGTGTAAATGTATGACAGATAATTGCTCAATTTAGTTTGTCCATCAAACCAAACAGGATTTCTTAATTGTATTACTTTAGGAGACTACTCCACGAATTAATTTACTACCTTCCAAAATAACACTACAACTCCTTGTTTTAAAGCGTCGATACAAAAATCTATTGAAATAGTAAACTTGATTGGAGATGGCCGGTAGCCCACCACTGTTGATTTCTCTCTAATTGGTAGGTAACCTACTCCACCTACCAGCCCATCTCTGTTGAAGATTTGCTCCCACATTTGTTGATTATTTTGGTTTAGTATCTGCTATAAATAGAAGTGTGTGTGTGCAATGTAATGTGGTGTGTTGAGAGTGTAAAGCCAGTGAGCGTGAGAGAGTTTTATTTTTGAAGTTCTCTGTATCCATTTTGAGATTGAAATACATTATTGTTGTATTTATTTTCACTGAGTTTCAATCACAACCAGTGACTGAGCATTCCTCTCCACCCATTAGTGGTATCAGAGCGTCCAGGTACGCCAGCATTCACCAAACAAAGGCGAGGAGAAATTCAATTTTCTTCCCAGTTTTGAAGTTGCTCAAAATCCAAAATTAAGCCTACCCTACCATTGTGCAATTCGACTCGATACGATTCCAACGATGAAAACCACATCGCAAACAGACTTCGGGAGGCGTTGCATGCGCTCACATGCGCCTCATACGGTTTCAGCGCTTTTCCCACGCCGCACTCGCCGACGAAGACTCTGGCTGCCGGTGACACGCACCCACGCGCTCTGCACGCATCTTCCTCGCCCGCTTGGTGAGATCCGACCCGACCAGCAACCCGCGACCTGAATCCGCGACCAGCAAACCGGATCCGTACTTGTGGCCTAACCCGCTTCTGACCTGCATCCCAACCACCGACACGCGGCACGTGCAGACGCTGCCATGTGGACTAACGGTAAGTTTTAACGCCGTTAAAATAAACCGGCCACTTTAAAAACCACCCGAAAATTCCTGTAGCTGGTTCAGTGTTTTTTAAACCAGTTCTTTGCAACTCAAAACCGGTTCCTAAGGTTTTTCGACCTTTTGAACACATTGGTAGCATCAGATTTGCCAAAATCAGTCCCCATTTTTCTGTTTTTATATATTAAATTCAATGGCTAATGGTACTACCCAAGCGGTCATTCCAAAATTGACCCGGGAGAATTATGACAACTGGTCGATTCAAATGAGAGCCCTTCTAGGTGCTCAAGATGTCATGGACATTGTTGAAGATGGGTACAGAGAAAGCCCATCAAAAGAAGCCGAAGTAGCTATGTCAGATGCTCAAAGAATGACCTTACGAGCCAATCGAAAGAAGGATTGTAAGGCGAAATCCAAAATCTACCAAGGCCTTGATAAGGCCACGTTCGAAATCATCCCCTCTGCCAAGACATCCAAATAAGTTTGGGACTCTCTCCATCGAACACACAAAGGTATAGATAAAGTGAAAAAGATTCATCTTTAGACATTGCGAGGTGAGTTCGAATCTCTAAAAATGAAGTCTATTGAATCTATTGCTGACTACTATACATGAGTTATGATAGTATCAAATCAATTGAGAAGAAATGGAGAGACTCTCAATGATGAGAGAATTTGTAAGAAAATTTTATGATCTCTAGATCCAAAATATGATTATATAATTGTGACCCTAGAAGAAACAAAAGATTTGGAAACAATGTCCGTAGAAGAACTTGTGGGCTCACTCCAAACCCATGAGCAGAAAGTCAACAGAAGAAGTGATGATAAAACACTAGAGCAATCCCTCCAAACGAAGTTGTCCCTCACTGCAGATAGATACGACAAAAGGGGGACGTCACAACAAGGAAGATGACGAGGCCGAGGATCTCGTGGAAGAATTTTGGAAACTTTGACTCCAGAGGAGGTGGCAGACGCGGAAGAGGTCCCACTAGAGGAGGACGAAATCAATAGAACTATGTCCTACGAGGCAAAGAACAAGGAAGAAGAGGAGGATACAATAACCACTTGAATGTAGACAAAATAAACATTCCATGCTATAACTGTCAGAAGTACGGACACTATAGCAATGAGTGTTGGGGATGACAACAAGAAAAGGTTTACGAGGAGGCTAACCTTGTCGAAACTGAACATGCAGATGGAGAATCGTTGATGCTGATGGCACACAATTCAACTCCCCAGGACCAAAGCGTTTGGTACCTTGATTCTAGAGTCAGCAACCATATGACTAGCAAAAATAACTTATTCTTTGAACTTGATGAGAAAGTTCAGGAGGAGATCTCTTTTGGCCATAATTCTAAAATCCCAATCCGAGGGAGAGAAGATGTTTTGATCAAACAAAAGTCTGGAGATCATGCTTACATCTCCAACGTCTACTATGTGCCAGCCATGAACTAATATACTTAATCTCGGACAGCCCGTGGAGAGAGGCTACCGAATTAGCCTTAGTAATAAATAGATGATGATTACAGATGCTCGAGGAAAGCTTGTTACTCGAGTTCAAATGGAAAAGAATTGAATGTTTCTGCTCGCCATCCTACATGATACGGCAAGGTGTTTGAGCGCTATCATTAGCGACAAAGACTGGCTATGGCATCTAAGGTTTGGGCGTCTAAATTTTGAAAGTTTGAAACAATTGGGAAGCAAGAAGATGGTGAAAGGCTTACCCAATATCCACCATCCAAATGTAATATGTGAAAGTTGTATTCTGAGTAAGCAACACAAAAATAGTTTTGGAAAGCAAGTCGACTGGAGATCAACCATGCCACTCCAGCTAATACACACGGATGTGTGTGGTCCACTAAGACCATTTTCTAATGGACAGAATCGAAACTCCTGACCTTCATCGATGACTACAGCAGGAAGACGTGGGTCTACTTCCTAAAAAGAAAATCAGAGGTGTTCGACAAGTTCAAAGAGTTCAAAGCTCTTATGGAGAAATAGAGTGGCTACCGCATCAAGTCACTCCCGTCAGACCAAGGAGGAGAATACAGGAACTAAGCTTTCCTGGAATTTCTTAGGCATCAAGGGATTCAAACATGGTTCACACCAACCTACACTCCCCAGTTGAATGGTGTAGCCGAAAGGAAGAATCGCACAATCCTTAACATGACCAAAAGTATGTTAAAGGATAAGAATGTGCCCAAAAGTTTTTGGTCAGAAGCAGTGTTATGTGCAGTTTATCTGCTCAATCGGTGTCCTACAAAGAGTCTTGATACAAAGACACCATATGAAGCCTGAAGTCTCACAAGCCTAGTGTGAGTCATCTTAGGGTGTTTGGCTCCATAGCCTACGCCAAGATCCCAGAAGCAAAAAAGACAAAACTGGATGATAAAGGAGAGAAGTGTATCCTTGTAGGATACAACGATAGCACCATGGGATATCGACTCTACAACCCCATCAACAAGAAAGTCTTTCACAGTCGGGATGTCATTTTTGAAGAAAATGAGTCTTAGAAATTGGACCAGGCTGAATGTTCCAAAGATGCAGAATTGACACTTGAAAGAGAAGAACCTACACAAACAAGAGAAGTGGCTATCGAGCCACAAGTTCCCGAGCTGCAGACACCTCCACGTGGTTCACCACAGAGGAATGAAACTCCATCACCAATAGAGTGTGAAATCTCAGACATGTGACCTAGAGGATCTCGAAATATAGCCGACCTGTATGAAGCTATAGAACCAATAGAAGAGTATGTTACTCTATACTGTCTATGGTTGACCAGCGACTCGATTAGCTTTGAGGAAGCTAACGAAGAAGACAAATGGAGAAAAGCGATGGATGAGGAGATTCAATCCATCGAGAAGAACAAGACTTGGGAGTTGACAAATCTCTCGAGGGGCCGCAAAACTATTGGAGTGAAATGGGTCTACAAGACCAAGAAGAATGCTCAAGGAGAAGTTCAAAGATACAAAGTAAGACTTTTCGCCAAAGGTTACAAGCAAAAAGAAGTGATTGATTATGGAGAAATCTTTGCCTCGGTTGCCAGACTTGAAACCATCAGATTACTAATTTCACTATCAGCACAAAATGGATGGAAGATTTACTAGTTGGACGTGAAATCAACATTTCTGAACAGTTTTTTGGAAAAAGAGATCTATATCGACCAACCACCTGGATATGTGAAGAAGGGCAAAGAAGATAAAGTGTATAAGTTGAAGAAAGCACTCTATGGCTTGAAGCAGACACCTCGTGCGTGGAACATGAGGATTGATGACTACTTCCAGAAGAATGGATTTGAGAAGTATCCCTATGAGCATGCGCTATACATGAAGATGGAGACAAATGGAAGCATGCTGATAGCCTGCCTATATGTTGATGATCTTATCTTCACCGACAACAATCCATAAATGTTTTCCGCTTTCAAGAGGAGCATGGTCAGGCCAAATGGCTCACTTCCTTGGCATAGAAGTCGTGCAAAGCGAGAAGGGAATCTTCATCTCCTAGAGCCACTATGTAAAAGAAGTACTGAAGAAGTTTAGGATGGACAAATGCAATCCTGTGACAACTCTAGTTGAAAATGGATTGGAATTGAGAAAAAATGAGGAAGGAGATGTTGACCCCACATATTTCAAGAGTTTGGTTGGAAGCTTGAGGTATTTGACGTGCACCAGACCAGACATACTCTATGGAGTTGGACTTGTTAGCAGGTATATGGAGACTCCTGACCAGTCCCACCCGAATGCAGCAAAAAGGATACTCCGATATGTCAAGGGTACCATCACCGATGGTATGTTCCATTCATCAAGAGGTGATTGCAAATTTATCGGCTATTTAGATAGCGATTGGGGAAGAGATCTTGATGAAAGAAAAAGCACGACGGGATTCACATTTTTCATGAGAGATACAACGTTTACATGGTCTTCGAAGAAGCAACCCATCGTAACGTTATCATCATGTGAAGTTAAGTATGTTGCTGCCAGCTCAACTGTTTGTTATGGTATATGGATTATAAATGTACTGAAGTATCTGAGATTTCTTCAAAATAATCCCATAGAAGTCTACATCGACAACCGATGAGCGATTGCACTTGCGAAAAATCCAGTTTACCATAAAAGAAGCAAACATATTGATACTCGATATCATTTTATTAGGGAGCATGTAAAGAATAAAGAAGTGGAGTTGATATCTTGCAGAACATATGATCAGATTGCTGACATTTTCACAAAACCACTCAAGCATGATATTCTTGCAAGACTGAAGACAATGCTCGGAATGACAAAGAGTCAAGTTTAAGGGGGAATGTTGAAATAGTAAACTTGACTGGAGATGGCCGGCAGCCCACCGCTGTTGATTTCTCTAGAATCGGTAGGCAACCTACTCCACCTACTAGCCCACCTCCGTTGAAGATTTGCTCCCACATTTGTTGATTATTTTGGTTTAGTATCTGCTATAAATAGAAGTGTGTGTGTGTAATGTAATGTGGTGTTTGAGAGTGTAAAGCCAGTGAGCATGAGAGAGAGCTTTATTTTTGAAGTTCTTTGTATCCATTTTGAGATTGAAATACATTGTTGTTGTATTTATTTTCACTGAGTTTCAGTCACAACCAGTGAGTGAGCGTTCCTCTCCACCCATTAAAATCCCTCTATGATTGAGCAGTTAATAACTTCATGCACTTATTCTTATGGAAGTGCCTATCTTGCCATTTTCAGCTTGATATATAATAATCTTATAGTTATTCATTTGCAATGTTATATTTTATAATTTATTTACATATAAACGCAACAACTTATGTGCAGACATGACATGTGTGCGTCGCATGTACAATCTTATGTGTTTGTGTATTTGTGAATGAGTAAAACTGAAAATTTTGCTGATTAAAGTGAAAAAATAGCTACTTCTTTTATTTTTGGCACAAACATTTTAATTTTAAAAATAATAATACATCTAAAAAAATGATATGTTTT
Source organism: Malania oleifera (assembly GCF_029873635.1). Classification (NCBI taxonomy): domain Eukaryota; kingdom Viridiplantae; phylum Streptophyta; class Magnoliopsida; order Santalales; family Ximeniaceae; genus Malania; species Malania oleifera. Next base: position 29,095,657 of record NC_080426.1, on the reverse strand, counting down.
TTAGAAAAAAAGTATGCTATAATTGAGTGAAGTTTTATCAAAGCCTAAGAGTTTGTTTAGGTCAATAATTTTACTTGGAAAAAGGAAATGAGAGGAAAATAAATAGCAATTAAACTCATTTTTGCGTATATTTTCCTTCTCTATTAACACTGCTTTTGGAACTTAGAAAATCTTTAAAAAGGAAAGGAAAGGAAAATACAAAAGAATTTTTTTTTTTCAAGGAAAGTAAAAAAAAAAAACAAAAAAATATTTCAAATTTATGAACAAATATAATTTTAGACACCATTTACATTTAATTTTTCTTAATTTTTAACGACATTAAAATAAATTTTCATTTTTATTAGTATTTGAACCGAGGGAAAATATAGTAGAAAATCGGTTTCCTCCTTATTTCCTTTTCTTTCCTTTTCCCAACTAGAATTGTTGATCCAAACGGAACCCAAATATTGTCTAAAATGAAAGTTTATTTTAAAATGATTAAAAATTAAGAAAAACTAAATTTAGTGATGTGTAAACTCGAAATTTTGTTTACGAATTTAGTTTTTTTTTCTCTCTTTTCTCAATAACTAAGAATGAAAATGTGAATTTCTTAATATTTTTTTTCTTTTTTAATATTTTCTGAGTTCCAAATGGAACCTAAATATTACCCCAAAAATAAAAATATACTAGTTAAAGAAGAATTTTTTTTTTGGATTAATAATGCTCTTTAATGCTTGCTTAGTTGTTGAGATTTTTTTTAATTTTATTTTCTTAAAATAATCACAAAATATACCTTTTTCTCTAGTAATTTTATATAATTCCCCTATGAATATGCTGAAAAATTTTAAAAATAGTATGATATTTTTATTATTATACGATAAATTACAAACAGGAGGTAAAATTTGGGATCTTGTAATTACGTCAAACCTCATGGAGCCGGGCGTAAATGTAATCCTTTTTGCACCGTAAAACGACGCCGTTTTAGAAGGGTCTCCTGTTTTGCTTTCATTCCCCGACCATCTCCTATTCCCCCCTCGCTCTCAGACAGGCAGTGTGTGGAACTCCGACGCCGGAGGTCCTCTCTCTCTCTCTCTCTCTCTCTCGCTCCCCCTAATCGCGTTTCGAAGTATCTTTTTTGTGTCGATTTATATACAATGCGTTGGCTCAGTAGTTCTGTTTTTTAAAGGTGGAGCCATGCTCAGGAGCCCCTTGCTAGAATGCGGCAGTCCAGGCTAGGGTTTCTTTTGCTGTCTGCTGCTTCTTCCAACCACAGGAGATTGCTGACGACCCATAATGCTTACTTTGCTGCCCTTCGAACCACGCGCCGCAGATTCTGCTCCTACGCCGCCGAGCAGTTCTCCGACGATGAGTACGAGTGCGACTTTGAGACCCATAGTGTATGTTTGCCCTTTTAATTCAAATCGAGCTCCTCTCCAAAGAGGAAAAGAAGTGAAAAGAAACGAATTTTTTTAGTTCTGATTGGGTAATTGTTTCTTAGGTTGGGAATGGAGAAGTTCAATGCTTTATGCCCTGTTTGTTTGGTGACTAGGCGATGTAGAAAAGAAGAAGGAATGAATTGGATATGGACTAAATATAATTATTTGACTTAGTTGATGAGATTCTGATGGCTGGAAAACACGTTTATATCAGTTCAAATGTTTGGATTCTTATCATGTGTTTTTTTTTTTTTCGTTGCACCATTTAACAACAACAACAACAACAACAACAGCAACAACCAAGTCTTAACTTGTTCCGGCCATATGACTTTTTTTTTTTTTCTGCTAATTTACACGATATTGCGTAATATCCTCTAACAAGTAGAGGGCTTTTAAATTTAGCATAATTTTTTCAGTTTTGTTTTGTAATCATCAATCCATAGGGTGGTGGGTGGTGCACATGTTTTGTTCCATCAGGAATAATTGTGGAATTGATAGCTTTACACAAAGTTGCAGATACTTTGAGGTTTCCATGTGAATTCAAAAAATAGCTTTTTGTATATTGAAGTTTGGTTTCTATGATGGGTTTTGAGTTGCATAAATTCCAGTTCAGATTGCTGTCAATTAGAAGTTTAAAAAAATCAAGAAATTTGTAAAGCTGAAACATTATGTGGATGGCAGGCATCTTCCTCAGTGGCCAACATTGATGAATGGAAATGGAAACTCAGCTTGCTGTTACGCAATGAGCATGACCAAGAAATCGTGTCAAGAGATAAAAGAGATAGGAGAGACTATGAGCAAATCTCTAACCTCGCCAATAGGATGGGACTTTATAGGTAAAAGCACTTCGTTGTATTGTATTTATTACTGGTTGAAAGAATATGGTTAACCTTATATCATACTTGGCTGGATGTTTAGTGAAATGTATGGTAAGGTGGTGGTTGCAAGCAAGGTTCCACTCCCCAACTACAGACCGGATCTTGATGATAAGCGACCACAAAGGGAGGTAAGAACTAGCGAGTGATCTCTAGAAAGCATTTCATTCAATGTTTTTATTTTTTTTATTTTTTTATTTTTAATTTTGATAAATATATAAATGAAATGGAAAGAGAATTCTATTAAAAGAGAAAATAAAAATATGGCCTAGAGAATATGCCATCTTCCAGTCTGAGAAGAAAGGATACCAACAAAAAGAAAAAAGGAAAAATAATCATAGAACAATGTTAATGAAGTAAAGCAATCCAACCTTAGCTGCCTCTAAAAATGCCATTTATTGAACACCGAAGTGATGCAAAAAAGGACCACCTTACTACAAGCCATGCAGGAGTAGTACCATTATTATTGAAGATTAAAATATTCCTCTCCATCTGTATTGCTAAATAATTGCAAGAATTGTGCACCTCCAAAGAGTCTTTATCTCATTCTCCTTCCCCAACTATTTCCAAAAACACCAAATGGATTATTCTACATACTTGAAGTAAGAACAATGTGTACAAGTCTCTCAACTACCAAAATACAGTGCACACTAATGGTGACAGTCTTATTTTGCTTTCTTCTCTAAAGCAATCCATTGTACTAAGTTTATTTAAGATTGCGGTTTCAAGTGAAAGCCTTTATTTTAAATGGAACTTTAAGGCCTTTTTAGTTGTGGAAAAAAATTAATTTCATTTTCCTTTTTGAGTTTTCCCAAAGGATTACAAAAGTATCACCTTGTTGAATGGTTTTCCTGTATATGTAGAACTTATAAAACAATAAATGATGTTTTCTAATTTTTTTTAAAAAAATTGGAAAATTGAAAAACAAGGTGACATTTTTTGTATTTCTTTGGAAAATTGAATTGGAAAATAAAATTATTTTACACAAGCAAACAGGCCCTTAATTTCCAAATAAATTAATGTAAGGGAAAAATGAGTAGCTCTAGGCTCATGTGTCAAATGATTGGAAAAAGGCTTGAGAGAAAAGTTTTTGAAAAAATCCTAATCCCAATTCTTTTATCCCTCCCCAAAGATGTACAAAAGGAACTAAGGATATCTGATGACGGGATTAGTTCATTCATCTCTCCCCCTGTGAGTTGCTTAAAAAAGTGAAAAAGTGAAAATTCCATGATTCCATGGTTCGCAAATTAAGAAAAAAAAAATAAAAAAATCAGAGGCTAGAACATCATGAAGGCTAGACAAATGAAGAATATGGGAAAAAGCTCGAGCTAAAGGAGCCTCCCCACCCATTTCTCATCTTAAAATCAGATACTGTTCCTATTACCCCAAACCCAATAATAAACATGTGGGGAAAAAGATTGGACGTTTGTGAAATTAATTTCTAGGGACTTGCACAAGTCATACCAGATTTGACTTTAGCATCCCACATACCCACACATTCTATTAAATGGTAGTCTTACTATGGATTACCTTTTTCCAAGGAGAGAGTCAAGCTCCAAAATAAAAAAAAAGAGTGCTATTACCCCTTCCTCACTAAGAAAATCTACTTGGATACCAAATTACCTAGATCCAATCCTCCCTCCGTCTCTCCCTCCCTCCTTCTAAGAGTTTTAGACCTACTCACCTATCAATAGTCTCCCATCTCACAAGATGATTCCTAGTTTTGTGACTCCTATCAGACCATTAAATTTTTTTGATGAACAAAGAAAGTTATTAGAAGAGCGCAAAATGTATGACACAAAAAAAGAAAAAAGAAAAGAAAAAGGGAAAAAAAAAAACAAGGAGAATAAAAAATCGTCCCTTTACATCAAAATGGGGAGAATAAAAAGTCATCCCTTTACATCAAGAGAAACTAATTACAAAGATCACAATCTAAACCCAAAAGCAAACTCAATGCTGTAAAGCCAACCAATCCCTCTTCCCAGGTCTTCCAAAGAAACCCAACGAAAGAATCCATTTGTTGAGAGGCCTAAGACTCTCTACAGTGCAAGATAAATCACTCTACTCCAAAGAAAATTGTTAGCAGTATCCACACTTTCAAATATTCTGGTGTCCCTCTTCAACTAGACACACCAAATAAAAGGCATAGAGTGCATTGCCATAAAGCTTTTCTATCCTTACCTTTACCAAATTCCCTAAACGTGATGGCACAAAATGGTTTCAATGTGTAGGGACAAACTTGGTCTTCACAAATATACCAAATAATTTATTCTAAATAGCCAACGTGAAAGAACAATGAAGAAATAGATGTGCGCAAGTCTCTTTTGAAGAAAATCATTGGTGTTGATTCTTTCAAGTATTGCAGTCCAAATGAAAGTTTTTATTTTTGAGGGAGCTTTCACTTTCTAAATCAATGGGTACAAAGCAAAACTATCTGCAGTAGTGTCACGAATCAAGTAAGAGAAAAAAGATTTACAAGAGAATTTCCCCGAAGTATCTAAGCTCCAAACCCTTTTATCGCTCTTCAATTGAACATGAAAAGAATCGAGCAACTTGGTCAAGAGAGCCAACTCATCTCTCATTAAGTTTCCTCCCAAAATGGAAATTCCAAGAATGGCTATCTTCTTGGAAAAGAAGAAAAACTGAAATAGTGGTATCATATTTCTTTGATCAGTAAGGAGAAATTTATATTAGTAGTGCATCAAGGGGATGCCATCCTAAGGTACAAAACATCAACCGCTTTGTAGGGGTATTATGAAGATTAGATAATCGAAAAAGACGAGGTGATGCAATAGACAAAGGCATCTCCCCCACCCAATGGTCTTCCCAAAAGTGAGTTTGCTCCCCATTACCCACTAAATACTAGACTTTAGGAGGAAGTAATCATAAATTTGAGATATAAACTTCCAAGGACTTGAATAAGTAATGTTAAATCCCACTTTAAGATCTCACCCATTTTGTAGTATTTCTAATATACTATGAATTACCTTATGCCAAAGAGAATTAGGTTTTAAAGGAAAGCGCCATAATCATTTACTCATCAAAGAAATGTTTTTGGACACCAAATTACCAAAACCCAAGCCTCCCTCGCTTTTAGGCACATTGTCTCCCAACCTACAAGATGATATCTACTACCTTCTCCTGCACTCAGCCATAGGAAATCCCCTCATTAACTTCTCAGGCGCCAATCTTGCTTGGATTCTAAAAAGAAAATTATAATACAAAGGGATAGAAGATAAACAAGTGTGGATGAGGGTAATATGACCCCCTAGAGTGAAGAACGCTCCTTTGCACCTGTCCAATCTCCTAGCCACTCTCTCAAAACAGGGTTCCAGCAAGAGTCAACATTGGGGTTACCACCTGGGAGGACACCTAAATAAGTAATAGGCCAAGTCAAGACGGCGTTAACCAGCTAGTCTAAAAAAGGGGTCCACATTAATACGAAGACCCACTAGACCAGTCCTAGAGAAATTAGTTTTCAGCCTAGACGCTTTCTTAAACAACTATAAGATTGTCAACAATTTAGAGAAGCAACCGACATTATTTTGATAGGAAGAGAATAGTATCATCTGCGAACTAAAGACACAAAATGATGCAATCCTTATAAACCTACCTTGATCCCCTCCACCAATCCTCCATTTATACCTCTCTTAGCCATCCTACTCAAAACGTCCACCACAATACTAAACCAAAAGGAGAGAGGGGATCTCCTTGTCTTAGACCCCTAGACGCACGAAATCAAGACGTAGCCTTGTTGTTTACTAAGATAAAAAAGACTACAGAAGATAAACACCCTCTAATCTATTTCCTTCACCAGAGGCCAAGGCCTTTTATAGCCATATCCTTGTCCAAGAAACTCCAGCTCACCCTATCATAAGCTTAAATACTTGACCATGAATAATCGCTCTCTACTTTTCTATCTTATAAAACACCTGCTTAGGAATTTTATATGAAGATAGGTAATACAAAGGGACAAGGAGAGATGAGCTTGAATAAGATTAGTATGTGCCCCTAATGTAAAAAACCAGCCCTCTTGAAAACATCCAACCTCTCAGCATGGGTTTAAATAAGGGCAATGGTCATGGTGTAATAGTTGCAACTATTGTAGACACTATATCATGGGTAATGACACCATATCCATGAATTCATTTTTTGCATTAAACTTGTTGATGACTCATAGATTCACTTGTTTTGATCCCATAATCCTATATACTAATTCTTTAAATGATTTTTAATTAATCAATATGAATATAACATATATTACTAGTATTGGATCATATATGCCATCTTGGCTGCTTTAGTTGCCATTGGTGAGAAGAAACATGCATTTGCTACTTTTCAATTTTCACTACTTTATTGATTATAAATGAAGTTTAAACTAAGAACTCATAAATATAAAGAAATATAAAATATACAATGCCATCTTTTGCACATTTTTAGTCTTAACTAGATTTTTTGTTAGCAAAAATAAAAAAAAAGAAAATTTTCATGTACAAGGTCTTAAATTTTGATTTTGACTCAAATTTCGAAGATCCAAAAGTACAGAAATTTCAACAAAAAATTCAATTTCAATGTCAATTTTGATTGGAAAAAATAATGAAAATCAGTAGGAAATCATGGAATTCTTTGTGAAATTTTAGAAATGGTTAACAGACATAATAATGTAAGTTTTAAGACTAATATATTACAAGTTAAATAGATTTATGTTGTGTATGGGGTGGAAAAGTTGTAATATAGTATGTGTATCAAAGTTATATGTAAGATAATGTGTATTAAACATATTCAGATAATACAAATGAAATTCTTTGTGAAATTTTAGAAATGGTTAATTGACATAATAATACAGTTTTAAGACTAATATATTACAAGTTAAATAGATTTATATTGTGTATGGGGTGGATAAGTTGTAATATAGTATGTCTATCAAAGGTATTTGTAAGATAATGTGTATTAAACATATTCAGATAATACAAATGAAATTATTTATCATACAAATAATGATAATTTAGATATGAATGGATAAATAAAATGTTGTTGTAAGTTTATTTTTTCCTATCATTTCAAAAGCACTTGTAATAATCTTTTGTTCGAAAAAAATAAAAAAATAAAAAAAATTAAGAGAGAAATTTCATTTCCCTCCTAAATCTCTCATTTGAATTCTGAGGAAATTTCATTGCATAGTTAAAATTTCGACAAGTTTCGCTAAAATTTTGAGATTTTGATAAATTTTGGATGATTCTTTGAAATTTCAATGGAAATTATGCGAGAAGGAAATCGATTGCCATTTCGATTTTGAGGGTGACGGAAACCTGAAATTTTGACAAGTTCGTGGAATTTAAGACCATGTTCGTATTTTAAACAAGAGCAAAAAGAAAAATATAGAGTGAGTTGGAGCTTCCTGGATATGGTCTTTGTGAAAAAGGGTTTTGGTGAGCATTGGCCTGGGTGGAATAGGGCTGTTTGTCGAATTTGTGGTTCTCTGTTATTGTGAATGGTGAACCCAACTCTTGGTTTACTGCTTGGAGAGGCATTAGACAAGGAGACCTGTTATCTCCCTTTTTGTTTGTCCTTGTAGCTGATGTCTTGAGTGGGATGGTGGATAGGGCAGTTGATAGCAGTTTGGTAAAGGGGTTAGTTGTGGGGACGGAGGGGGTGGTGGTTTCTCATGTTTAATTTACTGGCGATACCATTTTCTTCCTTGATGATCATAGCCCTTCGTTTAGGAGAAATTTGGGTAGTCTTTATGTTTTTGAGAGGGTTCCTGGATCAAAATTAATATGGGAAGTGTGGGTTAGCAGCCTTAAATGTTCCCGTCCAGAGAACTAGTGATTGGGTTATATAGATGTGGGGTGTGGTTTATTGTATTGGCCTTACTTATTTAGGGGTTCCTTTGGGAGGGAGTCCTAAAGCGGCTGATTTTTGGAATCTAGTGGTGGAAAATGTGACAAAGAGATTAGATGGTTGGAAGGGGGTCCTTTCTCTCTTGGGGATAGAATTGTGCTTATTTAGGTCTGTCTTTCTAGAATTCCGCTGTATCTCTTCTCTGTTTTTAAGATTCTAGTGGGGATCGCTAGTAAGCTTGAGAGAATCATAAGAAATTTCTTGTGGTCTGGTGTGGGGAGACTAGGGAACATTTAGTGAGTTGGCAGAGGTTTCTAGGTCTATAAAGGAGGGGGAGTTTGGTCATGGTAATTTGGTGTCCAAAAACACCGCTCTTTTAGCTAAATAGTTATGGCGCTTCCCCTTAGAAGATAATTCCAGTGGCATAGAATTATATGAAGCAAGTTAGGGTTGGATGAGAATGGGTGGGATACCAGCTAGTTTGAGGTTCTTTGAAGAGTCCATGCAATTCTATTTCCCAGATTTATTCTTTACCCCCCCTCACACTAAATTAGAGATGGGGAGGGGTCCCTGGGTTCGTTTTTGGAAAGAGCCATGGCTTGTGAATGTTTCTTTCTCCACTTATTTTTCTCATCTTTTTAGATTATGCTCTGAGCTGAATAGAGTTATTTTTTTTTTCTGTTGACAATGTGAGTAGCTCTTTGGTATCTTGGAATCTCATCTCAGCAGATCTCCAAACGATAGGTTGATGGTGGACTTGTCTTTCTTGTTGTCTCTTATTCAACAATTGCAACTTATCCTTGGGAAGGGATGTTTGTTCTTGGTCTCTGGATCTATCAGGGGTGTTTTACATGTAAATCGTTCTATGAATTCTTGACCTATTCCAATTCTCCTTTTCCTCTCTATTTTATTATTTGGAAGGTCAAAATTCCTCCCAAAATACAAGCTTTGACTTGGTTGATTGTGCTTAGTAAAATTAATGCCAATATCTTGCTGTAGACTAGGAAACCTTTGAAGGCTCTCTCCGCATATGTTTGAGTGCTTTGTTTTAGGAATTCTGAGACAGCATTCCATCTCTTTTTGCATTGCAATTTTGCATGGAGGATAGGGAACAACATACTTGGTATTATGGAAGAGAGTTGGGTATGCCCCTTTTCAGTGGAAGACTTGTTAGCCATCTCATTCATTGGCTTTGGGAGAAGGAAGGATAGGACACTCTATGGAAGAGTGGTAAATTTGCGGTCTTATGGGGTATACAGCTGGAGTGTAATGCACGGATATTTTCTGGGAAGAAGTTAGATTGATTACTGGTGTGGGAAAGATTCAGTATATGGCTTCTTTATGGTGTGCTGGTTTTGAAATTCTTAGGGAAGCTAGTTTTCAGAATTTAAGTAAGGATTGGAGGAACTAGCTTGTATTGTCTCCAAGTTAAGTGTAAGGAAGACACGAAAACTGAAAGAACTTAGAATATGAACATGTCTTATTTAATGTGAAAAAAAGTTGGATTTATTTGAATGGTAGCTATTAAAAGGTATAAACTAAATGTCAAGGAAAATGAACCGAATTTTTTTTTTAATAAAAGCACACTAAAAAATAAACCAACTTAAAATTGGTTCTATGTTTTAATAAAAGGAAAAGACAAAAAAAGGTGTAGAAAAAGGACACAAAAACCTATTTTAGTCATTCACAGCCAATAATATAATGGTCCATGACGGCCTGCCCGCTGCAGCAGCATAACAGAGCCTAGGAAACATGGACACTTCTGGAAGCCTGAAGTGTCTGTGTCTGACATTTGTCAGATACCGACACATTCCCAACACAGAAATTAATTAATTTATATTTTTGGACACGGCTAAGACACTTTGTGACACGGCAAGGACACCTTCAGGATACTTCTTGCATTGAATAACTGCATTTTCCTTTAATTCTATTAACACCCCTCCCCTCTCCCGAAAAAAAGAAAAAGAAAGAGGATAGGTTAAGATTGAGAGTTGGGTTCTTTGACACTGGTGTGGTTGGACTTTGGAGCCCTAGCCCCACTACATCAGACTTGTAGATCATCGTTGGACCTCTCAACCCCCAAAATTCCCCCACTTTGTAAAGTCACTGTCATTTTGCCACTCTTTGTAAATAATCTGTTGTTGCTCATCATCAGGCATGCCTTTGAGTTGTTTTTTGGTTATTCAACCAATATTCTATAATGTGATTGTAGCTGATAATTGTACAAGTCTGGCTTGTAAAGTGTGTAATTGTTTATTTTTGCATGAGTGGTGCTTATATTTCATTTTGAATCAAAATTTCCATCTTTTGGGGTGCTTGGAAAGAACGAAATAAGAGAGCCTTCAAAGCAGTAAATTGCTGTTGTTTCCAGCTTGCTTAGTAATGTTCTTAATGTAATGCTTGATGTTAGTGGTTGATGTTTTGTAACTTGAGATGGCATCCCCTTGATGCCCTGCTAATATAAATTTCTCTTAACTGATAAAAATTAATTAATGTATCCCTGCATGTTGTATCCTCATTTTTTTTTTTGAATTTTTTGTGTCACCGTGTCAGTATTGTGTGGTATCCATGTCTTGTGCTAGTGTCAGTGCTTCCTAGTTACTGACCCTAACGGCTATAAGGGTTGTGAATCAAAGGACCTCATTGATATCGCCTTGTAAGCCACCAAAACCATTACATAATGGCCTTAGTAGCTGTTGTGCACCAATTTTTAAAACTATTCCTTGTGGAGACTCACATAGATGGGTTCCCAAAAAGACTCTATGGGATTGCCACCTAAAGGAGCATCAAGGTAATTAATAGACCAACTCGAGGTAGGACAATTTGCCACCCTAGCATAAAGTGGAAGAACATTCAATTATACACCCAATCCCCCTGCCCACTCCTCAAAAAATTCATACGCAAAATTATAAGAACTTATTAAAAATCCACAACATGGTAAACACATCAATGAAACAATCCATATCTTCCAACAAGAAAAGAATGGTGTCATTTTCAAAGTGGGATATACGCATCCCAAATCCTATCTTATTCCCCTTGACTAAACCTCAATTCACCCCTCTCATTATAGACATCAGCCACAAGAGTGAAAAGAATTGAAGAGAGTGGGGAGGGAGGAAGGGAAGGGAGGACTGAAAATAAGTAAAATAATAATTAGAAATTACAAAATAAACATAATTTCCAAAATTTGAACTTGAAGGGCAGTGGCCAAGTGGTTCTACATTTCACACATCCAATAATAATTAGAAACTACAAGTTAGAACAGTTTCCAAATTTGAACTTGAAGGGCAGTGGCTTGGACATTTTTTTTCCCAGTGCAAGATATCTCATTAGACGTTGAATTGCAACGGAAATTTAGGTTTTGGCTGGTTTGATTCTGATTGTTATGTTGGTGCAAAAAACATCTGGGAAAATGGTGTTTGAAAAGAGGGGCTGAACAGTTGCAATCTGCTTTTCTTACTTATTGTTATTATTATTATTTGTTAAACCTTTGCGCCTTCCTTTACACAGATAAGCAATACCATTCAAAAGATAGGTAACTGATGAACTGATAAAATGAACAGTTGTTCCCAATGCAATTTCTGTGTCAGCTATGCAGGATGATAACAGTAACGTCAGTTTGTACTAATTCTCCAAAGGTTCATGCTTGCAGCAGTTGAAGGCTGTGGGAATGGAATTGGGTTTCCTTTGATTCCAAATTTTGATATAGAACAACTGGTAGAAGGGAAAGTAGAGAGAAGAAGAAGAAGAAGAAGACAAACATAGGAAGGACGTTTCTAATTGAATTCAAATTGCACAACTGGTGGTATATTACAAACATGCATATTACTTAAATTAGCTATAGTTAAGTAAAAACATATTTAGATAAATGCTGTAAGTAGAAATTATAAAACAAGCATAGTTCTTAAATTTAACTAGTAATTCCTAGCTTCCGCCTATGCCTAAAATAAGTGTGCCAAATAGGCAGCCTAAGTGGCGGCAGCAGTCCTTCATTAGCTCTCCAGTTACCATAATGGAAAAGATTGCAGAAGATAGACAACCTCTATTCTTATCCAAAAAATAAAAAAGGAGGTAGATAATTTTTAATCCACTTTCTCCATCTTATCCAAAACCTTTCTCTCTAAAACTTTATCTACTCCAGAAGATATCCATTTCATTTTTGAGTTTTAGAAAATTTTTTGTTCTATGGAAGACTTGAGACTTTGTTGCTCCATTTGTGCAGGTGGTTATCCCACTAAGCTTGCAAAGGAGGGTGGAGGGTCTACTTCAGGAACATCTTGATAGAATGCAATTAAGTTCTGGAAAGGTTGGCCTTGCTGATGCTAAGGCTGTTGATCCTCCTGAAGATGAGAATCCAGATTCTTTTCTAGATGGGTCTGTCATGGAAAAGATTCTTCAACGAAGGAGTCTGCGGATGCGTAATATGCAGAGAGTTTGGCAGGTGTATTTCATTTTTTTTTTAAATTTTTTTTAACTATGTAGATTTTCTAATGTGTTTTAAAACATGCACGCCCTTTAAGAATAAATTAGAGCATTTAGGAGTAAAATTTTGAATCTTTGATTTTTCATCATTTGGACCAAAAGTGCACAAGGTAGAACGTTATATTTAAAACATAATAACTGATTTTCTCCTAAATATTCAGAGTTTTAGACATCCGCAACCTTGATGCCCTCCTACTCCTATTGTAGTGCAGGTACAAGAAAATTTAGAAGTGCAAAAATGGTATTTTCTTTGTAATATATAATTGGAACAGGATGGGATTGGTTGTTCTCCAACCCCCTCTCACCCTGTGCTTGACTACCTTATTCAGGTATTCCTTCTAAGCTGAAGCCTGTCCTATTCCATCTTTAGGTGTGAACAGTTTTTGCTATCATTTTATGCATTTGTTTGCGGAGTTTCTTTTTCCAAATTGAGGTTCTGGAAAAATGAAGTACAGAAATGGGGTGCCTGCAAAACATAATACAGAAGGGTTTTTCCCTTTTCGAAGATGCAGACATGAGTGGAGCCCGCAAAAAATGGCCGGATTCTTGTCTGCATGTTCAACTCTTGGACATTGGAAACGGAGCTAGGCCCCGGTGGTGGGTCCCATTGAATGCTGAGGGGAGGTTTGTCAAGTCAAATCGTTGGGGGTTGCCGGGGTTGGGTCAGGGAAAAGAATAGAAGAAGCATTTGACTCCTTCATGCATGCTCCACTTGGCTCGGGGGGGATATAGCTCAGTTGGTAGAGCTCCGCTCTTGCAATTGGGTTGTTGCGAAAGCCTATACAGAAGAGTGTGTTGGCTGTAGCTAGTAAGCCTATATAATTATATGCAAATCATATATATCATATTGATAGACAACTCTTCTTTCTGAATCTTCTAGACTCTCCATTATTTAACATAATATATTTATAAGAGCTAGCATATAAAAATATGCAAATAGAATAAATACAATAATATGCACACACACACATATATATATATATTATATTATATGCATATATATATGTTATATATGTGAATTAACACATAATATGCACATATACAAATACAATAATATGCACATAATTTAATGTTTGTGAATTAACACACAAAATTGAAATTTCTTATTTTTAAAATATTAAAGTGATTTTATTAAAATTTTGGCAACGTACAGAAAGTTTAAAAAATAGAATTTCAAATTCACACAAAAAATCTAGATTTATTAATTTCAATTTATTTTAAAATTGAAAATTACAAATTGAAAATTATGATTTATAGATGTAAAATTTTTCAAATTGAAAACAGAATTTCAAATTTACACACAAAATCTAGATTGAAAATTTTTAATTTATTTCAGAATTGAATATATAAATCATTTTTCAAATTAGAATTTTAAATTTTTAAATAAATTAAAAATTTTCAATCTAGATTTTCTGTGTGTGAATTTGAAATTCTATTTTAAAAATTTTTATTTTGCCAAAATTTTAATAAAATCATAATATTATAATATTTTTAAAAATGAAAATTCAATTTTGTGTGTTAATTCACAAATATTAAATTATATGTGCATATTATTGTATTTATATATGTGCACATTATGTGCTAATTCACACAATATATATATATATATATATGTGTGTGTGTGTGTGTGTGTGTGTGTGTGTGTCCATATTATGTGTATCTATTGCATATTATTGTATATATTCTATATGCATATTTTTATATGATGGTTTTTATAAGATATATTACAATAAATATATGATATATATTATATGTATATAATTATATAGGCTTGCTAGCTACAACCAATACACCCTTTTCTGCACAGACTTACAGCCAACAGCCCCACTTCTTTTAAAATAATAATTTAAACCTCCAACATCAATCCGCCCTCCCCAATAGATTTGACCTGCCAACCCTCCCCTTGGCATGGCATGGGACCCACCACTTGGGCCTTGCTCCATTTCCAGTGTCCGAGATTAGAACATATATAGGCTTGCTAGGTACAGGCAATAGTCTAATAGTGTATAATAATCATCTTGTGTCTACTCGTTCATTAGTTGTATCTGAAATATCAATGAGATAGGCATAATCCTTCTGAACTCCTGTACGTTTTGATCGGGTGTTCGCGCCTTCCATGAAAGCATTGATTGTCGCCTCCATTGTTTGTCAAAATTCAGGGAAGACAAAGATCGGCTAAGAATGTACTTGCTACAGTTGGGTATGGCTTAACACTGTGACACAAACTCACGTGAGGCATGCAGCACTTAGATCATGCCCCTGCCACCAATGTCCTGGTGTTTCTGACAACAACGAAAAGTTGGCTATCACCCACTGCTTCATCAGATCCGTCTTGGGCGACAGAAAGGCTCATCGATTCTGCATAGGCTTACACCCAACAGCCCTCATCCCTGCAAAATAATAATTTAATCCTCCAACTTCGATTCTCCCTCCTCCAATGATTTGACTTGCCAACCTTCTGCTCAGCATGCCATGGAACCCACCACCTGGGCCTTGCTCCGTTTCTGGTGTCCGAGAGTTGAACATGTGGACAAGAATCCGACCATTTTTTGTGGGCCCACTCATGCCCGCATCTTCTAAACAAGAGCAACCCCGCTTCTGTATTATGTTTGGCGGGGCACCCCATTTCTGTAATTTCATTTTTTCATAATCCCAATTTGGTGAAAAAATCATTTGCAGGGACTGCAAGAATTTGCAAGGATAATGCAACTTGTATTTGTATACTGCTTTGGCATATGGAGTGGGTGCCTTGGTGTAGCTAATGGCTTTTTTTGGAGATATTTCATTAATCAATATGCTTTGTTTTTGTGGATGCGTTGTTTCATTAGTTTTGTTTTGTGGATTTTTTATTTTTTCTATTGTTTGTACGATTCCTTAACTTCCATGTGCATGTTTCTTTTTTCTCTTGATGAATTTCTTTGTTTATTGAAAAAACAAAAAAACTTCCGTGGATCTATTTTGATAAGGGTGGAGCAGGTTGGGTTGCCTGACTAATGCACACCGTTGTCATCACTATCCGTAATTGTTGCTTCCCTTCCAACCAGTCTCAACTTGCATAAATTTGAGTTGACCTAAGGACCAAGGTTGTGGTTAACATCCCAAGCAACTTCCCAAGGATTGAACACCTCAGGCTGAGACTTTGATTAGTCCATTTGCTGATTGTTCTTGTTCAAGAGACTGGCCTTAGATTTTTTCTCATCCCATAAAGTTCCATCCTTTTTGATATTTGCTGGGGTGATGACATGAACCTTGTGGTGGGTATTCAACTCTTATATTCCTCCATCAATGCTCTTCAATTGTCCAGCAAATATCAGCAACACTTTGCAGTGTCTGTTTATGGAGCTTGTCTTTATTTTTCAAACATTATTTTTTCCATAGTTTTATCTACCATTCAATATCGTTGCATTTCTTCCTTTCCTTCTTTATTTTTTGATAGAAGAATCAATTTATTAAGAAGAAAGGAAAGGTACAAGAGACATGATACCACAAGAACTGTAAAAAATGTAATAATTATGAATGAGCTGCCTTCCAATAACAAGTAAGCAGGTGTTGCTTGAGCCTTGAATTTCGTAGCATTCCTCTTCACCGTAAAGTCCAAAAAAGGCATCTTAAGTACAATTCAACAACACTTGCCCTTTCTTCTCCCAGACCCTCAAAACTTCATCAATATAAAACCATCCACTGCTTGAGGAGTCTCACATGCCACCAGTGAAGGAGAAAATTTTACTCCAAAGTTTCCTAGCACCTGAGGATGAAGAAATAAGTGCTCATTAGTCCCATCAGAAGCCTAGCACATCACACATATAATTGCTTTATTAGATCTCCTCACTTGCAGCAAGCATTAGTATTAATATGGTCACCTTTCTAAAGGAACATGCTATTTTATACATAGGAATCACCTGAAGGAAGGAGAATGCTAGATTTTCGGAGATCTCTCCCTGCATTCAAGGAGAAGGAAAAGCTGCTCCAAGCAATTGCACAGAATCAGGTTTGACATTTGAACTAATAGATTTTCCTGGTTGGATGTTCAGCCTAGCATGTCAAACAAAAAGCAGTCTTTATGTAGACATATACATGCTTTTGTTTTGCGGAATGTTCTGCATGGCCCTTTGTCTATTTTTTTCTCCAACTCATTTCTCTTTATGTTCTTGGTCCATTGCATGTTTGCATGGGATCTGTTTGTTTATTTTCGTCCCATTTTAAAAGCTTTTACTACTGCTTTATTTTCAATTTTCAAATAAGACAGTTGCTTCTTACATTAAATTTTTCTTTGGCTTGATTCATCTTAATTGACTGCATTTTCTATATGCGGGAAGGAGAAAGATAATTAGAATGATTTATGAGAAATGTTTCTACAGTTATATAAGTTCTCCATACTTTTGGTAAGTTGCCAGATGTGTAATAAGCAGTGATAGTCCTTATGAGCGCATGGAGACACATCCATTGTTGGGATACTAATATGGGCCTTAGATGCTCATCTGGTGCCCATGAAGGTTCATTTCGCAAGTTTACTCTCTTTTTAGTGCTCTAACTAAAGATAAATTGGGAAATGATTCTTGTGAATGATTCTGGGAGCAATGGTGGACCCAGAAATTTTTTATCAGTGGGGGCAAAAAATATATAAATTATTAAATGCCTTTTTTGTATTTTTTAAGCAAAATAATTAAAATGCATATACATAATATCTTAACATTTAACACTGCCCAATTCCCAAATTCAAATATTAGAACAATATTTAGCAAAAAAAAAAAAAAAAAAAAGAACAATAGAATGTAAAAGAAATTAAAAATTCTAACATTGCAAGCTTTAATTACAAGCCACTGGCCTACTGCCTAATTTTTCAAATAAAAAAAAATTTTTGAAACGTATCTAACCGAAAAAGGAAAAAGAAAAAATAAAGAAAAAACAAAAAATAGTGGACTAAATGTAAAAAGACAAAAACACATATAGTAAATTAAAATATTAAGCTGTTGTCCATGAGCCTGTGCCAAGAAAGGTCCTAAGAAGCATGCTTTACTTTTCTAAAATCTGTAAGAGAGAGAGAGAGAGAACAGCGGTAACTGTAGTCTGTAGCTGCAGTGCCAGACAGTGAACATTGCCAACTACAGCTGTTGCCTAAGGCCTTGAAGTGCAAAATTAATTTGGCGCAAAGGAAGGATGAAAGGTTGGAAATTTAAATAGTGAAATTTCCTTGTTTGTCTGGGTTAATTAGTAAGGCTTTGTCTCTCTCTCTCTCTCTCTCTCTCTCTCTCTCTCTCTCTCTTTTTTAATTTGCATAAAATTGTTATTTTTCATGTTTAATATATTGTAAGTGGGGGAAAACTTTGTATTTTCAGTGAGGCAGCCTTCAATTTACTATATTATCCCTTTTTATTTCCAAAATTTCAGTGGGGGCGAGCTCTTACTGGATCCACTGATGTCTGGGAGGATTGCGGGGCTGTCAGCATTGTTAAATATTTTTCCTCATCTCTATCATCTTTCTTCAGCCCATAATGCCATTATTTCATCATCTTTGCTTTCACCATGATATTAGATTGTCTTTTGGATTTCCATTTTAGAATGGGGTTTAAAACTTTGAATGATAGGGACTTGGAGGTGCTTTATTCTTTGCTTTGTGTGTTGAAGAACTGTAATGTTCCTAATAGGAGGGATGTTAGGGTGTGCCTTTTGGAATCCTTAGGTGATTTTTCTTGCAAATCCTTTGTTTGCCATACTATCAGGTCTAATATCTCTTCCATTCTTGGTCATCGTATTTGGGAGACAAAAGTCCCTTCTAAGGTCTATGATCAAGGCATTCTTTGGTTGGTGGCCCTTGCTAGAGTTAAGCACCAACACTCGATTGCAGAGTATTGGGCTTTCAAAGGCATTGCCCCTGTTCGTGTTTTAACAGTTCAGAGATTGTATCTCATCTATTTATAGCTTATCCGTTTTCTCACATCGGTGCATGTGGAGTTGATTGGATTGTTTGGAATTTTGGATTATTTGGAGATGGTTGGGTGTACCCAAAGATGGTGGAAGTTCTATTGATTTTTCTTTCTCTGGGTTTGGGAAAAGTAAGGATGCTGTAACTTTGAAGAGTTGTGAACTCTTTGCTGTTATGTGGGGGATTTGCTCAGAGCAGAATGAGTGTATTTTCACTGGAAAGAAGTTCTCTTCAACTTTACTTTGGGACAGGATTTGGAACTTGGTATCTCTTTTGGGCTTTTAGTGCAGTTTGTTTTAAGAATACATGTTTGGAGGATTTTCAGCAGGATTGGAAGACTTTACTGCTATAATTGTATTTTATTTCTTTCTCTTAACTAGGGTTTGTTTTCCTCTTTATTGTATATTCATTTTCGCTATACTATATTTGTTTGGTGTAATGGTTCTTGAGTTTGCACTTGGGATAAATATTGGGTGGATAACATTGCATTGTTTGTCTTCCTTCCTCATATTTATTGTTTGTCCTTGGAGCAAAGTGAGGGGGATAGTCGGTCGTGGGTTTTAGATTCTTTGGGGTTTATTCTTGTAAATCTTTTTATGATCATTTTATTGGTGCTAATATGGTTTTTATTGACTTAGAGAAATGTATGATAGGGTACTTAGGGAAAAAAAGGGCGTATGTAGTAGTATACTGATGTCATTAAGGATATGTTTAATGGAGTCTGACTAGCTTTAGGATTTCAGGTGGGGAGGCTAGGGAATTTCCAACCACAATAGGTGTACATCAATGTTCTGCTTTGAGCCCTTATCTCTTTACTCCAGTGATGGATGAACTTGCTAGGAGCATCCAAAATGAGGTTCCTTGGTGTATGTTGTTTGTAGATGATAATGTCTTGATTGATGAAATTAGGGGCGGAGTAGAATCTAAGTTAGAATTACGGTGAGAAACTTTAGAATCTAGAGGTTTTGGAATAAATAGAAATAAGACAAAATATATGAAATGTAATTTTAGCCATAGTAGGATGAATATTGTAGAAAAAGGTTAAACTTCATGGTCAAGAAATCAATAACACTAGTAGATTTTGATACCTTGGATATATTATGCAAGTTGAAGAAGAAATTGAAAAAGATGTAATGCATAGAGTTAAAGTAGGTTGGGTAAAATGGAGAAGTTCTTTGAGCATGTTGTGTGATCGTAGAATACCCTTATAATTAAAAGGGAAGTTTTATAGGACGAGTGTGAGACAAATTATGCTATATGGATCAAAATGTGGGGCAATTATGAAACAACATATCCAAAAACTAAAAGTTGCCAAGATGAGAATGCAAAGGTGGATGAGTGGTATAACGCTAAAAGATAAATTAATGAATGAACATATTAGCATTAAGTTAGGCGTAGCTCTTGTAGAAGATAAAATAAGGGAGGGGCAATTCGGATGGTTTAAGCATCTATGGCCAAATAGTGTGCCAGTGAGGAGGATTGAGCTAGTTATTGTGAGAAGTAGTTGAAGGGATGTGGCTAGACCTAAAATAAATTGGAATGAGATAGTGAGGAAGGATTTAAAAGTCTGAATTTGTCGGAGGAAATTATCTATGATCATGTAAATTGGCGGAAAAAGGATTCATGTAGCCAACCCCACCTAGTTGGACTTGAGGCTTGGTTTGTTGTTGCTCTTGTTGATTAGTGCTAATATGTCCTTTCTGCTCCATAGAAGTATATGGAAGGCCAAAGTTTCCTCAAATATTATGGCTTTTATTTGATTGGTTGTTTTTAATAGAGTTAACATCAACAATCTGTTGTAGAGTAGGAGAACTTCAAAGGCATTACCTTAAGATCTGTGTTCCTTATGTTTTGATAGTTCAGTAAAAATTACTCATAGTTTGTGTTGTGCTTTTTCTGGGGGAATTTAGGATGAGTTATTTGACTTATTTATAGAACAATGGGGAGTCAGTGGAGGATTTGTTGGTCACATCCTTTTTAGGATTGGTAGGAGTAAAGATGCCTCTGCATTGTGGACGTGTTTTTTCCGTGGTGTTGTGGGGAATTTGGATGGAATGGAATGTGTGCATGTTTACAAAGAAAAAATTGACTTCTTTGTTATGGGATAGGATTCATTATTTGGCCTCACTTTGGCCTTTGCTGCTGATTGTTCCAAAGGCGCATGTTCTTTAGATATTCAATGTAATTGACAAGCATTGATATTTTGATTGCCTTTTTACTTTTCTTTGATTTTTTTATTGTGTAGGAGGACCTCTTATTCTCCTTTTATATATATTCCCTCTTTTCTAATGAAATTCTCTTGTTTTTCTTATTAATTTTTTTTTTTTTCTATCTAAAATAAATAAACAAGTACTTTTGCTGTCCAATGCTGAGTTTGCTTATGAACCTGGCTTGTAAATTCATAAGTAGACAATTATTGCTGAACTGAAAAAGTAATCGAATAATATTGACAGTTCTTCAGCTGCCCTGTGAAGCAGTTAGGTTTTTAGGATAAGGATGTTAGCTTTTATCAAATTTTGTTTGGTAGACTAATGAATGTTTAGAGATTGACATGGCAGTGAACTTTCAAGCCTTCTTCATGGAATCAAGTCCTAAAAGTCTGCCTGCAAATTTTTTTTTTTTTTTCAGGGGATAAAACAAGAATAGTTAATTGGACAAGAAGAAGAGGTATGTTAAGGATGATAAGATATCATAAAAAAAAAAAAAAAAAAGACAAAAAAAGTATGGGGTGAGAAGAAGAAGGAAAGAGAATAACATCATCCTAATGCAGCTCTCTGATTGCACCGAAAATCCTCCCATATCTTACAAGGGGAAAAAGAGCTTTATGTGGAGTAATTTTCATTCTTTCTCAATTTGGTGGGCTTTAATCATTAAACTAATATTTTTTAGATGGAAGAACTTCAACTTGGAGTACATACTTCATTTAGGTTCCCATTGCCCAATTGTGATGAGCGTGTCACATTTTGTAAAATCATTGGTGAGACGTAGGCCTCAAACTTTTATCTTCTTTCATCAAGAGTGATAAATACTTTTCTTTTATCACAAGTTATTGACACATACGAATAAGAGAACAATATGTATCAAGATATGGAGCTTTTGCTTGTCCTTTAGGATTTGAACTCTTGTGCTTGTAGAGGGTATATATAACATTATCATATTAGGACTTAAGCTTAATTTTTTGTTTTATTCATGCTCATCATGTTACAAAGGAAAATAAAAATCGAAGACATAATTACCCTTTTGGTTTCACCTTATTGGTGCGACATTTAGAGATGAATATGTACTCCTTTATATTATATTTGTGCACAACTCTATCTTGAATTTCTCTACATAGCACTATTGAAAGACTCTGGGTTGGAACCTGATGATAAAAGGTTTCCATCAATGGATTTTGGCTATAGTAGGGCATGTTTGACTTTGAGAAAATGTCCATTATTCCATTTTGCAACTCCATTTTATCGTGGAGTGTGGGCATAAGATGAGTGATGGATCATACCAGAATTAGTCATATAGGTACTATTTAATTGGGTACTGAAGTACTCTGTAGCATTATCACTATGAAGTATCTTGACTGGTGTATCAAATTGAGTCTTTATTTGAGAACAAAAGGCACAAAAGATATGAAACAACTTAGAACGATCTTCATTAAGTACAACCAAGTCATTTTGGAATAGTCATGTAAAATATAACAAAGTATCGAACTCCTAATTTCGATGTGGTATGACCAAGACCCCAAACATCAAAATGGACGAGCATGAAAGGACTAGTTGCCTATTTGTTGACTTGGGAAGCAAAGGGAACACTATGATGTTTTCCCAACTAGCAAGACACACTTAAGACTAGACACAACACTCATGGTAGGAAATTGCTGTTTCAATTTGTCCAAGGATGGATGACCAAGGCGACAATGAATATGAAGTGGTATGGCAGCAATTGTGTGGTAAATAGGAGGAGAGAGTGACTCAAAGTAGGAAAGTCCATGAGCCTCATGTCCTGTGTCAATTGTCTTCCTTATCTTCAAATCAAATAACCATAGAATCAAGAAAGAAGGTTACAAAACAATTTAGTGACTTTGTATGCTTACTAACATATTCGCAGTAAGTTAGGTGTAGCTCCTATAGAAGATAAGATAAGGGAGGGACGACTTAGATGGTATGGACACTTGCAACGTAGGCCTTATAGTGCACTAGTGAGGAAGAGTGAGTTAGTTACTGTGGGGGACAGTAGAAGGGGTAGTGGTAGACCTAAAATAACATGGGAGGAGATAGTGAGTAAGGATTTAATATCCCTTGTTGGCCCTAGAGTCGAGTCTAGAGGGGGGGTGAATGGACTCTTTTTCGTATTTAGGCTTTCCTCTGCAAAATAATAAATCTTGGCAAGATACAAGCAATTATATCACAATATAAAGAAAATAAATCATGCACAAGACGTAAATCAAAGACTATAGGGAAGAGAAACTTGACAAACAATATTAACGTGGTTCAGCCCCTTGCCTACGTCCATGCCTTGAGACACACTCAAGGATTCTCAATCCACTATCAACCTCCTTCACCAGCGGAGAAGCCTTTACTCGTTGCTCACCCAGAGCCTTTCAGCAAGGTTCACCAAGAACCCTTGCAATCCGGTTCACCAAGAACCTTCACACGGGAACCAATCCCTATTGCACACAAAGAGCCCAAACAAGGGAACCAATCCCTTTAACACTTGGTTCACAAAGAACCCTTACAAGATGAAAAAGAATTACAAACAAAGCTCCTTTGATGAGTGGATATTTCATACATCACAAACCTCCCACAAATCTCTCAAGTAATGAATCAACACAAGATTAGAGAGCAAAAGAGATTTTGAGTGCTTGAGATGATGAACTAAATGCAAAGTGCTTGTGAATGATATTCTAAAGATGTTAATAACTAAGATCCATCTTTAAACAAGTCTTTGGACTTGTATTTATAGGCAAATTGGGCTACTAGCCGTTATATGACCGTTGGCTAAATAAAATATTTGTTTACTTTGAAAACTAGCCGTTTTATGGTAGTTGGGGTTTAGAACCCAACGCAAACCGTCGACGGTTTCCCCAAACCGTCGATGGTTTCCTTAGGTAAGAAAACCATTTAGCTCTCTGCCTGAAACCATTGATGCACCTTGACGGTTTGCCCTGTTTGTTCATTATCTAAACCTTCTCATCTGTGAAAGTCTTCAACACGAAAGTTGTGGGATTTTTCCTTAGCTTTCTGTTGATACCAAGATCGCCCTTTTTGGAGTTCTCTAGCAAAAGTTGTGCTCCAAATACTGAAGTGTGTTTCAGGAAATTCGAGAGAGGAATTTGAGTGGTGCATAAATGTGGCTTCAAACCCAACCAGGACCAAGTCTTTAAAAGATTATAACACTAATATGATTTAAAACTTGTCCTATATAAAAATACATTTGAGTAAAGGATATTATAAAACTCTTGTTTTGACTTTGAAAACTCATAAGTATTGAACTTATGACTTGGTGATATCCTATGTACTCGTACGAACTATTATGCACAGGCAATTTTCTCCTTTTGCTAAATAAACTTGCTTGAATAAGAACTACAAGTGTTACAATCAACATTACCTCAAACACTCCCCCATTATACATATGACTTTACATTTGCTTTGATGGTTGTGCTTGAGTCATTTCGATTGAGTGCCCTCTTGATCTTTGCCTAATTGTTTGTCCACTCGATCTTTGCCTATGAGAATGTTCACTTGATCTTTGCACAAAACCCGTATCTGTGTGATTTTGCCACTTATATTTGCCACAACTTAGTCTGCAAAGATTAGTTTAACTAAGAACCACTAATGGTTATCATCAAAATACTACAATTAGGATCATGTAGCCACTTAGGCTAACATCCCTGAATTTGTCAAAAGAAATGGTGCATGATCGCATAAATTGGCGGAAAATGATTCATATAGCCGACCCCACCTAGTGAGACTTAAGGCTTGGTTTTGTTGTTGTTGTTGTTGTATGCTTACTAATTGACATGAGATTGAAAGGTGGGATTTAAGAATGTGCAAAACAGAAGAAAGAGAGACGAAGGGAGTAGGATTAACTGTTCCTATCACCTTAATTGTAGTAATGGACTCATTAGCAAGGGTAACTTGAAGTGGATTTTTGGGATATTAGAGGGTAGGAAAGAAGTTGGTTACACTTGTCATATGGTCAACAACAACAGAGTTGATAATCCAAGGATTGGTGGGAGAGAAACCAGATGACATAAAAATTGTAGGATTACCCTTTTAAGCAAAAGATGCAATGTGATGAGATTCTCATTGGGATGCTTGATACTATAGGAACCTTGAGTACTCTTTCTCTGAAATAGTTATAGCATGTTCACCTGAACAAGTGCCTGAGGAGGGAAACACACTTTTGAGATTTGAGGATGCCATCCCAATACACACAACTTTGATAAAGCAGCAAATAAAAAATGCATAGTGAACAAAATGCTCTTGGGATTCCAAAGTGAACTTTTGGACAAATCAAAACATACACAAGTGAACTTCCAAAGCAACCGAAGCAACCTCAAATGAGTCAATCACTGATTCAACAACGAATGAGTCACCAACAACTGGATATAGCACTGCCACAGCCCTACGAAGTCATTGTCTGAATGCTGCCACTGTTCCAACTTCCAAGAGACTCACCAATGAACTTTACTAATACCAAACAACAACACCGGATGGCCATGAGTTCATGGTTGAAAAAGGTTGGATTTGTGAACAAGAAACATGCCCAATAGCTTGATATTATGTTCTTTGGAAGTGATCAAGACATTCTGCAGAAAAAAATGCAGAAAAGGTTGCCATAAATCGTCTCACTCACCGGCGAGTGGGGTCAGTACCGCTGGCAGTCAGCCGGCATGTAGGGAAGCGTGAGGAGGTTTCCGGCTCCGTTGGTTAAACAATTGTTTTTGTGAAATATGGAAGGATTTGAAGGTTTTAAGTGATGTTGATCCTCTTATATTGACTGATTTGCATAGGATGGCTTGGTTTAGGGTTTGGTTTGGTGGTAATGGTAGAGTTTAGCTCTGATACCATATTGAATAATTCAGTAAAATGAAAGACCTTACTATGATGATGGGTCTCTCTTTCGATTTATAATATATCTCAAGTACAATGCCAATTACCATAATTCCCTCACTACTCACACTTGCTAACATAACTTTAGCACGTAGTAACAATGCTGAATGACCAAATAACCATTAACAGTGCATTTCCTATTGGAGGGCTGAAAGGCTTTCCTATTAAGGTAGGTAGCAACTTGGGCATCCTCTGCATTTTTTTTTTTTTTTTCCAGGGTGTAGGCATCATCAGTCATTGCTTAGTTTGTTTGCCTAACAATGACTGATTTGATGCCTAATCCATGCAACTTGTGGTTATTTAGATTAGTAGATTTTATAACTTAGCTTGGTGAGTTTTTGGATGCTTGCCTATCTGTGCAATAACTGCAATATATTCCTCTTTGGTGAGCTCTTATCAATGCCCTTAACAAATATATCACCTCTCTTTTGACTGATGAAATTCATAGTTCGCGAGAGGCTCTCATGGAAAAAGTTTGACCATCTACATTTTTGTCTGAGTCCTAGTTTGGCAGCCTGACAAGGTGCTACATACTAAGGCCCATGATTATATGTTTTTTTCTTTTTGTCAAACTTGTAGTTCATGAACAATGCTTACTAAGCATCTTCGAAGCTGTGTGTGCACCAAGGGTTTCTGCTATAAATGTTTTCAACTTCTCTTTTGCAAATGCAATTTGGAACATGGAGTTAATGTGGTCTATGGCCACTGAAGTTATCAATCAAAAAAAAAAAAAAAAGGAAAAAAAATGTGGAGCTAACATGCTAATAAATAAATTAAATAATAATCACATTTGGATAGATTTTATGGATAGCTGTCTTGACAGATGAGGATTTGTTTTTGTCTTTTGTACATGGGTGGCTTCCTTTTGGGTGCTTTTAATGAAACTATAAGTTATTTATTTGTTCTTTAAAAACACTGGAATGGAAACCTCAAATCTGCAAGATCATGTAAACTTGAAAGGGCCTATAATTAATTTTGTCTTCTTGCAGCGGTTCAGGTATAGTGACCCTAAAATACAACTGCGGGGGAGAAGTCACCATGTAGTCCATTTATTTACCATGTTTCGGGTGCATATACTTCCTGACAGCTCTGATTGGCGTTCAGGATTAAATTTTGGTGCATTGAATCTGCCAGCTGTGATTAACGTTCAGGATTAAATTTTGGTGCATTGAGTTGAAACTCTCTCTCTCTCTTTCTGTGTGTGTGTGTGTGTGGCATAGACATGCTACTGAAAGTGTAAGAATCTTGCTACTGCTTCAAGATAATTTGCTTTAGGCTCTGGAATAACTGCTGACTATGGCTGCATAAATTATTGCTTCTTGGTTAGCTTGTGAACAGATATTGTAGTAGCTTAGGAACATTATGCATGTTTAGAAGTTACATATTTCATGAACTAAAGAATAATTTGTTACTGCAATGATAGGTCATTGTGATTTCTGGAGAGACTGGGTGCGGTAAGACTACACAACTACCTCAATACATAATGGAGTCAGAAATTGAATCTGGCCGTGGAGCATTCTGCAGCATAATTTGTACACAACCTCGAAGAATATCTGCCATGACCGTTGCTGAAAGAGTTTCTACAGAGAGGGGAGAGCCTCTTGGTGAATCTGTGAGCACTGGTTCCCTCTTTCTCCCCCCCCCACCCCCACCCTCCCTTCTATGTGTGCATGTGAGTGTTGGATTACTATATTGATTGTGTTTTTTTAAATGTGTTTCTCCATTGATTTATCAAAAAAATATGTTTTCTCATTTTGGAGCTTTTCTTCTTAGGTTGGTTTCAAAGTTCGTTTAGAGGGAATGAAAGGGAAAAATACGCATCTGCTCTTTTGTACCAGTGGTATTCTGCTTAGACGGCTATTGAGCGACCGTAACCTTGATGGCATAACACATGTGTTCGTCGACGAAATTCATGAGCGAGGCATGAATGAAGGTGCATCTTCTAGCAAATTCAGTTTAATGCCTTTGCATTTTTGAAAAATAAAAAAATGACTAGTGAAAATGCAATTCTTTTGCAGTTTAGTACAACTCTAACTCCTCTTTTTTCTTCCTTTTGTCACAGACTTTCTATTGATTGTACTAAAGAATCTTCTTCCAAGACGTCGGGATTTGAGATTGATTTTAATGAGTGCTACTCTGAATGCAGAGCTTTTCTCCAATTTTTATGGAGGAGCACCTAAAATTCACATACCGGTAAGCTAAATTTAGTTTGTTCTAATCTTAAATTTGTGCAGTTTAGTGAACCTCATGTCCACAAATTACGAGCAGCTATTTGATCTGAGTCTTTAGTGGAAGAAGATAGAAATTGTCAAGCGGAATAGTCGAAGGAGCAGGGTTTGCTAAGTGCTGATCGTGAGAACCTTAAGAAGGTCCTAGGTAACTACTCTTAAAATCATGAGGTTTGCACAAAAGATAATCAGGGGAATTCTGATGGGTGAGAGATACATTTATTAGGGATAGAAAGAGGTCAGTTAAGGCTGGGATTAGCACAGTCTAGACATGTTAATTCCATGCAGACAAGGGCTGAAATGATGAATTTTTTTTGAAGAGAAACAAACTACTTCTCACATGAAGATGGCAAAGACTCAGTGAAGAGATACTGAGCGGCGGTTATGTATAGTAGAATGTCCAGTTGGTAAGCAGAATGTCACAATTGGGAAGAAAGGTGAGGGAGTTTGTTCTAAGGAGATGAATAAATCAAAGGATATGAAGAATTGGGTGAGGTATCTGAGAGAGAACGATGTTGATACCGAATTCAGTTGTGGCGATGAATTATTAATGGATGAGGTCTGGCCGTCTGGGAATAATATGGGTATGCTTCAGATTCATCTGATTTAGTTGGGGATATTTCTCATGTGCCTCCAACTCCACTTGGATGTCTCAAAGGTATTCTTATTTTTATTGATGATGTTATGAATAAAGAACAGGGGGGTCTCAAGCCGGCCAGGGATGGCATTTTGCCCACCCCTAATTTGCCCAAGGAAGAGATAAAAGAAAGGATATTGAAGCACAAAAATTGTTGGATCAGATGGGATTGTGGTTGTCTGATCCTGCTGGTCAAGAAGTTTGTTTAGATGAGGCAAAGAGTAAAGTGAATAAAGGTTGGTGGGAGATAGTTAATTTAAAATGATCAATTAATTATGATAGAAGAGGTTTCAAAAAAGTGGGGGGGGGGGGGGGTTGTGTTAGATAGTGTTCGTCTGTTGTTTTCCTTTGTGTTTATTCTTTTCTTATTGTGGGTTCATACTCTATTGTAATTTATTTCTTTGGTTCAATATATTTCTTTAGTTATCAGAAAAAAAATTTAGAAAATTTGCTCCAGTATCATCCCATGGTGCAAATTTGGGGAATAGAATAGACCCTTAAGATATGCAAAAATGACATTTGAGGAATTTTTTTTTTTTTGAGTTCCCCCTTGTATCTCCTATCTCCTCCCTTCCGCTTCCGTCCCATCTTCAGTTTCTTCTAATCTCTCTCATGGCTGCAGATCCTTGATGCTGCCCCTGCATTAATGAGTTTTGATAGTGATACTAAAAACACCCTGGTTCACATGAACAGTTTGGTCATGAGGTACCAAAGGCTTGTTGTGGAGGCCTAAAACAGGATGTTTACAGTTATTTTCTGGCTTTTGGGACTTGGTCATCTTGTTTTTAATGTGCATAACTAATTTGAATAAAATCAAAATGCAAATCAGAATGCTAAATTTGGTCTTTGCATGCCTAAGTGGGGTTACATGTCACTTGTAAATGATACTGGAAGACACTATATATCTCTGTTGAGACAATTGAACTGTTTCTCCTGATAGACCCCCAGTATTATTTGCTTTTTCTAAGGTAGTATTTTATGAGAGAAATTTATAATTTAGTACTTCTATAACTTTTAAAAGAGTGTGTTGTATTTGTCTCATCCGTCTAATTGCATGTTATTGGTCAATGTCATGTGAATAAATTTACAGATCAATGTCTCATGTTATTTTTAATCTCTGAAATCAGTGGATTTAGTTAATGAGATTGGAATCTCATGCACGGTTTTGAATGAGAGAAAATAGGATTCTGGAAAAATCTTATGCGGTGGAATGCAGAAGATTAACTTACGCAAATTTTTTATCATATAATTTTAACAGTATTTGTATCTTAAATTCAGGGCTTCACATATCCGGTGAGAGCTCACTTTCTGGAAGATGTGTTGGAAATGACTGGATACAAGTTGACCTCATTCAATCAAGTTGATGATTATGGCCAAGAAAAAATGTGGAAGACACAAAAACAGCTAATGCCAAGAAAACGGAAAAATCAGATCACTGCTCTTGTTGAGGTAAGGAATGAAGATGGAAAATTTGTGTGGGGATTTTGGAAATCATTAGAAATAAAGTATCTTTTTGCTTGAAATGACATTATTCATGGAATTATATTCATATGGTGATATTTGAACTCTGAATTCTCTAAAGTGATTAGAAGGTTTTGATGCTTTACTTTTTGTTGTTTTCTTTCCTTACCTCTATCTAGTTCTGCCCCTGAAGGGTGTAAACTTGTCATATTGCTGACTTGGCAAATCGAGGATGTTTGACCACTTCCACCGCACCTTTCTCATTACTGGAACTTGCACCATCTTGATTCCTGATGCTAACAGCCCTAACATTATCCTCTGTATGAACCTCTTGACAGCCATCCTCTGTAGAAAATCCATTGTTAAGCTTATCAATCTTCTAGCCTTTCCTTCCCTCATCTCCCAGCCCCCTGGAAAAAAGATGCATGTTGTTCATTTGCATTGACCACCCTTGTCTGAGAGGAAGTACCACAAAGCTGTTTCTCTTTCACCTGCTCGTTTTTTACCAAGACCAAATCTGCTGTGTCCAATCATTTTGATACCCATTGCCGCGCAATCCTCTCCCACACTTCTACTCTGCTGAAATAAAAGTTGAGTGTCAGGTGTGTTTCGATGCCCTCTTTACTTGTACTTTGGGTCCCTGAGTTTAGATGGACATAGGCCTGAGAAGTGAGGCAGTCTCATTATGGCTCTACAAAACCCCTTGTGTGTTACTGGTGTGCTGTCGCAGGCAACCAAATATAAAACCTATACTCCTAAAAATACATGTTGTGGTGTGAGCAAGGATCATTCCCACGGATAGTATCTAGCCTAGTTTTATGCTACATGAACAAGGATTTTGGGGGGGGGGGGGGGGGGAGGTTTGAGTATAACAAAAACATTTTTAAGAGAAACAACGAAGGAACAAATTAAATTAAAGTATTGAAATCAATCAAAAGAACAAACCTTGGTCTAAGTCTACATCTACCATCAGAATTTTACAATTGATCATCGATCAAGTATATATCAATTCACACTTTGAAAATTCACCGTTGGAACTATTTTCCTAACTCTCCTTAGTCACAGTTAATTAGAAAACAAGCGATCTAATTAACCCTAACTACTAAACAACCCAAGACAATCGCTAAAGGTTTAATCTAGTAGCGGCCTTAAGAATTAGAGAGATCGATAAATCTAAACAACACAAGCACGAGCGGTTGCATTTAATTTAGTCGGGCGTTCTTCCTAAGATCTAATAATTTCTGATGTAGCAAATTGTTAAAGCTTAGTTGCTTCACAAAGTAGAGGGATCAAACAATTACGGATTTGATATCTAACCTAGCAGTAGATTGCAATGAATAATAAACTAGTAGGCCTCATGGTAAATAAACGAGACAATCATGAAAATAGGCACAAAAGAACATCCGATACTCAAAGCATAAATTGAACAATAAAAATAAATTAGATCTCACAGTTTTATTGATTTCGAGGCTTCTGTTTCCTTCGACCAATTATAAAAGCTTAGCCACATAGGGCCATGATGAAAACTCGAAGGAGAAATAAGAGAAGAGGGGAGAGAGAGGCGTGTGTGAAGAGGGGAGAGAGAGAGAGGCGTGTGAGAAGTCTGATGATTTCTCCCCCTTTTACACGTTTATTCCCCGTATTAGAAGCCTACCAAATTTCCTAAAAATATTCTAATAATAATATCCAAATCTCCTAAAATATTCTAATAACAATATCCAAATCTGACTTATTAAGGAAAATATTAAAAATACAGTAAAGTACTAATATAACTAGGAAAGTGGTTTACAGCTGGAATTTTTCGTGCACCAGATCTATAAACTTCCGAAAATAAACTGCGTCAGATCCGCATATTAGAATTGCAGGCTAAGGAACGTTCCAGAGCGTCAGCAGTGCAGGTGCAGCAATTTCAAGCCTGATTTCGACCTTGATGCAGCCAGTATATCTCAAAACTCAAAATATGAAAGTTGCAGAGCTTTTTCTTGGCGTTCCATAGCATCTCGAATCATATCATCTCAATCGGAGCTCGGATGAGAGAGTTATGCACAGATTACGAAGCGATGTTGAAACTGTTCAAAATCGCACAATTAGCTTCGTTTTGCACTTAACGCCTCCATTTGCATCCTAAATCAAAATATAAGAATAATGAGTACATTTAGGCACCAAATAAGTACAAAAGACTAAACATTAAGGGAGAAAAATATGACATTTTGCATTCTCATCAGTTACAAAACCTACAAGCCGTAAGAAATCCCTAAAATGCCCTTTGATATCAGTTAGGCCTCTATCTCTAATTACATTTTGTAGATTGGCTACATCACCCTTAAAAGCCCATGACTTGTTCTTTGATACTCAGGCCAGATTAATTGTAATGTTAACAACCCCTGGCCCACCCATTCAAAGCCCACCTCACCCTTTGGCTGCACACATGGTCATCCTTTTCCCCTCACAAACCCTAGTTTCCTTAAGCCTCCCGGGGCACCAGCTGCTACTGCTCCAATGCTCACCGATTGATTGCTAACTTCCACAATTCCTGCTGCACTATCCACCCTTTGCTGCCTCTAAATTACTAGAAAGAACCCCCCTCCAACTTTGATGCTCATGATTCCCCGAAGGTTGACCCTTGCCTTTGCTTGTTTCTTCCAGCCTTACAATCGCCTGTTACTTTTTCCAAAATCTACACCAACCTTTCCCTTCCATGCCACTAGGAATGAAGATCAAATGACCCTTGTTGTTCTGTCTTAGACCCAGCTCTAGAAAAAACCATAATTATTTAATTAAATTGCCACCCAATATTGTATCTTGCTGAAGTTCCTGTAACAATTGACCTGCCCCAACCTCAATAACAATAAGGACAAACACTTGCTCAGATTAGTATTTGTTAAGATGATGTTACTGTTAAAGAGCAAAAGGGTAGTGATGGAATATTGCCACCCCTGTTCAAGAGACTTCTGAGGAGGATCTTCAAGCTCAGATTTTGTTGCATAAAATGGAACTTCAATTGCCTGGTTGTGGAGGAAATGAAGCTTGGCTTGATGGTGGTAAATCTAAAGCTAAGAAGGGTCAGAGGGAATTAGAAAACTTTAAATTTTTTTCCTGTTTTATTTTTAATTTTGTTTTTTTATTTTCTTCTTGAGGATTTCATATCGTTGCCCAGATTGTATATTCTCTCCCTCTCTTAATATATCTTCCTTTTCTTTTCAAAAAGAAAAAAATAATGACAAGCACTTGCAATTTGCAACCCATCTAGTTAAGGTGATCCTTATCCATCAGCTGCGAATTCGAGATTTCTCCTCTAGTGCCACAAAACTCACTATCTCCACCTTATCCAAGTGTTTTCTTTCAATATGTACCAACTTGTAGGATTTCTCTTCCACTGATTTGTGGAAGTTTTTTTCCATTTGTAGTTTTGAATGAATCCACAAAAGTGAACCACAAAACCTAGAAAGAATGGGAATGAGAGTGGCTGCAAGAGAGAGTCATGTAACAAATGAGTAGAAAAAACTAGCTTATGACTTTTTGTATTATGTTGTGTATAATGTCATTACATACTTTTGCTTTTATACATAAAGTCAGGTGCCTATAAAAATTGAAAGAAATCAACTCACACTCTATACAATTAATTCTAGGAAATTATGGCTATTTAGGCAAATCTAATTTAGGACACACTAATTGTGATTCTCGGAACATTCTATATTTAGAGTTGAATGGTAGCTTTCCATATGGGCAGATCTTCAACACTCCCTCTCAACCTGGCGAATAGATGTTAATCATTCCAAGCTTGTCCACTAGAGCTTCATAAGTCTTCATGTCTAACCCTTTAGTAAACTGATCTGCCACTTGTTGAGCTGTAGGGATATATGGCATACACACTTCTCCAGACTTACATTTCTCTCTAATGAAGTGTCTATCAATCTCAATTTGTTTAGTTCTTTCATGTGTACCGGATTGTGAGCTAATGAGATTGCTGACTTGTTGTCACAGTAGAGCTTCATGGTTTCGTTGATGTTCATTCACAGGTCCTTTTGGATTAGTTTAATCCATAATGTCTCATCGAATCCTTTAGCTAGGGCTTGGAATTCTGCTTTTGTACTGGATCTAGCAACAACATTTTGCTTCCATGTAACTAAGTTTCCCGCCATATACACACAGTATCCTGTAGTGGATCTTCTATCATCCAGACATCTTGCCCAATCGAAGTCGGTATAGACTTCTACATTCTGTGTATCATGTTTTTTGTATAGGATGCCCTTTCGTGGGCATGACTTCAAATACCTTAGGATTGATTCACAACTTCCATATGTTCTTTACCAGGACATCCGCTGATATCTTCCCTTATCAACTGCTTCACCCCCTTCATTCACTCTTAGCTTGGCATTTGCTTCAATTGGAGTTCCTGCTGGTCTACTTCCTTCTATCCCAACTCCTTTTAATAGATCCAGAACATATTTCCTTTAGTGATAAAAATAACCCGTTTAGATCTGGCAACTTCTATTCCCAGAAAATACTTTAGATTTCCAAGGTCTTTGATCTCAAATTCTTAAGCCATCATCAGTTTTAATTCTCCATTTCTTATTTATCATTCCCTGTTACAATAATATCATCTACATACACAATAAGGACAGAAATCTTGTTATCTGTAGAGTGTTTGATGAATAAAGTATGATCACCTTGACTCTGCCTATAACCCATTCCTCTTATGAGCCTTGTAAATCTCCCAAACCATGTTCTAGGTGACTTATTAAGTCCATACAAGGATTTCTGAAGATGACACACTTTCCCCTTTACATCTTACCCTGTTAGCCTTGGTGGAATTTCCGTGTAGACCTCTTCCTCAAGTTCTCCATGAGGAAATGCATTCTTAACATCATACTGTTTCAGTTCCCAATCCAGATTTGCTGCTACAGGCAGTAGGATTCTAACTGTATTAATCTTAGCCATCGGAGAGAAAGTTTCAAAGTAATCAACATCTGGAGTTTGAGTATATCCTTTAGCTACTAGGCGTGCTTTGAACCTTTCAACACTTCCATCTAGTTTATACTTTACTGCAAATACCCATCTGCAACCAACTGCCCTTTTTCCTCTTGGTAGTGTGCACAAATTCCATGTCTGATTCTTTTCTAACGTTCCCGACTCTTCAAACACTGCTTTCCACCAATTGTCCTGTTGAAGCGCCTCTATGACATTCTTTGGAATGGAAAGACTTGTTAGGCTGGTAGTGAAAGCTTTAAACACTGGTCCAAGTCTATATGATAGGATACATAATTTGACAGTGGATCTTTAGTGCATGTTCGAACCCCCTTCCTAATAGCAATAGGCATATCAAGTTCACTGTGTAAATCTAAAGCTGAGTTTGTACCTTCAGATATACTTTATTGCATCTAAGGGATCTTATGAGGAATGAATGGGTTCAATTGTGCCTGGTTCTTTGTCTAGTATCGGTAGTGCCTTTCTCCTTCTCTGGTATGTCAAAAACTCTGCTCTTTTTGGCAATTTATAAAAGTCGGTCTGCTGCAGGCTGTCTGTGGGTTCAGGTTCAGGTTGCAGAGTGTCTGGTGGTAGGATGTCTCCAGGTGCATGTTCAGGTTGCAAGAGATCAGGCCGCAGGTCAGGGTGGTTAGGCTGTTCAGGCTGCAGGACAGGGTGTTCAGGCTGCAGGTCAGGCTGTTCAGTGATAGTTTCATATTCCTGCATGTCAGTAGGCATAGCAATTGGCATAGAGACTTGATCTAGACCTTGATTAGGACTCCAGAACTGCACGGGATTGACCCTATTCTCCCCCTGCTGAGCGGTAGGGAGGTAAAATGGGACCAACTCATGGAAGGTGACATCTCTACTAATAAACAGCTGATGAGTCTGTGGACAATAACACCTGTACCCTTTGTCATCGAGTACCCAAGAAAAATACACCTTGTTGCACGAGGTTCTAACTTACTAATATTGCTTGAGGCATTCTGAACAAAGGCAACAATCCTGAAAACACGTAGTGGGGGATCAGAATAGAATTTAACCGTGGGCTAAATAGCTTTGAGCTTGTCCAGTGGAGATTCAAAGTCTAAAACTCTAGAAGGTATCCTGTTAACAAGAAAGGTAGCAGTTAAGAGCGCATCACCCCAAAAATGCTTCGGAACATTATGATTAAAGAGTAAGCTGCGAGTGACATCTAGAAGCTGCCGGTTTTTTCTTTCTGCCAGACCACTCTGAAGAGAGGTGTGTGCACACGACATATGGTGAATACCACCTTTTTTGGTTAAGAATGTTTTGAAGTCATTATTGACATATTCTCTACCTTGGTCACTATGAAGTATTCTGATTTTTGTGTCAAAGAGATTTTGGATCATGTTGTAAAAAATAACAAACAGTGAAAAAATCTCAAATTTGTCACGCATTAGATACACCCACGTATGTCTAGTGTGCTCATCTATCAATGTTACAAACCAACGATGACCAAAGACAGAAGATATGTGACAAGGTCCCCACACGTATGAACGAATAGCTGAAAAAGGAGTAGATGCTTTATTAGTACTTGATGGATAAGACACCCTATGATGTTTAGCTAATTCACAAGTAGAACAATGAAACTGGGATACGCCATTGGGCTTTATTAGGCTAGGAAACATTTTACTAAGGACACGAACAAATGGATGACGAAGTCTCATATACCACAGCCAAGCTTTAGGAGGATCACCAGGTTGTTGCATTCCATGAAAACTTGTGGATCGTATGTTTTGTTGGTGCCCGTTGTGCATCTTCACCAGGTACAACCCATTTTCTTCCTCACTTAGACCACTCTTCTGCATTGAGGTTAGATCCTGAAGAAAACAACCCGATTCAGAAAAACACACTAAACAGTTAAGTTGCCTACCTAACTTTTGAACAGAGATTAGGTTTGCTGATAGTCGAGGCACATGCAGAACATTAGGTAATGTCAGTTTTCCTCAAAGATGAACTGTTCCTTTTCCTGCAACTACTGATGCTGAACCATAAGTAATTTCAACTTTATCGTTACCAGGGCTAGGTTTATATGAGATAAAAATAGAGCTATTTCCTGTCATGGTCTGAAGCACCTGAATCAACAATCCACATGTTACAGTTATTTGTAGTAGTAGAGAGAGCGTAGGAAGTTTTACCACCCCCTGTGGAGTTAGCAGTCTTAGCACAAATTTCTATAAACTTCATTAGTTCTGCAAGCTCCTTGTTGGTAAAAGCTGACTCTGTCTCCTCCTGTTGTTGAGCACCTTCAGCCATATATGCTTTACACACCTTTTTTACCTTTTATCTCTATTAACTCCTGGTCTTGCATGTGTCTCCCAACAAGTGTCAATGGTATGCCTCCATTTATGGCATCAGTCACACCAAGGATTGTCCTTGTCGCCCCCTTTCTTCCTCTTATATGGAGGTCTATGATCTCTGTTGACTGCCATAGCCACAGATTCTCCACTCTGATCCTTAGTCATGGCCTTTCTTCTACTCTCTTCACTTCGTACCATCGAGAAAGCTTCACTAAGGGACGGAAAAGGAGTTATACTAATCACCATGGAGCACACATTATCAAATTCAGATCATAAACCAGCCAAGAATTTATACATCCTACCCTTCACCGTAAGGCAAGTAACTCTAATTGGCACATGAGTATTAGTCTTAATTTTGATAATTCCAATTCCATCCATAATCCCTTTAGAGTACTGAAACAGGAGTTAACATCGGAATCACCTTGTTTAGTGTCTTGGATCTGATTCTCCAACTCATATATTGAACCATCATTACCTCCACTTGAAAATTCCTCTTTCACAGCTGCCCATAGATCGCTTGCTTTCTCCATGAATAGACAGTTACGTCCAATGTTTGGCTGCATAGTGTTGATCAGCCAAGCCAACACCTGTGAATTCTCATCTTCCCATCTCTCTGCTGCAGATTCATCTTCTTCTGGTTGCTTCTTAGAGCCATATAGATATCCCAACTTGCTCTTCCCTCTGATGGTCATCTCGACTGATTGTGCCCAATTGACATAATTGGTGGAATTCAGCTTCTCAAACACCATCGGAAGGTTGGATTGATCATGCTGGCTGTTGAATTGCATAGCTGACACGAGATGTTTACTGTCAACATACATGGTGATTTGTGAGGTTTATGGTTGCAGGTGGGTAGGGACGTGCGGCAGCTAGGGTTTTGCTTGAGAAGGGGGTGGCGGCTGAACTTCTTTCTCAGCCTGAGAGGGTGGCAGCTGAACCTTGTGGCTGGACTTCTTTCTCGGCCTGAGTCTGTGTGCTCGAGAAGCTGATGGTGGCTTGGGTTTTCCCAGGACTGTGAGGCTAGGGTGTTAAGAATCTTAGGCTCTCATACCAAATAGAAAAAAATAACGAATGACTTTTTGTATTATTGCGTATAATGTCATTACATACTGCTGCTTTTATACATAAAGTCAGATGCCTATAAATTTAAAGAAATCAACTCACACTCTATACAATTAATTTTAGGAAATTATAGCTAATAAGGCAAGTCTAATTTAGGACACAGTAATTTTGATTCTCGGCACACTCTATATTTAGTGTTGCAGAGAATGGTAGCCTTCTATATGCGGCAGATCTTCAACAAAATTGAATAATCCACCACACGTTTCAACTTGGGCTCCAATTTTTAAGAATCCTTTATTCCCTGCAGTGGTTCAACCATCTATTTTCCACTACAGGTTGAATCCAAGGGAGCATACTATTGAGGATTTAGATAATACCCAGCAGCGCTAATATGTATAGGGCGATGAGGTATTGGAGCCCATATATGTCTATCATCTTCTTCCCAAATGGTCCATAGTTCTTCGAATTTCTTAAAATATTAGTATTAAGTTTTTTCTTTTTTCTAAATCTATCAACTCATAGATAACCCCCATGGCAGCTCTTTCCTCAAAATTAGCTTCCCTTAGAATAAACAAGAGGGACATAACTCTTGATAAGGTAAGCAATATGAGACCAAAAACGGTGGCCAACCACAGAGATTGAAAGAGCCCTGTACCTTAGTTTATTTTCACATAAGTAGACATGAACTACATCTTAGAAGAGAATGTAGTTCTAAGCTCCGCGCTTTGTTTGTAGAGATTTCGGAGTGTCAAAAAGGCAATTGCAAAGCATTTCACTACCATTCAAATGAGTTCTTTGTTGGTGAAATTCTTAATCATCAGAGCAAGAGCATAGGATGATTATCATGGTCTTGAATTTCCAAGAAATTGTTGAAATGTCTATCAACAAATTTTGCTTTCCACCACCCTTGACGTTGGAATGGTTGTCGATTTCCGTTTTTACAAAATTTCCATAAAAATTCCTAAAAATATTCTGAAATTTACAAAATATTAAATTTTTTGAAAAATGTCTAGAAATTTGAATACTAGAATGAAGGTTTTCTTTGAAATTCAAATTTGAGATATAGAACCCCAATTGAAAATTTTCTCTTAGTTTCTCTTCTTTTTATATTCAAATTATAAATTATTCTAAGGAGGATATGAATTATAGCTTTCAAACTTTTTGAAATTATAAGAAAAACTAAACTTAGTTATTAGCTACAACATTCTATTCGACCTTTTATGCCTAAATTATCTATATTTGTATAACAAATAATATTTGTCGGATTATGAGTTTCACTTATATTAATTGAATATGTTTAATTATTGTATTAAAATTATTGCGCCTTGTACCCCACACACCTGTCCATGATGTATTTTATTTATAACATTTTAGTTCTAAATCGGACACTTTTATATCCGTTAATAGTTTCTAATGTTTCAAAAAAAAAACAAAAATCTGTGCTTTATTACTTATTTCCACCATTTTTTAAATTCAGAATTAAAATTGACATTGACATTGAAATTTCATAATTTTGAAGCCATGGAATATTAATTGAAATTGAAATTTAAGACCTTGTTTATAAATAAATTTCACAACTTGCACTTGGATGGAGGCAAAAGTCGAAAGTTGATGGGACAAAGGGAATTGACAAAATTGAAAAGCTTGGTATTATGTTGGGAAAGGGTTGAAAAGGGGTTTTCTTGGCTAAGGTTGGCTAGTGTTTTTTGTTTTTTGTTTTTTTTTGGTTCTGTTTTTTTTTTTTTTTTACTTTTTTTTTTATTAGGCGGTTTTCTTGTTTTATTTGGTGGACCCCTTGTCCCAGCATGTTGTCTCTTCCCTTCTTTCTATCTAATGTAGCTTCTTTTTTTATCAATAAATAAATAAGTAAATAAATAAACACATTTCACAACTTGCTTACCTTTTAGGATTTTGTGGTCATGTTAATCTTCAATTTCGAGATTTCTTTCTAGATCCAAGCTTTGTGTAGTTCAAGGAGTCCAATACAAACTTCTCCCTTTGTTTTTTCCACGTTTTTCCACCACTTTCCATGTTCCTTGTATTAAATGTTATCACCTGTGTGACATTCTGGTCACCTACTTCTACAACCCCCTCATCAAGATATGCAAACATCAAGTCACCAATTTTTATAGTATCAAATGCATAAATTGATTTTATGAATCATGTATTTACGAGACTATTTACAAGAAAGCTTATAAGAAACC
Source organism: Malania oleifera (assembly GCF_029873635.1). NCBI lineage: Eukaryota > Viridiplantae > Streptophyta > Magnoliopsida > Santalales > Ximeniaceae > Malania > Malania oleifera. The sequence continues at coordinate 29,055,131 of NC_080426.1, read as the reverse complement.
TTTATCTCCGACCATCATTCGTAGTAGAAGTGTAGAACATCCATATTCCTTCCAAGCCTTTTTATGCTCTTTTAAACATGCCATCTATGCCTTTAACCTCATCTCTAGGGATCCATGTCCTCATCTAAGGTGGCTTGAAATCTTGCCCATAATTGGCAGTCCCATCCACCATAACACATGTCAATATGCATCATCCATCAAACTGAAAGTGAGAGCATTGTTGAATACAAAACGCTTTACTTTCCTATAAACCAAATTCCTCTTTTCTTCCTTCTATTTTGCGTTTAGTGTAGCTTGTGTGGCTTCAGAATATGTAGACTTAAACCTCTTCCTCTAGGACTAACGCGATCTGCACTCTTTTTTGCCACAAATCTCACAGATGGAGAAGATACGCTCTTAGTACCTCCTCCTGGATCCATCCCAACTTCTCCAAGAAGATAATTTCTTTTAGCTTTCTCTTCTTGAAATCTTTCATTAGCAATCTTACACTGGTTTCTAACATCATTAGGAACCGTCGGACAAGGTTTCATCCCCTTTCTTGTACTGGCTAGATTATGCTTAAATCGTGTCACAATCCACGACAACATTGATTACAGCTTTGCATCTAAAATTTTTTTCTCCATCAAAATTTTATGGACTTCTAAAAATCCTTTTTATGACCCTTCAATTAATTCTGAGAAAATGTTTTTTGAACCCTAAAATGGTACAATCAGCTGCAGGCTGCTGCAGAAAATTGAAAATTATTGAGTGAGAAGAGAATAGAATAAAGCAGTAGCCAATTTGATAATGCCAGGGGAAAGCAGCTCCAAACTCTTTAATCTTCAGCTATGAAAAAAAAGAAAAGAAAAGAAAAAAGAACAGAGAAAAAAAGAAAAAGCAGCTGAAGGCAGTGAGAAAATGACTCAAAACTCTCAGTGTTCATCTTTATTAATGGAACATTGGGTGGGGGGGAGGGGCGGGGCACAGGGAGCAGCTGATCTGACAGATTGAAAGTAGTAAGCTGCTCAAAACTATTCACCAAATTGTGGTAAAAAGGCTGCAGCAGCTCAATTATCTTGAGCAATAGGAATTTTATAATAAAAATGAAAAGAAAGCTGAGAGTTCGTGGTGATGTGCTGAATAATCAGTGAACAGTCTGTCACTTTTGGGGGGAAAGTCACCCTAGAAATGGAAAATACAAAAAGAGAAAAAAGAAAATAGAAAAAAAGGAGAGGAATCTTTGATGCGTAAATGAAAAAAAATGAAGAACCAACATCAAATTTGTCAAATGGAGAGAGTTACAGACTTAAAAAGAGATTGTCAAGGAGACTGTGTGAGTTACAGTTGTTTATTTCAAATTATGCACTGATCCCTTTTAGGCAGGAAAGGCACTGAGGTGCACCCCATAATGCCCTTTAAAACACTGATGAGAGAAGTGTAGAAGCACTAACTCACCTTTCTCCATTCTTAAAACAGTTTACACTTCAATGTTTTGTGGATTCCTATGAATATAATGTTTTACCTAATCTTTACATTGCGCATAATAAAGACCAACAGGCCCAAAATCAAAAGGAACAAGAACTGAAAATTCTTCTGGGTTGTTCACTTTTCTGGAAAGTTTGCAGTAGAAGCTAGTAGGAGATCTCATTTTTATGCTTCATATGCTATTTATGTTTGGACTGAAGTTTTTTCTTGTTATACAGGATGCTCTTAATAGATCGAGCTTTGAGAATTATAGCTCCAAGACACGTGATTCTCTGTCGAGTTGGATGCCTGATTGCATAGGATTCAATCTTATTGAGGCAGTTTTATGCCATATATGTCGGAAGGAACGCCCAGGTGCTGTGTTAGTATTTATGACTGGTTGGGAAGATATTAGTTGTTTAAGGGACCAACTTAGAGCCCATCCCCTTTTAGGAGACCCTAACAGGGTTCTGCTGCTTACTTGCCACGGTTCAATGGCAACATCTGAACAGGTGAGGCCTTATCCCCTTCTGCTTTTTCTATGAGGATTTGAAATTTAACATTATTTCCAAAGTTTGGGATTTAATTTCTGTTGTAGGGTTCTATACAGAGTTTAAACCTAGACTGGACCAGCTGGTCAGTTTAGTGGTGCAGGCTACATAGCCAACTCGGTTCTGAAGTAATTTGGGGTTGTATCCAGGTGACCTGGCTGGACCTGGTGAATCAGCAGGGTCAACCCAGATCCCCTCAAAAGCATTGTCTTATATTCCCATGAAATTGTCAAATTTTCGTCAATTCCCACAAATCACCAGAAATTTATTGAAATCTCGAAACTTTGACGAAATTTGTTGAAAGTTTAACTATACACTAAAATTTATTGAAGTTCAAATCTGAGAATCAAAACTTAAATTAGAATTTCTCTTTTAAGTCATCTTCTTTTCTTATTAAAACTAAACATTATTACAAGAAGGATATGAATAGCTTTCAGACTTTTGAAATCATTATATGAAGAAAATTAGACGTTGATATTAGCTGCAACAGTTTATTTGATTTTTTTGTTGAAATTATTACCTTACACCAGCTATCTTTGATGTACTTCATGTGTAATATTTTAATTCTAAATCTTGCATTATTATGTCTGCCAGTGAGTTTCTAAAGTTTCATAAAAGAAGTCCATGCTTTATTGCATATGTTCATCATTTTTCAGAATGGAAATAGAAATAGAAATGGACATTGACATCAAAATTTCCATAGAAATTTCCTTGTAACATAAAAAATTTCATAGAGATTTCCTTACTTTTGAAGCCCAGGATAAAAAAACACGCTGCTGCCTGCTTTTGGTAGGTTTTTGAACCATGGACCTCAAGGAATACATCGTCGTGTCTAACATGGACCAACTGAAGTTGTTTGCAACCTTCTTGTGCAAATAATATATATGCATTACATGTAACATAAAGGAAAGGCAACCCCCACCCCCACTGCATGCACACACACTCAAAACTTAATTAAAAAGTTCAGTTCAAGCTGACATTTTCTCCTTATATTTCAATATATATTTGATGGCTAATACTAATAATAATATTATTATTAGTTTTTTAAAAAAAGTTATGATGAAAAAAAGGAAAGTAGTACAAATTGTATTGTTGTAGCTACTTATTGTTTTTTGCTTTGATTAGCTAATGGTCGTTTATGACTAGTCTCTTTGAATTACAGACATGGTCTTAAATTTCTACGAAATTGTCGAACCGTCGAAATTTCCGATTTCCGTCACCCTTGAAATCGAAATGGTAGTCGATTTCCATCTTGCATAATTTTTGTCGAAATCTCAACGAATCATCCGAAATTTATCGAAATAGAGAAACTTGTCGAAAATTTAACTATTCGACGGAATTTCGTCAGAATTCAAATGAGAAATTTAGGAGTGAAGTGAAATTTCTATCTTGATTTATTTTATCAAAACAAAAGATTATTACAAGTGCTTTTGAAATTATATGAAAAAATAAACTTACAGTAATATTTTATTTAACCATTCATGTCTAAATTTTCATTATTTGTATAATAAATAATATTTAAATGATTTATGAATTTCATTTGTATTAACTAAATATGTTTAATGTATATTATCTTACAAATATGTTTGATACACATACTATTTTACAACTTTTCCACCTCATACAAAACATAGATGTATTTAATTTGTAGTATATTAGTCCTAAAACTTATATTATTATGTTTGTTAACCATTTCCAAAGTTTCACGAAGAATTCCATGCTTTACTACTAATTTCCGTTATTTTTTCGAATTGAAATTGACATTGAAATCGAAATTTCCATGCTTTTGGAGCTTTGAAATTTGAGTCGAAATTGAAATTTAAGACCTTGATTACAGACACACACACATACTCTCTCTCTCTCTCTCTATATATATATATATATATATATGCGTGTGTGTGTGTGTGTGTAGAGAGAGAGAATACCACCTCTTGGTTGCTTATCTCTAACAATAATTTATCTCAACCATCAAAACTAAACTAATCTTTACTATACAAAATGAACTTGTTAAAATAAAATAGAACTTCAGATATAACTGGAAATAAGGATCCAGAATATCCTTAACATAGAACCCATATTGAAGTAAAAATAACCCCAAAATACCCTTGTAAAGACTTCTACAAGTACTCATAAATAGTGCTCGTGCTGCAGTACTTGGGGACTGCTATAGTGCCTTGGAACAGTGCTTGACTATGGTACTTCGAATTGTATTTTCAATTGAACTCCCAAATCAACCCTTGCAATCATCCCACCAAACAAAATCTTTTGGGTAAGAAGTTTGCCTTTTTTTGCTTCTTTTGCCTGATTGCAGAAATTGGTTGGAATTTCGATAAGGGAATGGGAGGAAGGTGTTAGTGAAAAGTGCTACATTTGCGGTGATGTTGTGCATTTATTTAGAGCCCAATGTTAGAATTTTCAGGATTCTGTTGATCATTTATTGTGTAGGAAGTGTTCTTGGCATCACTTTTGTTTGCAACAATGAGTTTTTTAGAGGAATATCTCTAGCTGATTTGCAACAGGAACAGAGAGCTACTCCCTGGCACGTGCAACCTGTTTGCATGTGGAGAGATAAACAAACAATGAATAACACCCATGTTTGGCAACAAATAATTTTTTAATAAACTTATATTGAATGCGGGGCAACAGAACCAGGACCCAGGACCTCCTGGCAACCTGGCTCTAATGTGTTAGATTACAACTTTTACCTAAAAGCTTAAGCTATTAGGCTCTGGACCAACATTTTATATCAAGCCTTAACAATCTCCAACAATGAAATTTGTGCTTATGGGCGTGCAATCAGTTGGTTCAGTTGGAACAGTTAGGAAATTGGCAGAACAAAAAGTTTTCATTTCTGTACATATTTGAAACCTGACTGACCAAACCTCTGCTTCATAACAGAAACCCAACAGGATAATACCAAACTGATTAAACCTCTGTGTCACAACATGCGTCCCCAAACACCAGAGAAAGAGAGGAAGGGAAAGCAGAAGAACCAATAAAATTTACCAAGACATGCTAAATCTTGATCATCTTAAAGCTCAAACTCTCAAGCCCTTCTACTGATATCCATCAATGTGTCAACACAAAGCCTCATCCCAAGCCCCACCTTTGCCAATTTCATCCAGCATCTCGGCCTTATCCCTTTGATTAAATCCAAACCATATGGCAAATCTGTTACAACAGCAGCAGATAACAAGTAAAAGAGAAAAAGACGAATAGAGAGTGAAACTACATGAAATGAAGACTGATCAGATGGTGGGAACTTTCCTCCATATCATTGCCATTGGCAACCCTGCAATCGTGCCAATAATCTATTTTCACAAAAGAAGGGATTCCCCAGCTGCTACAGTTTTCTCTCTACTGTTCCTTGCTTCCTGGGAAAGCAAAGGCTGTCACTATGAGCGAGCAGCTGAACATGAGCAGGGAGCTTTGTTGCCCCAGTATCTTGAAATTGCACATAGCTCTGCAATGTTTAACAAATGAAATGAAAGAGGAGAAAACGGCATCTTGTATACCTATGCTTTTAAAATAAATAGGAAAACATAAAATGCTCAATTGGTTTATTGGGCCACTTTTCAGTAACCAAAAACCGAAACTGAACCAACCAACCAATCTTTTCCGAACAAAACCAACAAACTCTTCAAACTAAACTGATTCAACCAATAAATGTTCCCTTAATTGTGCTTGCAAGTTTCAGTATGTGACTGATTCTGGCTTTTGGATTGCAGCGCCATTGGCATTAGGTCCATTATGTTATGATGGCAATATCATCGACACTTTATTCATAGTGCTAATAGACAATTACTTCAATTTTCATGGATATCATATAATTTTATTCGTCACATTGTTAGATAAAAAATATTGGATGCATCAATATGGAAATTTTTGGTACTGTCCCTGAGATATCTTTTCTTACTATAATATCTTGTTTTGACTGCCCATCATCAACAGTTTATTCATAGTGCTATTATACGTTTACTTCAATTTTCATGGATATCATATCATTTTATCCTTCACTTTGTCTGTCTTTGTTTGCAGAAACTTATATTTGAGAGACCACCTCCTAATGTACGTAAAGTAGTCCTTGCTACAAATATGGCGGAGGCCAGCATTACTATCAATGACGTTGTTTTTGTTGTTGATTGTGGAAAAGCAAAAGAGACCACATATGATGCTTTGAATAATACCCCTTGTCTATTACCTTCTTGGATATCACAAGCTTCTGCTCGGCAAGTAAGTTGACTTGTACATTGGATCATGGAAATGAAAGGGGGTGTAATAGGTTTCTTTCGATTGGGATCATTATGATATGTTTTCTTGTGTCGGCTGAGAATGCATGTTGACGAGGAAGCAGTGTAGATTACATTTTTTTGAACAGATCATCAAAGCATTAATTTCTCTTTAAGTTAAATTTTTGAGATTGAAGTCGCCTGATTTGGTGGTATGGTATCACATTGATATTTTGGAATGCTTGGTGTCAGTGTGTCACGCTGATGTTTTGGAGTACTTGATGGTCTATTGATGTTTTGGAATACTTTTGTTTAAGCCTATTTATTGAAACAGTGATCGGATTGATGATAATAGTATCCAGGGCCATGAACAGTTGACTAGAATAGATTAATTGATCTGATACATTTTCGAAAAAAGAAACTGTAAATGACTGGAATTACTTCTGATTTTTTCCGTCCTAGTATCTAAAGAAATAGACAAGGGAGGAGCATGGGGTTCAATTCCTGATTTAATGTATCCTTCGTTTGCTTTGAGAAAAAATTCCTGCCTTTTCATGGTCTTAATGAATCAAAATGAATTTTTTTTTTAAAAAAAAAAATATGGTTTCAGTAATTTCAGATGAAATTGAAATGGATTTTCATTGCATGGTTATTGCCTGAAAATCCACATATATGTCCTTGGCAATTGAGACTTGTGTGACATGAGGATTATTTGCATGTGGTTATGTAGTAGTCAGCAACATAGTGCACGTAATACAAGGACTTTAGTGTGCTGTTGGCATCTGTATTGCATTTCCCATCATGTCTTTGTAAGTGGTTCACACAAATAGGGATCTTACATCATATTGTGTAAACTTGTGTTGCAGAGAAGGGGTAGGGCTGGCCGTGTGCAACCAGGTGAGTGTTATCACCTATACCCTAGATGTGTCTATGAAGCTTTTGCTGAATATCAACTTCCAGAACTTCTGAGAACTCCTTTGAACTCTCTCTGCTTACAAATAAAATGTTTGAAGCTTGGAAGTATTGGGGAATTCTTGTCAGCTGCTCTGCAGCCACCAGAGCCTTTAGCTGTAAGTGGTTTGCTAATCTGGAATTCACAGTTCTATTTGTTTTTATCTTTTCTTGAGATCCATGTTTTTTATTCAAATGATATGTTGTTGTTCTGAGATATCTTGACTGTTGCTTTTACTTACAAGTGTTTGTGTAAATCATGTTTATTTACATATTTTACATGATTTATACCAACAGGGGAACCAATTAGTACTTTAAGAAAAACCAACACTTTCTTTATTGGAGCACCTGTATTGAAAAGTTGTAGGTGTTCAACTTTTAATGTATGTAGATTATACAAAAGTAATGAACAGAGCGAAGGAAAGCAAAATCAAGAGGAAAAAAAAAAATTAAGAACCCAATAAATCATCAGAGAAATGCACATTCAAGACTGCTAATTCTTGGTCCGCCCATCAGAAGTGGACTGAACCGGCTTGTACTCGTAAATACCAGCAAGGTGTTTGCCAGCTCCCAGAAAAAAATTTTTGAAGGAGAAATCCAGGGGAAGATGGTTCCTACAACAATAGCTTACATTCTCCAAATTTTTTCCTCAAATTTTTAGGTTATAAATGGTCAAAAATTGTTGCCATGAAGCTTATCCTTTCATCTTCCATATTTTCCAGGTTTCTCATTGCCATAAATGTTTCATATGTAGGATGCTTCTGTCTATTGATAATTGGTGTTTTGGGCACATATTTGCTCGACACAGGGCCTGTGTTTACCCTTTTTAAGACATTTATCTGGGCATTATGGAGATCTCCACCCTATTCTTTTGAAATGCATGCAGCAAGGTCCATAGTGTTGAGGAACTTATTATGTAATTTGTTATCTATGTATTTGTTTTGTTATCATGATTGTGAAAATACATTTTGGACTGGAAGACCACATGATTTTGTGATCCCAACAATGTGAGGCTTGCTAACTCACTGAAAAACTCAATTGGAGTGGCGTTGTGGGTTAGATTGTTAAAATAGGTAAAACTGCCTGTTTAGCCTGATTTTTAATTGTTTTATTTGGGCTGTGGTTTGTAATTGAGGTCAGTTCTTTTTTATTTTGTTTGGGCCTAGTCTGTAAGTTTCAGCAATCCATCACACATAAAAATAAGAAACAGATCTATAATGATGCTTTTTAGAGAATTGGGGCTCGTTTTTGGATCAAACATTTGACTAGGATTCACATTTTTGCATTTTTGCTGCGATAGCTCATCATCTCTTTCACAGCTTGCCTCCCCCTGGCTGCAATTGAGCTCTTTTCTTCTCTCTCTCTCTCTCTCTGTTCAACTTGGAGCTTAAAGGTTTGACTTGAACAGATCACTGTCTTGTTTGGATGTTTGGTGACGGATTCTTCAAAATTTTGCGTTGCAGTCAGCTCCAATGCTTTTTGATCATGCAGAAACTCCCTTTGCTTAGTGCTTTTCAATTTTCTTCTTGTTATTTGATTGTGCAATTTGCAAGTCTGAGGTGATTGGCTCTACCTTTTTTTTTTCCCCTGCAAATTTGCGAGGCCAGAAATAGGTAGCTGGCCCGAAAAATCAAGGGCAAGGCTGCCTATCTATTTCCTAATCTGTTGAAATTTTTGGTGTGTAGAGCAGGGTACCCTAATGGCTTGATTATTCTAGCTCTGAAGAAGTGTCTTCTTCCCCTCCTTTGCACCACTTGGTTCCTTTGTCATGTGTGCTGTGTCCTAGATAGGTGTTTGAGAACCATGTCTTTGAGCTTGTTCAAGCTCAATTCGAAGTAGTGGATCGGAATGCACCGCAATGGAGTAACCTTTGGGGTTGGAGATGAATGTTGGGGGGGACTATTTGGAAACCAATTCCATTTTCAGGGGAATCCCATTGAAATTTTCAAGCATTGCATCATTGTGGTCCATTGAGACGGTGATTTTGTGGTCGTTTGGTGCTATGAAAGCTTGAAATTGGTGGATTGAGGTGGAGGCAGAAGGGGAAAGCTTGGTGCCTTTGTTTTATTAGTGGTGCTGTGGTGGCAAAGAGGCTGCTGTTGCTGAAGACAGGGAACTCTTTGACAATGAGGGTCAGGTTGGTGGAGGAGGCAAGGAGGGTGTGGAGCTGGGAGAGGAAGAGGTGAGGGAGCTCTGGAGGGACAAGGTCTTAGCCGAGGGAGTGAAGGAGAAAAACAAAAGGTGGCAAGGGATGCAGTGGCGGAGATGGTGGCATATTGTATGACTCAGAAGCAGAGGATTCTGAGAATTCCTGTATATTGTTAATTTTTGGTATTATTTTGGAAAATGAGTATATAGTCAAGTTTGCAGCATTGTTATGAGTATTTTAGAGAATAAAAATTTAAAGAAAGTATATATTTTCCATTAAAATATATTTTGGGCTTTTGAATGAATATACTGTCCAATGTTTGTCATGTCACCTCCCTATCCAAATCTGATGGAGACTCCAAGCCTAGAGAAGAAATGTTTTGTAAAGCCATTATTGGAATGCAAGGCAAACTAAGAGTGAGTATTTGATAAACACAATATAAAAAAAAAGAAAAAAGGGCCGTACCCAGTGCACAATATGCATACATTTATTTCATAAAGTAACCAAAAAAGTTTTATTTTCATTGATAAGCTCTGTACATTGGGCTGTACTTTGCACACAACACTTTTTAACCCTCCTAGACTAAATACAGAACTCCAACCAAACACAAGCTTAATGTCTTCCTGCTGACCTGTTGTACATGTCAAAAGTAGCAATCTCTTGGAAAATTTAACAAATGGAGCTTGATTCAGTTCAAACCTGAAAATTTAAGAAGTAGGGTGAGCAACCACATGCTCAATAGACATTCTAAATTTCCCTAATTCATATATGGATTTCAATACTCTAAAAAATATGATATCTTCACTTATTTCAACATAGTAGTATTGTCTCAAATGTACGCAATTCTTGTCTCAACAAGTGCCAATTTCCAGCTTTGCCAACCACTGAATATCCTCCACAGGTTTAGGGTCTTTACCCAAGGGAGATACAATCCCTACTAGCTCCCACAATATCACAGCCACAACAGTACATGGTGCCACTTATTTCACACAATAGCAATTCAACATATGCTTACACAAGCTATGCCATAGCTAGTAAAACCACCATCCTTATGAGATGAATACAGATCACATGAAAATTTCCCAACTGAACAATATATACAAGTATGATAACCAAAGATAACACATATGCAGCCATATCAAGCAATTAGAAATAGCAAGCTTAAATCTTGCGTAGAATGGATTCAATTCCATGCAAGTTTCTACTCCTATTCTTTTTGAATACCCTGAATCTCTAGATGAATATATGAAAATTAAGTGCATCTATCTTGATTATCAGCTTCTCCAGTTTGTTTTAAGGTTCCTCTGGGTTTTATGTATTTTCTTCTCAATTTGCCTGAATTTTCCTGATGTTGCTTGATTTTCTGCAATGTCTTGTCTCTTCCTCTCTCTCTCTCTCTCTCTCTAGAACTAGGGATTCCAGAAATTTGCAAGGTGTGTTTTTATTTTATTTTATTTTATTTTTCTGGTATTTCTCATGATTAAAAAATTGTAGCACAGCAGCTCCTACAGTGCTGGCAGGTGTATTCTAGTTGTTTTCTGCTGGAGTGCAATACTTCCAGCTGCTGGTGTTTGCTGGTCTGTATTTCTGCCAGGCGCCACACCTGGTCTGGCACGCCCCAGCTTTTTTTCTTTTTCTTTTTCTCTTTGTCCCAACTCGTATGTGGTTTATGTTTTGGGCATGTCCCTCTTAATTTCCTTTTATCTGTGCGCCCCCTCCTCCCCACCACCCTCCTAATCCAAACTAATAACCTGAATAAAATTCCCAATTCCAATTAACATAACTTAGTTAATGCACAACAGGTTCTGTCAGTGTCAACTCATTCAATAAAGAATAAAGTAACGACCATGCAAATGTTATGATTACCATGGCTTAAAGGGTGTGGCTATCACAATTCACATGTTGCGCCAACATCGTACTGTATACAGCTGCAGATAACTATCATAGCTAATCATGTTGTGCAAACCTTAGCTATCGAAACTACCAAAGCAAGCAAACCCTAAGTCTGCCTTGCCCTTTTAACAATTATGGTGGTGTGCTGCTTTTGTTTTAGTGATCATTGTGACAAAATTGGGTTACTTCAATTTATTGCAGGTCCTAAATGCTGTTGACTTTTTGAAGATGATTGGAGCACTAGATGAGATGGAAAATCTTACAAATCTTGGTCAGTCTATCACTGATTTTCTATTTTCAAAAAAGATATGTATCGATGAAGCTTGCTATATATATTTCTGCTGGTTTGGTCTTCAATTTTTTTTGGTGGGGGGGGGGGGGGGGACAGGTGAGTTTTTGTCAATGCTTCCAGTAGATCCCAAGCTAGGGAAAATGTTAATCATGGGTGCTATCTTTCGTTGCTTTGATCCTGTTCTTACCGTTGTGGCTGGACTTAGTGTCAGGGATCCTTTCCTTCTGCCCCAAGACAAAAAGGATGTAAGTTTGATCATTTATATATCTCATGTTCTGCATTATTTATTTTTATTTTTCATAGAAATATCACTTGTAAGTGCACTGTGCACCTATGTGCTTTCTTTTGAGCTCTTCAGATTTTCACCTCCTTTTTGGTGTGCCTTGAAAGCACTACTTCATGTTTGAAATTTTAGCATTGTACTTTATAAATCTTTAAAAAAAAAATGCTGTGATGTATAGTTTGGAACTTAGGATTTTAGGAGAGTACATAAATAGGGTAGACAACAATGTTAATTCCCCATTTATAATTTGAATCAGTGTAGCTTCCATGACATAGCTACAGTTACCAGTTTTTGCTTATAGAGGACCTTGAAGGGAACTCTTCATGAGACTTTTTTTTCATTGCCATCTTGATGAACCTTTTCATCATGTCCATCATAATTAACTGGGATTAAGGCTTAAGATGTCATATTTCATAGAAAATAGCTTATTGTTGTAAGTTCATCCTAGTTAAAAACATGTATTTCATTGCTGAATCTACCCAACTTGCTTTCATTCACAGCATGATCTGCTTCCTAGAGATTTGCTGGTAGCTTTCCTTGAAATTTAATCTTCTGTTGCAGTGTAGGATGTTCTTGTTCTTGCTCCAGCTGCGAGAATCCTAGTACTAAATTATTTGAGAAATTTATTCTTATTTTACTTTTCCTGGTGTGGACTGTTTTCTTCCTGAACTAACACGAATTTCAACTTTTAAGGGTTTGCAATGATTTTTGGGGAGAGATATTTGTAAATAGTTTCTGTCAAGAAGTATTAGTTCGTTAGTGGTCATTTATAAAACACCACATTGGTTCTATAAATGCTTCATCTGCACGGTAATAGTTGGCATTTTTAAATAATAATTTGTGGGTTCATAGAGGGGAATATCTTAGGTGATTAATTCATCTCCAAAGTTTGCTTTTGAGGTGGCTAGTTGAAGCGTATGATTTTAGGTTGAAGATCCAACTTCACAACTTTCATGGCTTTTAGTTTTGGTTCATATTCACATTTAAGAAACTGTATCTAAATAATACTGATTCTCTAACATGATTCATGGAAGAAATTCCTTTGTGCTTGTTTAAGAGACCTATGTGCCTCAAATAGAGCATTCTGTAATAATGGTATTTACAGCCATTTTAGTCTTTGGAAGTCTACTGCCTTACACATCTCTTCAGTTTCCTCCCATTCGCCACTGACATTGGATTTGTGTGCATGTTGGAAATAGACAAATTTTGACATTCTTCTCTCTTGGGAGGCATCTGCAATTTTAAAATATATTTTCATTTTGAGCTCTTATTGATCCTTCTTTGATTCTTTCATGATGCTCTTTCAAAACGTGATGAACTGAAATTATTATTTGTTTATGTTATGTATCAACAAAAGAATTATGATTGTAAAGAAAAAGGAACTGCAAAAATGCTTTATAAACTTGTTTATGTTTACAGCAGAAGTGATGTTCTCAGAACATTGGAGAGGACGAGGCATAATTATAGAAGATGTGTATATACATCCAGGCATGCACATGTAATGTCATATACATGAATATATGATAATTGTCATCTAGGATACAGTTATATATGTAGCATATTTATTTGTCATTGTAGGGCTGTTCCTACATGCCTTACTTCTTCTGGTTTGTTGTCTTTCTTGCTTTTTCTTCTCCTATTTTACCTGTGTCTGTATCCATCTAGATGGTAATTCTAACTGTTCTTTGCAAAATGATAGCTCCATAACTACATGTGATCAACTCATAAAATGCAGCATTGCACACCTTTGTGATGTTCATTGCCAGGATCCATCAATGTGTGCTAGATTTCCTCTAGGAAGACACATTTTGACAGATTTAACTTTTCCATCTCTTTCAGTTAGCAGGGACCGCAAAATCTAGATTTTCAGCAAAAGACTACAGTGATCACATGGCTCTTGTCCGAGCATATGAAGGATGGAAAGATGCAGAAAGAGAAGGATCAGCATATGAATATTGTTGGAGAAATTTCCTTTCTGCTCAAACTCTACAGGCTATCCATTCCCTAAGAAAGCAGTTTACTTATATTTTAAAAGATGTGAGATTACTAGATACTGATGGAAGCACAAACAATAAATTAAGCCACAACCAGTCATTGGTTCGAGCAATCATTTGTTCAGGCTTGTTCCCTGGCATAGCATCTGTTGTGGTAAGCCATCTTTACTTATAAACTGGCAGAGTTTTGTCCATATTATTCTCTGTTTAGCTTACCTGCACTATTTCCTCTATATTGCCAGCACAGAGAGACGTCTATGTCTTTCAAGACGATGGATGATGGCCAGGTTTTACTATATGCTGTAAGTTTGGAACTTCCCAAAAAAATTCCTCATTGATGGCATGGAAATGAAGTATTTCAATTCAGTTCATGATTGTTCTTATGTACTACCTTGTGTCTGGATGGTGCTACTCTTATGGTGAATTTTGAATTCGTAGTCTACTCATAATTCAACACACTTCAATATGAAATCAAAATTTAATATGAGGAATGCCAGATTATACATGATCAAGGTTTTATTGAGCATACAACTTACTCTGGTACACAAGTTTCCTGCTATTCAGAACTTACCAAGCTATATGCAGCAAAATGCTTCATTGTTTAAGGACCACTGTAATATAATCAGGCCCAGCATTGCCCTGTTATGTGAGGATCTCAATGTAAGTGGGACTCTGCTTGAGCAACTTGCTGGCTTAGAAAGTGGTCCTGATCATGTTTTCTTTTCAAATTGATTATTGTGAAGTGAACCCATGTGCATCACCTTTTAGATTGCATCCTGTTATATATATTATTCAGCTAGTGTTAACAAAGCAAAATGATTCTTTTGCTTGGTTGGTTGACAAAAATTAAAGAGCGAGTTGTGCTAAAGTCTTTGTTAGACAGCGTTGAATTTTTAATCTCTTAAGATTAATTTGAGTATGAGCAAATTGATTTCTATGGAGAGGGTGTTAACAAAGGCTCTTCACAGAAGTCAATAGGGTGTAAAGATGGGTCTCTTCCTTGAACATATTTGGGGCTGTAGTTGGGATCTAAATTCAAGGAGAAAGGTATTTGGAATCACATTTGAAAAGTTAGAAAAGACACTTGTAGGGTGGAAGGGCAAGTACTTGCTGAAGGCAAAGATATTTATTCTCACTAAAAGTGCTTTATCAAACTTTTTACTTTTTTTTTCTTTCACTTTTTGATAGAAAAAGAAGCTTTCTTGAAACTACTTAAACATTGAGTAATTGGAAGACCTAAGCACAATGGGATCTCACCCTCTACTTATAATATATGTCAAGTATATAACACCCTTACTAACTTATGCCTACTAACATTGCTATAACACATGCTAAATAACCATAAAAACCAATAACATCCCCCTTCAAGCTATAGCATTGATATCATATGTCCCTAACTCGTTACAAATGAATTTGACACAAGCAACACCCCCTCCCCCCAAAACAAATTGTGAATTTATATTAACAAGATGGAATGCAGACTCCATATGAGTGTTTGTAAGCTTTTGTGCAAGTTCCTCTTGGACAAAGTGACAATCAACTTCAATGCGTTTTCTGCTTTCATGGAAGGCTGTGTTAGAGGCAATATGAGTTGCAGCTTGATTATCAACATCAACTCCATAGATAAAGAATGTGGTAAACCAAGTTCTTCTAAAATGTTTTTTAACCAAACAAGTTCACATGTAGTATTAGCCCTAGCCTGATACTTTGACTTAGCACTTGACTTGCCCACTAGAGTTTGTTTCTTACTTTTCCAGTAACCAAGTTCCCACCAACATAAGTACAACATTCGGTTGTGGATCGTTTGTCAAAAGGTGACCTAGTGTAATCTACATTGCATATCTCTGAATATTAGTATGACCCTGATCCTAATATAAGAGACCCCTCCTAGGTGCACTTTTGAGTTTCTCAAGATGCTAATTACAACATTCTAGTGACTTTTGATTGGAAAATCAAGAAATTGGTTGACGACATTTGTTGTGAAAGATATATCCGGTCAAGTAAGTATGAGATAGTTCGACTTTTTCAACAAGTCTTCGGTATCAACCTTTGGCTAACAAACCACCCATATTTGTCACTATCTTGTCATTAGGTTATTGGTTGGCCTTTTACCTCTAACACAAGTCATCCTCGAATTTTGCCACATACGTGGTTTGGTCCTCCAAGGCCTATTATAGCTCTCTCTGACATGCTCATGGCTAGATTGGTTTTGTGTCAAAGAGGAAGAACTAGAAGATTCCACTTTTAGAAAGCGCATGCACCTAATTTGTTCCTATTTCCGTGATGACCGTCATGCGAAAGGTACGTTGTTAGAGTGTGATTTACTATTAGAATATCACTAGTTTGAATCCTAGTAACCCATTCTCACCCAAAAGGTGAAGTAACATACTTTTTTTTTAAGAAAACATTCTTATTCGAGATCTGGATATTTCTATGCCCAAGAAGTATTTCAATGGTCCTAAATCTTTGGTATGAAATTTAGTTAGTAGAAAATTCTTTATGTGTTGGATGCTTGGATCATTCTCACAAGTAATCACAATATCATCCACATGCTTAATGAGCAGAATCCTATTGGATGCAATATGACGATAAAATATAGAGTGATCTATTGTGCATCAATGAAAGCCAAACTTAAGTGCTATTGCTGAATCGTCCAAATCACGTACACATACACAATGAGTAGAATCTTATCGGATGTGATATGATAATAAAATACGAAGTGGCTTATCATGCACCATAGAAAGCCAAAGTCAAGTATTCAAGCACTCAAACGTCCAAACCATGCTCTTTAGATCATACATTGATTTCTTGAGCCGGCAACCCAAGCCCGACTCCCCTTGAACAATAAACTCAGTGGTTGTTGTATGGAGATCTCCTCTTGAAGATAACCATGTAGGAAGGAATTTTCACGTCTAATTGATGTAGAGGCCAATGATAGGTGGTGGCTAAGGGGATGAACAATCAACTCGAAGCAAGTTTGTGAACTTGGGAGTGTGTGTCGGAATATTCCAAATCGTACACCTAAGTATATCACTTAGTAACAAAGAGGTGGGCCTTCAAATGAGCCAAAGAACCATCAGGATTGACTTCAACTGTATACACCAAACACAACTAACCACAAAGTTATCATTACCAATTCGGAATCATCATTATCCTGTAATGCACGCATCTCTTTCAAGTTTCAACCATTACATTCCTCCATCTAGAATGATCAAAGGCTTCAGAAACATATCTATGAAAAGTGACAGAAGATGAATTACTAACAAAACAAAAATATGAGCGACAAGAAATCATAGCAAACTAATTTATCTTTCTTGATAGGAATTGGAAGATCAACATCTTGAGAGTTAGGATCATCAAACAAGAAAACCAAAGGCATAGTGGTAGTAATTGTAGGAAACTCTCCTCTCTTGAGCTGCCATCATGTATATTCATGCAAATTAGGATGATTAAGGCAATGGGAAGGATTCAAACTAGATGAAGATGCAAGCAGATGATTGGGCAGATGTATAAGATAGATCACAAAGGTTAGGTAGAGGAAGGGACTCATTAAGATCAAAAGTGCTTAAGCATTCAAAATATATGCTGTGGAATCAAAGAAGGTAACATCATTAGATGATGCAAGGAAGGACTATAACAATGATGTCCTTTTTTAGTACATGAGTAGCTCATAAAAGCACATTTTATAGCACAAGGATCCAATTTATCCATCCCAGGATTTAACTAATGGCCGAAGGACATACACCCAAATATACAAGGAGGTAAACAGAATAAATATGATTTGGAAAGAGAACAAAGTAGGGAATTTTACCACCAAGAACAGAGGATGGCATTTCGTTGATAAAAGAGCAGACAGTGAGTACAACATGGTTGGAAAACATTTTAGGAACATTCATATGATAAATTAGGGTATGAGTGACTTCAAAGATATGTCTATTTTTCTTCTTTGCAACTCCATTTTGTTGTGAAGTATAGGCACAAGGTGACTCATGAACAATACCAAACGTAGTTACATAAGTAGTGAATTGGGTACGAAAGTACTCTGTAGTAATATCACTATAAAGTATCTGAACAAGCATATGAAATTGTGTCTTTATTTCAGAGAAAAAGGCACAAAAAATATGAAACAACTCAAAATGATCCTTTATTAAATAAAGCTTAGTCATCCTTGAATAATCATCAACTAAAGTGACAAATATTGAAAGCCCAACTTTGACACAAGACTGGGACCCCAAACATCCTAATGAACTAACATGAAAGGGCTAACAGACATAAGATTGAAAGGGAAACTTGGGAATATACAAAAAAGAAGAAAAAGAGAAAGATGAAGTGGGATTTACTGTCTGTATTCCCTTAATGGTAGTAATGGACCTATTAGCAAGGGTAACGCAAGGTAGGCTTTTAGAATACTGAAGGGTGGAAAGGAAATTAGATATACCTGTCATATGATCAATGGCAGTTGAATATATAATCCATTTACTGGTGCAAACACTGGACGATAGGCAAGTTGTAGGATACCTATCTAAGCAAAAGATGGTGATGGGAAGAGAAGCTTTCTTGGATGCTTGATCATACTTGAACTTGGAAAACTTTTGACATGGATATAGTATGCTGCTCTGTGCTCGAGCCTGAAAGTGTGGAGTATGTTGTGGCTGCATTAGCAATGTTTGGTGGTTTATTATGAAGACTGTAGCACTGCTTTGTTGTATGACCTCTTCATCCACAATGAGTGCACTTCCAAAGGGGGCCTTTACCACATCCATCCCTTCCACCATGACCACTCGAACCAACCTAAGAACTTTTGCAGTTTCTTGATGGAATATTAGAATTACCTTGTGTATTGAAAGCTGTCTTCTTAAAGCTAGAGATTGAAACACCGGAAGCAGTGAGTCAGTGACTAAGGAATTTGTTTTGGATGAAGCACAAAGGAACACAATAATTAATTTCGGTAAAGGATGGGAACTTTTCATTACTAAGATTCGGGATGGGATTGCCTCAAACTTGGGTTCAAACCCACTAGGACCTAAAGAATTGATCAACTCCCTTTGCTTTTGCTTCTCAAGAACATTGGAGGTTATACCTGCATGATGTTAAGTTCTAATGCACTTCATCTGTGCAAAGTACTTTGTGACACTCTTGTCTTCCTATTGTAACTGGAAATATTCCAAGTGTAGATTGTATATTCGTATAATTTACTATTATAAGAGGTTGACATAATCCCAAATCTCCTTGCAGTCATCCAAATGCATGAACATCATGCAATATGGGCCCCCAATTAGTTCCACCATAGGGTGAGTGCATCTTGTTCAATCCATGCTTCTTTCCTTTTGTCGTCACTGAGTCCAGATTGAAACAGATGAATTTACCTAAGCCTATTAAATAGATCTCAACTGGCTTAGACCACTGCACATAATTCTTTCTATCCAATTTCTTGGTTTTTATATGTGGCAATGATGAAGGAACTATACTCTCAGGATTCATGGACTTCATCCAAACACTCACAAACGAGACCAACAATAAACAAGGTTAATGGCCAGAACAACCATGAACAAGGTGAACTCCACAAACGAATCACAAATAAATGAACACAACGCTGCTACAGCCCCAAGAAACTAGCACACAGAAGAAACCAACACATGGCCCTAATAGTACCAACCAACCATTAACAAAGTGCTTCAAGTGAACAGCTGAAAATGGTTAATCTTTGGAGAAGCATGACCAAAAACTTGATATTATGGAGTATGGGGCCATTTAAGGCATTCGGGAAGAAATTGGAGCAAAAACCGGGCTTAACGATCTTCCATAGCTGGAGTGTGGTGTTGAGCTGCTGGCTGTCGGCCTGTTGGTGGGGTGTGTGAGCCGTGAGGTATCCTCCACGATGAAATTTCACAGCCTTATAGATTGGCAGGTTGTGACTATTTATGGGGTTGGTTTTGCAATATGGGGATTTTGAAAGGGCAGCAAGGTTTAGGAATTCTTCCAACGACTGCTGTGTTTTTCAGTGACTCCTAGACTTGCTTCTGGTCTATGGTCGATGATCCTCCTATTGTGGCAGGTTTGGATAGGATTGTGAGGTTTGGTTTGGTTTGGCTGCAGCTATGTTCTTAGAGTTTAGGTCGGATCTTGCTCTGATACCATGTTGAAATATTGAGTAAATTAGAAGACCTAATCAAAGTGGTTGATCTCTCCCTTTATTTGTAATATATGTCTAATAAATAGCAATGAACATAATACCCTTATTAACTTATGCCTATTAATGTTGCAATAACACACACTAAATGACCAAAAGAATTTGTAACAGACACTAGCAAGAAACGGACACAATAGTGGAGAACAAGAAGTCCGACTTCACTCATGAACACGGAAGAAAAAAATCAACTTAATAAAATCCACTCAATTTCGCATGACATCCTGAAAACAGTGGCACTTAGAACAGCCTGGGCTCTAACCCCAAAGAAAAGCCAAATACCATAGTCTGTTCTAGAAGAGCCCCATTGATAATCTCTTTCCCGGAAAAAATTCTAGCCTTCCTTTCCAGCCGCATTCCCCACAACACAGCAATATAGCACATCTCCACAACCTTTTAACATCCTTTTTTTAATTAAAAAAAAAACAAAAGATAAATTAAAAAAGAGAGAGAATATACAAACTAGGTGAGGATGTGAAATCCTCAATATATATATAAACTTAAAAAGTAAGCTCTTTTGATAAGGTATGCTCTTTTTAGTTCCTGCATAACCAGAAACGAAAGAGGTGTATGCTGGAATGTGAACTTTGAGATTGGGAGCTGGAGTCTTTCTTCAATTTCTGAGTTCATTTTTGGGATGGACATTGATATGTAGAGGGAGGATAGAGCAAACTGCTTGCAGAATAAAGATGCAGTTTCACTATGAAATCCTATTACGAGGAGATTGTTAGGGCAGAAGAGAGAGGGGGCAGCATAACTTTCCTTGGAAGATGATTTGGAATCGAGCAGCCCTTACAAGGTTGGTTTCCAAGGGAAGAGAGGTGGATATTGTCACATCAACTAAAATATGCTATCTTTGCATGGATGATGTGGAATCAGTCCAGTGCTGCCTTTTTTTTTTTTTTGTTGGCATTGGTGAGGGTCAAAGAAGCTGTTGTATGTGATTTTGAGTATGTTGAGTCTGCATTGGGTTTTCTTTTTTGCATTGGTGGGGGACGAAGAATCCGTGAGATGAGATTTTGAGTATCCTGGGTCTGCATTGATAAGGATCTTTAAGTGCTTTGCCCTTAGATAGGTGCAAACGCTTCTGAAAAACTAAAGGAAATCTTAGACTTATCCCCCTTTTTCATTTGTTGGACTGTGTGGAGGGAGAGAAACTGGAGGGTTTTTTAGGGCAGTGAATTGTCTATTCTAAGATTTATAAAGAAATGGTTAAATTGCTTTTCTTTTTTTGGTCTGATGGAGAAAATGCTATAGATGATCCAAAATATGATGGTGCATTGATTTGTTGTAAATGAGTTGGTGGCTCCCTTGGTGCCCTTTAGTATTCTTTTCTTTTACTTAACCAAAAGAGAATATTGATTTTTTACTGAAATGTACATGTATTAAAAAGCTTGCAAAGGTCTCTTTGATTAAGGTATTAACCGGTGGGACTGCATGATTCTTTTCCAATTTTTACTTACCTTGAATGTTCTTTCAAGGAGGACTATTTGGAATGAAAATGCTATAAAATCACTGTAAAGAACACTATATTGCTTTGAAGTATGCAATTTATCTGAGAAATAACTTTCTTATGGACCATGAAAGAAATGCCCCACCCCAGCAATAAGCTTAAGTTCTATTTCTTTTCTGATCAATTTCTCAATTGCATATATTTTCACATTTGACACTGCTAATGATTTTTTTTTTTTTCTTTTTGTCAGAATTCTGTGAATGCACGTTATCAGACAATCACTTATCCATGGCTGGTCTTTGGCGAAAAAGTAAAAGTCAATACAGTCTTCATACGTGACTCCACTGGTGTATCTGATTCTATACTGATCCTTTTTGGTGGCACCCTCAGCCATGGGGTGCAGGTATTTTCAATCTTGAAGCATACTCTTTTTGTTTCCGGTTTGTTCGAGGGGTATTTATCTATCTGAGCGAAAGAGGTTCTGTCAAAGGCTATGATTAGTAACTTGTTTTTATCTTTCAGGCTGGACACTTTAAAATGTTGGAAGGATATATTGATTTCTTTATGGATCCTAGTTTGGCAGAATGTTATTGGAAGCTTAAGGAGGAACTTGATAAGCTTCTCCACAAGAAGGTGAGTTTGGAAACAATGGCTACTTGATAAGGACAAATTTCTTAATTCTCAAGACAAGTTCCTTCACCATATTTGATTCTTTGTTTCTTTCACCGTTCTACTTTCTTACAGTGTTTGAAAACCTTAGGAAAGGGTGATCATATTCCTGTTAATGCAATCAGCATATGGAAAGAAGAATAGATTGACTAACCTCTCTTTGGTGTTTGATCATGTGAAATCTAAGTTTCAGGAAGGACGACATATTCCTCTTAATGCAATCAGCATCTGAAACAAAGAATAAATTGACTAATGATATATCAAAGAGCTAGATTAAGCTGCTTAAACTCCGAAACTCAATCCCAAGCCTGCTGTAGGTGGCTGAAAATATTGTTAATCCCTAAAAAATTACTGAATACAACCTGTAAAATCCCTTTCTTAGTTTAGGGCTGCTGGCCATCCTCAAAACATATACCTTTAAAATAACCTGCACTAAACCCCCAAAGAGATGCCAAATACCGAATCCTATCCCAAAACATATTAGAAGACAGTTTTTACCCATTTAAGATTCGTGAATTTTGCTTCAACCAGATCCCCCACATAACTGCAAAGAGCGCACACTTCCAAAAAGCTGCAGCAGCCTTCCTATTCTCAAAGGATGAACCCAATAAAAGGAACAATCAAAAACTCATGCCCCATCTTTGGACACACCCATTCCTCTCCAATAAACAAGCAATCTACTCCACATGCCCCCAATAAATGGAAATATCTAACCAAATGGTCATTCTTCTCTCTCCAACCCTTGACCAAAGGAAATCTCTCATTAACTTTCTCAATCTTGTTATTCACCCCCCCCTCTTATGTTGGGAGTCTAAATAAAGGAAAACATATATATATATATATATATAAAGAAATGGTAGCGAGACAAGAATGAATAATAGTGCTGTGCCAAAAAACAACTGCCTTAACCTCTGCTTCCTGAAACCAAGATTTTTTAACACAAATGGGATTCCAATCCAGCCCCTCAATCATAGGCCTAAGAACACCCTCCTGTGTATAAAGATTACTAAAAAGACTAGCAACCTCATCTGCTATTAGCCAAGCCTCCCTCACAACCTCACCTTCCCTCTCCTTCCCTCTCCTTTCCAACTTTGTTCTGTAATTGTGTAGCAAAATACCATTAGCTTGGAAAACTTAGTATTACAATCCCCTTCCATAATATCTATCCTCGAAATGCTAGTGGTACTGGATTCTCTTTCGGATAGGCCCTAAAAGGAGTAGGCCTGGTTCACCAGGTTCTACCAATGCCAATCACTAGCACATCCAGGGCCCCGGCGCCCTGCTCAGCTGGAGAGGCCTAGCTTGATATGAGAAGTTGGTTTGGATAGATTTCATTCAAGGATGCCGTTGCCCCTGGGGAATCAATAAGAAAACAAGTGCCAAGTTTCAGATCGATGAATAACCCAAAATGAAAGAACAGACGTTTCCCACTCTCCTAAAGAGCACTATGCTCCGTTTCAAATGAAAGTTTTTGGTGGAACCAGCAAACCATGCGAGCTGGTTCTATGCGTGGGACAGAGGGCTCGTAGTACCTGCTAGCGCAGCACCCATCTAAATTTAGTATTTTGCCTACAACTCCTAATGTGCTATCCCCTCTAGTTCATTTATCAAATTCACCTGCCTAGCTACCTCCAACTCAGATAAACCCTCAACTTCCTCTTCCATCCAAAATATCAAAAATCACTCACAATTCTGGTCTTCCTTACCCTAACATCTTCAATCACCTCCAAATTCCACTTCTTAAGAACTTCTTCAAATTCCTAAGGTTTTTCATAAAACCTAAATCCCTCCCGCTCTTTCACTAAGCACTCAGCCCAAGGCTCCCTAACCAATGAGTGGAAGTAATAATGATCCATCAACATACTTTCAGAAATAAAAGTAATGCCAAATCTGAAAAATATAAAATTGAAAAGGTTACGTGCTTGCTTAATTTTATAAAACAAATTTCATTTTCCATTTTTAGTTTTCCAAATAATTTCAAAAGAGTTTGCTAATATTTCAATTTTACAATTTTTGTGTGAAAAATGGAAAACATTTAAAATATTTGTCTTATTTGCTTGTGGTAATAGTTTTTTTTTGTTTCTAGCTTTTTTCAAATAATTGCAAAAATGCCAACTTATTTTGACATTTTCTAAATTATTTAGAGAAGTTGAAAAATGTCTTTTGATAATATTTTTTTATATTTCTGATTTCTTACTCTATGGTGGGAGCATAAAATTCAGATTTCAGATTTTGGAGTTGGATTTGTGTGGATTATAAATAAATATGGTATAAACTTGTATTAAGCTTCTTCCAAATCCACATAAATCCAAATGCAAGCCCCAAATTCATGATTCCAAATACACACTTCCAACTACAGTTCTACACTCACTGAGCAGCTTGTCAGCCTTGCCTTTCTTCTTTTCGAAAGCCTGCTGACTGGGTTTGGTGCTTTAGATATGTTAGCTAAGTTCTTTTGTTTTGTTTTGTTCTGTATTTTTTTCCCGGGGTGGGGGGAGGGGGGGGGGGGGGAGCTGTTAATGCCAGTTAACATATCAATTTCAATGAAGTTGATTTCACAATTAGTTCCCTGAAAAAACTGCCTTCAGCTCTTAAAAAAAAATGAGTAGCATATTTGATGGGTATTGCAAGCTCAAGCCAATAGCCCAAGTTTAAATATTGTATTTTTTTGTTTATTTTTTTGATAACAAAAGAAATATATGAAGAGACAAGAAAAAGAATTGCAACCTGAAGGAGGACCAAATTCTCAAGAAACAAAATAATTAAAAGCAACAAAATGAGAAGCCTAATGCAACCTAACTAAAGAGTCCCTTAAACCCTTCCTTTTAAATTACCTTGCTTCCACCGACCCATTCTCCCTTGTTCTTAACCTCCATCCAAATGAGCTTCTTGTCCTCCAGGATTGGACAGCCATAAGATCATCTTATGTTACAGATTACAGTTTCTGAGATTCAATATCATTCAGTTATCATCCCATACGCGAAGCAGGAGTAGGCAAGTCCCTAACCTAGTCTTTCACCTGCTGCTCGACCCAAATTGTTAACAAAATCATCCAATAATAAGCCACTGTCACAAACAAAATCACTATCAAGATCACTCCCATTATCAGACCCATCATTCCATTTCTCTTTTCCCCACCAATTGTGCTTTCGTTCCTACCGGATTTCGCTGGCAACTCCTCCTGAATTTCAGCAATACACAAGCTATCATTATTATTCCTGTTTTAAAGATTTAGACCACCGCACATTAGAACCAGCTGAGATTTTTTCAAACTGACTCTCTTGTATTGCTGCACATCAAGTATATACTAACGTAGACACTTTCTGATCAATATTTTCCATACCACAAAAAAAAAAAATATTTTCACCATTACTTCGAAAGAAGAAACGATTGGAAAAAATATTTCTTCATTATTTTGTTCTTACGTACAATCCAATATATAATACAATTACCTATTCTAAACAAGGAAACAATTTCCTATTGAATAATATCAAATCCCCCATAATTACCCACTTTCCTAATTTGTATTTTATTTACAAAGATATTCGGGGTTGACATTTTAACACTCCCCGTTAAGTTGGATCATAAATACTAATCATCTCCAACTTGCTAATAAGATCATCAAAACTCCGTCGTCCCAAGCCTTTAGTGAGGATATCTGCAGTTTGTTCCTTGGTTGGTACATAAGTTATACATATAATTCCTTCTTCAATTTTTTCTTTGATGAAGTATCTGTCTACCTCCACATGTTTAGTCCTGTTATGTTGGATTAGATTAAGGGAGATGCTAAAAACTACCTTATTGTCACTGTAGAGTTTGATAGGAAGGTTCACCGGTGCCCGTAGTTCCTCCAATAGTTTTCGTAACCACAATCCTTCACAAATCCCTTGAGCAACTGCCCTGAATTCAGTTTCAGCACTACTACGAGCCACCACATTCTGTTTTTTGCTTCTCCAAGTCACGAGATTTTCCCAGATGAATGTACAATATCCTGTGGTGGACCTTCTATCTTCCACTAATCCTGCCCAATCTGTATTTGTAAAGATCTCTACTTCCTTGCTTTCACATTTCTTAAAGAAAAGTCCTCTTCTCGGGGATCCCTTGAGATATCCAAGGATCTTTTATACAGCATCGAAGTGAACTTCCTTTGGTGAATGCATGTGTTGACTTACTACACTAACTGCAAATGCAATATCTGGTCTAGTATGTGATAAGTAGATCAGTTTGCCAACCAATCTCTGATACCTCTCTTTTTCTACTGGTTTTTCACAATCTTCAACCCTCTTTACTGTTTCTATTGGGGTTTCGCTGGGTTTGCACCCTAGCATGCTAGTTTCAACTAGGAGGTCGGTGACATACTTTCACTGAGAAACACTAATCCCCTTTTTCGTTCTTGCCACTTCCATGCCCAAAAAATACCGCATCTGTCCCAAGTCTTTAACTTCAAATTCAGTAGCCAGAACCTTCTTCAATCTCTCCATTTCTACAGTATCATCACTAGTAAGGATTATATCATCAACATACACTATTAGAATTGTTTTCTTACCTCCTTCAGACTGTTGGAAGAATAGTGTATGGTTTGATTGCCCTTGTCGATACCCTTGATTCTTTAGTACCTTTGCGAATCTGTCTAACCACGCTCTCGGAGATTGTTTGAGGCCATATAACGATTTCTTTAGTTTACACACTCTGTTTTCTTCACCTGTTCTATTGAATCCTGGTGGTATAGTCATGTAAACTTCCTCTTCTAATTCTCCATTTAAGAAAGCATTTTTAATATCAAGTTGTTGTAGTGGCCAATCTAAATTGGCTACCAGGGACAAGAGGACCCGAACTGTATTTAAGTTTGCCACTGGTGCAAATGTCTCAGTATAGTCAATGCCGTAGGTTTGTGTAAAGCCTTTTGCAACAAGTCTGGCTTTATATCTTTCAACTGTTCCATCAGATTTACATTTCACTGTGAAAACCCATTTACAACCTACTGGCTTCTTCCCTTTCGGTAGATCTGTCAACTTCCGAGTTCCATTTTTTTCTAGGGCTTGCATTTCTTCCATGACTGTCTCTCTCCTTTCTGGTATTTCTAGAGCTTCCTGAATGTTTTTTGATACTTTCATCCTGTCAAGATTAGAGACAAACGCACGATATCCTGTAGACAAGCTTTTATAAGACATGTATTTCGACCAAGGATATTGAGTACATGACCTGGTTTGTTTTCTGATTGCAATAGGTAGATTGATATCATCAGGTGCAGAATTATCAGAGGAAGACTCAATTACCAGATCAGGATAAGTCAAGGGCTCATGATTATTCGGAGCCATCACCGGTTCCAACGCTCTTGGTGCCTCAGGTATGAGATTCTCCCTCTCCTTTGTTTTCGGCTTTCTTGAGTAAACCAGTATGTCTGTGTTGTTTTGTTCTCCTGCATCTCCCCCTGAGGGTAAGTGTTCAGTTGTGTTTGGCAAGTCGGGAAGTAATGTAATGGAAGACTCAATAGATGGGCCAGGGAATGAAGTAACTGGAGTAATTGTAGATTCAGTAGTAAAAGGATCAAAGAACCGATCTTCACTCCTCCATTTCTCCCCCTGAAGAGAGGGCTTTGAGAAATAAGGAGTGGTTTCAAAAAAGGTGACATCAAGACTAACGAATAGTCGTTTTGAGATCAGATCATAGCATTTGTAGCCTTTTTGGGTAGGTGAATAACCAATGAAGACACATTTAATGGCACGAGGATCCAATTTATCGCAATGGTGTGCATGGACATTAACAAAAGCAGTACAGCCAAAAATTTTCAGTGGGAGACTGGAAGGGAGTCAAGAGGTAGGAAAGTTTTCCTGAAATTTCTGAAGAGGAGTGACAAATGAGAGTGCTCGACTTGGCATTCGATTAATGAGATGTGTGGCTGTTAAGATGGCATCGCCCCAAAAATAATGTTTCATGTGGGTAGTAAACATTAAAGCCCGGGCTACTTCAAGTATATGTCTATTTTTTCGTTCAGCAACCCCATTTTGTTGAGGGGTATCCACACAAGAACTTTGATGAACAATCCCATGATCTCGAAGATAAGTTCCCAGGATGGTATTGAAATATTCCGTACCATTATCAGTACGTAGGATCTGAATATGAGTCTGGATCTGTGTATGAATCATGGTATGAAAATTGATAAAAATGGAGCGGATTTCAATTTTGTCTTTCAGTAAGTAGGCCCAACAAAGACGAGTATGGTCATCGATAAAGGTCACAAACCATTTTGCATTGGTGCGATTTAGGGAACGTGAGGGACCCCATACATCACTGTGAAACATAGCAAATGGGTGAGATGATTTGTATATGGATGATGGAAAAGAAGTACGACGATGTTTAGCAAGCTCACATACTTCACATTGAAACTCAAAAGCCATTTTATTTGAACAAAGAGAAGGAAACAAACGTTTTAAATATTGAAAATTGGGATGACCCATCTGTGAATGCCATAACAAAAGTTCACTATTTCTAGAAGTAGATGCAGAATCACAAATTGCAGTATTACATAGTTCACTCAAACTTGCCTCCTCAAAGTAGTAGAGTCCCTCATACGCTTTAGCAGTGCCAATCGTCTTCCCCGATGATAGGTCCTGAAAAACACAATGGGAGGAAACAAATTTAGCGGAACAATTCGAGTCTTTTGTTAACTGACTGATAGATAACAGATTGCACGATAACTTGGGGACATGTAAGACGGATTGTAGAGTTAAGGAATCAGATATGCGAATACTTCCTTTTCCAGCAACTGCTGAGAGAGATCCATCTGCAATTTTTACGTTCAAATTCTCGGCATATGGGGAGTAGGATGAAAAATATTGATACGACCCAGTCATATGATCGGATGCACCCGAATCAATTATCCAAGGGCATTTGTAACAAAATGTGGTTTTTAAAGCTAAAAGATGATTACCTTGATGAGCTAGAGAACCAGAGGAAGACTGACCCGATGTTTGCATTGATGAAAACATCTTCTATAACTAATGCAACTGTTCAGGGCTGAAGACACTGCCAGACGGGGTATCATTGTTCTCTCCTTGTGATCTTTCAGTTGATCCGTCAGTGCTGGCCTGGTACCCATGATTTTTGTGGTATTGTCTCGGTTTCCAGTCTGCCGATTTTCCATAATTTTTCCAGTAGGTAATTTTTGAATGACTTGTTTTCCGACAATGTTCGCACCATATTTTTCCTCTTTGTGGTCGTTGACTAGGTCCTCCTAGGCCTTTTAATGCAAGAGTCGAGGCATCCGGCCCAACGTGTAGCCCATCTAATTTTTGGGCGGATCCATGTACAGCCGAGTCCAGCCCAGCGGATTCATTTTGGGGCCGCAACATCACCCACCTCCTGTTCTCCTCCCTCCTGACCTCTGCGAAGACTTCTCAGGTTGAAGGGAGAGGTCGTCAGCCAAGGATCCGTCCCCTCACGTCGTCGATCTCTCGATTCAGGCTGGCAAGAAACTCGAAGACCCTCTTGTTTTCGAGCCTCCTTCGGTATCGTGTGTTATCGCTGGAGCACTCCCACTCTTCGTCGATGCTCAGATCGAGCTCCTGCTAGAGATGACTCATCGCCATGAAATACTCGGTAACCCCTCTCTCGCCTTGCCTCATCTGCCACAATCGGGTCTTGATGTCGAAGATTTGGGAGTAACTTTCGACATTGGAGTACGTCTCACGTATGGCTTCCCAGACCTCCTTCGCCGTTGGCAAAAAAAAATAAATATTTCCAATTGATGGTTGCATCGAATTGACAAGCCAAGTCGTGACCATGGAATTTTCGGGCCTCCATCTTTGCAAGGCTACGGGCGTCGGAAGGATCTGGTTTCCTTCGCTTACCGGTAAGGTAACCAAGCTTTCCTTTTCCCTCAATCACCAGTTTCATGGACTGGGCCCATTCACGGAAATTTTTTCCGTTTAGTTTTTCCAATGAGAGTGGAAAGAGTGTGTTATCATTTGTATTCCCACCGGACGTAACTTCTAAATCACCGGTAATGTTTGCAGAGGAGGTAGAGTCTCTGCTATCAGCCATTGTTTAGCTGGGTTTAAGAAACCCTAGCTCTGATACCACGAAAGAAGAAACGATTGGAAAAAATATTTCTTCACTATTTTGTTCTTACGTACAATCCAATATATAATACAATTACTTATTCTAAACAAGGAAACAATTTCCTATTGAATAATATCAAATCCCCCATAATTACCCACTTTCCTAATTTGTATTTTATTTACAAAGATATTCGGGGTTGACATTTTAACACTATTCACATTTTTTAGGATGCTTGTCTCAATGAAAGTGCTATGGCTATCCTCACCCTTACCCAAACTCCACAACTACTGACTCCCATTTTATTACCCCCCCCCTCCCCCCCCCCTCAATGTTCATGGAAGGAATAGTACTGGTGATGCAGGGGCAGCATCAAGGTTTTGAAGCAATGGGAGAGATTAGAAGAAAAAGAAGAGAGGGAGGAGAGTGGAGATTGAGCTCACGTTCGTAACTCAATTCAAATTAAACAATAACTGTCTACAACATGGCTCCACTATTTATAAGAAAGCCTCTACACATGAAATTACATGTATATCTCTAAAACAGCATGAATTACAAACAAACCCCTACATTACAAAAATATTACAAACAAGCCGCCCAATAGACAAAATAGTTAACTAATAATAAACCACTAACTAAACCCAACGATCCTCAATCCAAGACTTGTTAAGTATTCTCCAACAAGGATCTTCACAAGGTTTTTATTCGTCCTACATCAACTCTCTCCTAGTTAGAAAAAATTTGGCCTCGAATTTTGAAATGTTGGAGCATCAAAAGTGAGAAGCAAACTTGGATTCTTTGAAAGCTAGTGCTTGAGTGATACAAGAAACCACAATCCTCATCAATAGACGCTTTGGAAATGACACGCTGATGTAGGACGGTTCTAAGTAGCCCTAGTCTTACGGTTGACCCTCTTTGTAGCACAGACACAATATCACAATCTATGTGAAGAATTGAATTAACCAAGCATGAACATCACAAACATATTCTAATGATCACAAGTTGTTGAGATTTTGAAAACATATATGATTTGGTTCAAAGCCCTTAGTTGATCATTTCATTCAAGTAATCAAGTTCACTTTAAAAGATATTATATTAGAGGTCTTAGATCACAAGTCCTAGCGTACAAATCAAATATCCCTAAGCATGAAACTAGCAAGCATGTTCATGTTGAAAATCTAGGAAGATTCAAAGAGAATGAACAGGGCTTTTCAATCAAGGCTTCGGGTAGAGTTTGAAGGCTTACAAGGTACTTTTAGGGGCTGTTTTAGATGGTCACAAACAAGGAATTGAAACGAGCTTACCAAAAGGGTTCAAAATGTCAAACACCAAGACACGTAGGTACTTGATCGCACCACGAACAAGCTTGTTGATCCTTAGGAATCTTGAGACAAGAATGCAGCTTGAGGTGGTTGTGGCTGTGAGCTATGAAAGAGGTGTAGGTGTTTAGTGTTGATGATGACGTTGATGTTTTCGTGGTCTCTCACCACCCAATCTCCAGGGAGATAGAACGTAGCCTCACACTACTCACTCACATGGAGAGGAACAAGATTCACAAGTTCAAGCAAAAACTTCTTTTTTTAATTGATAATGCATGATGCCTTTTACAATACAAGTGATGACATATTTATAGCCTTATATGCACATGACTTGCACATGGCTTCTTAAAAGATTAAAGAAAATACAAGAGTAAAATAAAACATTTAAATCATAGGTATTGAGGTTCCTAGGAAATAGTTTGTTATAGAAAATAGGTGCCTAAGAACTAGAATAATTATGATAGTGGAGTCTAGGAATGTAAAATGAAATAAATGCTTCTTGAAACCCAAGACTCTTTGACTTGCAAGTAGTCATCCTATTTCCAAGCTAGCTTCTAAGAGAAGTTTCAATTGCTACAAATGAAGTTCACATCAATGGTGGACTTCGGGTGGTCGTTCACGTGTCACAATATCCTCAAAAGATACTTGAGGTGCATGTTGATCCCCATCATCTCTCCCCAACTGAAAGAAATTCTCCTTTGGAGAATTATGTCGAAAATACTTATACAGCTCTGGGTTGAGACAAAGGACATAATCTTTAAGAATCCATCTGCTTTCTAATAGCGGCTTCCCTTTCCATTTGGCCAGAAACTTTTGGTACGTTCCAGCTCGTGTGTTTGTTGTTTTAACATCCAGAATGTCTTCAATTTGCTCAAGTTTCTTTGGTGGGACTAATGGTGGTGGCAAAGGTAAAATTGGCTTGTCTGGTGCAATTGGAGTTATGAATAGAGTAGGTTCATCTACAGGGTTAGTAGGGTTAGGTCCTGCAAAAGAATTATCTCCACAAAAGGCGTTAGATCTTCAACATTAAATACATTGCTTATATCAAAATCATCAGGAATATCTAACATGTAAGCATTAGAACTTATTTTCTTGAGAGCTTTGAATGGTCCCATCTTTTTGGCATGAAGCTTTCTTACCTTCCCGAAGGAATCCGTTCGGGGCGAATTCGAACCATAACCATATCGCCTTCTGAAAATTCCTGCAACCTGCGATGTACATCAGCAATAGATTTATAATGCTCATTGCTTAAATTAATTTGCATTCTTATCTGAGAGTGTAAATCATGTATGTGCTTTGCAAATGCATCAGCATGCTCACTCACTCTAGACTCAGGTGGCAATAGAATGAGATCTACAAGCTTCCTAGGATTATATCCTGTAACAACCTTGAATGGGCTAAGTCCTGTGCTCCTATTCACTGAAGTATTGAATGCAAACTCGGCCCTAGGAAGGCATAAATCCCAAGCTATGATGTTCTCACGTACCAAACATCTCAATAAGTCCCCAAGGCTCCTATTTACCACTTCCGTTTGCCCATCAGTTTGTGGGTGATATGCACTAGAAAATTTGGGCTTGCTAACTAGTAATGCCCATAAGATTTTCCAGAAGTAGCTCACAAACTTCACATCCCTTTTTGGGAAGACCATGAAGTCTCATTACTTCCCTGAAAAATAGTGCTAATCCTGTAGGCATCATGTATTTTATTGCATGGAATAAAATGTGACATTTTTAAAAATCTGTCCACGACAACAAACACTGAATCATTTCCCGTGGCAGTCTTGGGAGACCTAACACAAACTCCATACTGATATCCTGACATGGAATGTGTGGCATAGGCAAAGGGGTATACAATCCTAAGTTTTGTTTCCTACCCTTCGCTGCCTGACAAGTACGACATTGTGAAACAATCTTAGCAACATCTCTCTTCAGACTAGGCCAGTAGAACCTATCCTCAATCGTAGCTATGGTCTTATCTCTACCGAAGTGACCAGCAACACCTCCAGCATGTAATTGCCAAATTAGCTAATCACGTAGAGATGTGGATGGGATACACAGTCTAGCCCCTCTAAAAAGAAATCCATCATGAATCACAGAGTCTGGGTGAGATCTAGGAACTTCCTGCAGCAAATCAAAAAAGATATCACAAAAGTCTTTACACTGAGAGTACTGTTGCTTGATGCTATTGAAGCCAACAACTTTCACCTGAAGAGTTTGTATGATGGCTACAACTCGGCTCAAAGCATCAGCAGCCTTGTTCTCAACACCAGCTCGGTGTTTGAGTACAAAGGTGTACTGCTATATGTACTCAACCCATTTCATATGTCTATGCCCTAGCTTCTTCTGAGTATGTAAATAGTAAATACCTAAGGGCCTGGTGGTCTGAGTACAAGACAAACTCCTGAGGAAGGAGGTAGTGTCTCTAGTGTCGTAGTGACTGTATTACAACATAAAATTCCCTGTCATAGGTAGATTATTGCTGTTTTGCCTCATTCAACTTCTCACTAAAGAAGGCTATGGGTGGTCCCTCCTGTCTAAGTACTCCTCCAATGAGCGTCACATGCAACCTCAAATAATTTCTGGAAATCTGGGAGGTGTAGCAATGGTGCCTTAGTCATCAAATCTTTTATATCAAAAAAGGCTTTGGTTGTAGATTTCGACCATGTAAATTTTCCTTTCTTGAGGCAGTTTGTAATGGGGGGTATGATGGTGCTAAATTTCCTGATGAACCTCCTGTAGAATGTGGCTAACCCATGAAAACTTCTCGCATCATGTATGTTCTGAGAAATAGGCCAATCTCTAATGGCTTTGAGCTTATCAAGGTCAACAGAAACGCCATGCTTTACACAACAAAACCAAGGAAGATGACATGTGTAGTCATGAAAGTACACTTCTGCTCCCTCAAAACCTCAAACACTCTCCTCAAATGGACAAGGTGCTCCTTCTTAGTCTGGCTATAGATCAATATATCATCAAAGTAGACTACAAGTAAGTGTCCAATAAAAGGCCTTAATACTTTCGTCATAAATTTCATGAAAGTGCCCGGTGCGTTAGATAGCCCAAATGGCATGACTAACCACTCATATAACCCATCCTTTGTCTTGAAGGTAGTTTTCCACTCATCCCCCGATTTGATCCTAATATGATGCTATCCACTTTTGAGGTATATCTTTGAAAAAATCTTGGATCCTACCATCTGATCAAACATATAATCTAGTCTAGGTATGGGAAACTTATACTTGATGGTGATCTTGTTGATTGCTCTACTATCGATGCACATCCTTCAAGTGCCATCATTCTTGGGAGTGAGGAGAGCAGGGCAGGCACATGGACTCATGCTCTCCTGAATAAAGCCCTTTTCTCTTAGTTCATTCACCTGTTTCATCAACCCCTCATGTTCTCTCGGGTTCATTTGATAATGTGGTAAATTAGACGGAGATGAACTAGGAACAAGGTCAATGACATGTTGAATGTCTCTCATGGGAGGTAACTCACTAGGTGTCTCAGAGATGACATCCTCAAACTCGGAAAGTATGGGTGATACTTCTAGCGGTGTTTCATGCTCAGGAAGGGGCGCCTCAATCTCCCTAGTAACAACCACACACACTACATGTGTATCTCGACTCTCCTGCTCAAATTGCTTTTTACTCATGATATTTAATGATTTTCCACTAGTTTTTGTCTTTTCCTTCTTCTTTTTCTCACCTTTCGGCTCTAGTGGACTCAAAACAATTCTCTTGCCATTACACCTAAAGGAATACGTGTTGGCACGCCCATTATGTGAGACATGCAAATCATACAACCAAGGTCGTCCTAACAAAATATGGGCAACGTCCATGGGAAAGACATCACACCAAATCTCGTCCTCATAATGGCCAATCTTAATGGGGACTAGACATCTATGGCTCACGGGCATGGTGGTGGCATCAACCCAAGCTACCTTATATGGTTGTGGGTGTGGCTCAATATTCAATCCCAACTTCTCAGCTGCGGATTTAGACACAACATTCATACAACTACCGCCATCTATGTTCATCTTGCAACTTTTACTCCCACACTTGATGTAAGTATGGAAAATAGAAGTGCGATGCGATCCTTGGGAATGATCATATTGTGTCTCATGACACTCAATTGGACACTCTCATTTGGCTCGCTTGACAACTCATCCTCACTAGGTACAACTTTAGGAACATGTACTTTATCCTCCTTAGGCTTGTCCTCACCATCTTCCTTATCAAGTGCCAAGTTCCTGGTGGGACATTTTTTGGTAAAATGTCCTTGGCACCTAAAACACACTGCATTGCCAAAACTCTAGCGAGAGGGTCCAGTCATGGGTGCTTTTCCCTTGTCCATAGGTTGTTGGACTGTGGGATTGCTCCCTCGGGAGGTTTCTTGGCCTGATTTCGCTGGTCGGAACTTGTCATAACTTTGTACCATTCGAGAGTATGACTCATTTGAAGAGGCACCAAACCGTTTTTCCATGGGCCCTTTATTCATTTGCTCAAAGTCATGAGCTAAATTATAGGCCTATTCAAGGGACTCAATGTGATGGGGAAACAGTTCTTTCCTCATTTCAGGCTTTAATCCTATGCGTAATCAAGAGATTTGCTGACTAACAATCTCATAGACATCATATCTTATGGACAACTCATCGAATTGATTCATGTATTCTGACACGGTCATGCTACCCTGACGCAAACTGTAGAGCTGATCCATAAGGCGCTCTCCATAGCTAACAGGTACATACTTCTCCCTCAACCTATCCTTCATTAGGTCCAAATGCTCAATGGACCTATGATCTAATCTCACCTCTTGCCTCTCAACATTCAACCAACGGAGCTTGGCTTGCCCCCGTCCACCTCATTTTTGCAAACTTAACCCAATGAGGGCCAGTCATCCTATACTAGTCAAAATAGGAATCCATCTCAGTCAACCAATCTTGGAAGACTTTAGGGTCCATCTATCCATCATAGGTGGGGGCCTCTATCTTCACTTGCCTCAACACATCCTCATAAGGATAACAATGGTCCCTACTATAAGGTCTCTTACCTTGAAAGTCATCAATGTCATAGTCCTCATCACCCCAATGTTGGTCATAGGGCTCATGACGTGGGGGTCTCCTAACAAAGTCATCCTGGCAATTGACTCGTCTTTGTGGAGAAAGAGGTCTTTCTCTGGGAGGCATAGGTGGCTCTCTAGGTTGTTCATCATCATTGCCTCGCTCAGTGTGCGGCTCTAAATTGTCTTGGGGTGGGTTATGAACTAGTTGGACTTCCAACCTATCTAGTCTTTGGCGGGTCTCAACTAGCTCTTGATTCAAGTCACGGACTTGATCTTGAAGCTCATCTATTGAGGCATCTCTCTCAACATCAGTCCTACAACCATGGTAAGGATTCCCGGCTTGAGTAGACATCCTAGGGGTTGGGGAAGGATTCAAACAGCACTAGGGCAGCCCTTTGGAATGGTGTTTGGTCACACAAAGTAGGGTCAAATGTGAACCTAACCTAGGCTCTGATACCAATATGATGTAGGACGGTTCAAAGTAGCCCTAGTCCTATGGTTGACTCTCTCTGTAGCACACACACAATATCACAATCTATGAGAAGAATTGAATTAACCAAGCATGAACATCACAAACATATTCTAATGATCACAAGTTGTTGAGATTTTGAAAAAATATATGATTTGGTTCAAAGCCCCTAGTTGACCATTTCATTCAAGTAATCAAGTTCACTTTAAAAGATATTATATTAGAGATCTTAGCTCACAAGTCCTAGCGTACAAATCAAATATTCCTAAGCATGGAACTAGCAAGCATGTTCATGTTGAAAATCTAGGAAGATTCAAGGAGAATGAACAAGGTTTTTCAATCATGGCTTTAGGTAGAGTTTGAAGGCTTACAAGGTACTTTTAGGGGCTGTTTTAGATGGCCACAAACAAGGAATTGAAATGAGCTTACCAAAAGGGTTCGAAATGTCAAACACCAAGACACGCGAGTACTCGATCGCACCACGAACAAGCTTGTTGATCCTTAAGAATCTTGAGACAAGAATGCAGCTTGAGGTGGTTGTGGCTGTGAGCTGTGAAAGAGGTGTGGGTGTGTAGTGTTGACGATGACATTGATGTTTTCGTGGTCTCTCACCACCCAACCTCTGAGGAGACAGAACGTAGCCTCACACTACTCACTCACAAGAAGAGGAACAAAATTCACAAATTCAAGCAAAAGCTTCTTTTTTTAATTGATAATGCAAGATGCCTTTTACAATACAAGTGATGGCATATTTATAGCCTTACATGCACATGATTTGCACATGGCTTCTTTAAAGATTAGAGAAAACACAAAAATAAAATAAAACATTTAAAACATAGGTAATGAGGTTTCTAGGAAATAGTTTGTCATAGGAAATAGGTGCCTAGGAACTAGAATAATTATGATAGTGGAGTCTAGGAACTTAAAATGAAATAAATGCTTCTTGAAACCCAAGACTCTTTGACTTGCAAGCAGTCATCCTCTTTCCAAGCTAGCTTCTAAGAGAAGCTTCAATTGCTGCAAAAAAAGTTCACATCAATGGTGGACTACGGGTGGTCGTCCATGTGTCACAATATCCACGAAAGATACTCGAGGTGCATGTTGATCCCCATCACACACTCAACAATAGGAATTAGATGTCTTCAAAAGCAGTTGCATTTCCTGTAGTGTCTTCAAGTTGAGTAACTTTGACATAGTCACTAATCTCAAATTCTTTGTCTTGGTTGGTTGATTGAGCAGGCTTCAAAATGATTCTCTTCCCATCATAGTGGAAGACATGTGTTCTCATGTTGAGTTGAGTCACACCCAATCATCCTATCAAGGAGTACATGGCCAATATTCATGTGTATGATATAACACCAAACATTATCAAAACAATCATCTATTGAACCAAACATCTTTCATGAACATGTAAGATAGCGTTATCAACCCAAGACATCTCATACAGCTCTGGATGTTCTCAGAGTATGACAAAAGTCATTCATTTTTCTAATAATATCTCACCTTATTGCTGGATTTATTCATATATACTGCAACTATATATTACCAAAAAGCCTTTAACACAATTTTCCCACAAGCTTTGCTCCCAATTTCTCACAAACTATCTTCAAGTCACCTTTGCTGTTGATTGTTGTGCTGAAATGAAACAAATTCACAAAGAAAAATCACAAACACAGCAATGCAACTGATCTTTTATTGCTGGCAGTGACAAATCCATGCTCTAAAATGCTGATGGTATGATAGTTCTTCAATTTCTAGTGTCCAGTCAAATTATCGCACTTTGCTTGCATTATGTTGTGTGCATAATGCAGGGGCAGCATCAAGGATCTGCAGCCATGGGAGAAGTTAGAAGAGATAGAAGAGAGGAAGTAAGGGAAAAGGAGGAGAGAGGAGATACAAGGGGGGAATTCACATTCAATTCCAATTCAAATTCATCAACAACTTTCTACAACATGGCTTTTTCACACTATTTATAAGAAAACCTCTACCCATGAAATTACACATATATCCCTAAAACAACATGAATTACAAGTAAACCCCTACATTACACAAATATTACAAACAACCCCCATATACACATAATCCTAGACTAATTGATACTAAACGCATAATAAAGTGCTAACTAAACCCAACAATTTTCGATCCAATTCTCAAGTATTCTCCAAAAAGGATCTTCCCAAGGTTCTTCTTGTCCTACACCACCTCACCCTTAGGAAAGATTTGGCCTCAAATTTTGAAATGTTGGAGGATCAGAATTATGAAGCAAACTTGGTCTCTTTGAAATCCAGCACTTGAAGGAGACAAGAAACCACATTCCATTGGCAGCACCATAGGCTTGATTTGAGATTAGTATCAATAAACTCATCAGGGACTACAAACTCTACAATAAGAATGTTTGAAAGACTTTGGATGTCTTCAAACACATTCATTGCCTTGCTTGTAGTGTCTTCAAGTTGAGTAACTTTTGACATGATCAATAATCTCAGATTCTTTGTCCTGGTTGGTTGGTAGAGCAGGCTTCAAAATGATTTTCTTTCCATTATAGTGAAAGACATATGTTCTCATGTCCTTGAGTCACACCCAAATCATCAAACCAAGTAGTACATGGCCACTGTTCATGGGTATGATGTCACACCAAACATTATAAAAATGACTACCCATTTGGGTAGGAACTAAACATATTTCACAAACATTTATGGTAGTATTATCACTCCAAGATATCTCA
Organism: Malania oleifera; assembly: GCF_029873635.1. NCBI lineage: Eukaryota > Viridiplantae > Streptophyta > Magnoliopsida > Santalales > Ximeniaceae > Malania > Malania oleifera. Next base: position 29,015,406 of record NC_080426.1, on the reverse strand, counting down.
TAAGGCTTTGGGTGAGGTTCTGGATGAAGTTGCATACGAGTGACTCCATTTCTAGAAACCACATTGATAAGGCATCTTTTTTCAATGATGAATTTGCATACATTTCCTCCACACTTGAGAAATGCATGGAAAAGCTTGAAATTGTGCCCAAGGTATGATAAGTAGCATTCCTTTGTCCAATAGCTTGTTACCAAATTGCTGGATTTATACTTATATACACTGCAACTATGTATCACCAAAATTTCTTAACACACTTGCCCTCAATACTCAATATAGTCATGCAAAACCATACAATTGACTCCCAATTTTCAAGAGCTATCTTCAATTCACCTCAGATCTTGAGTGTCATGCTGAAATGAAACAATTTCACCTATAAAATTCACAAAATGCAGCAATAGAACCTGGTTTTTAGTGCTGGCAGGGAGAATTTCTCACTTCTCCCAGCAAATTATCACACTTACCTGCAAAATATCAAGTCTGGAACCATAATAGCAGGCTGCAAATCAAACCACAGGAGAAAACACCAATTTCTCATGGCTGGAATCAATTTCTCGTGATTCTAGAAGTAGGAGAAGACTCCGACAGATCCACTTGCAGCTTGCCAGCATGTGGGAAGCATGAGTCGCTGGCAGTGAGACTCCAGCGATCAAAGTTGGGTCGAGGGGAGATGAGGGGATGAGGAGTTTAATGGTGTTGGTGGTGTGATGCGTTTTCAAAGAGACGATGGCTGGAGATGTTTGGCCAGCACGTGTGGGTTCCTCCCGTGGTTGGACGGCTATCAAAAATTGAGGGAAAGCATTTCGGATTGTTCTGTTTTCAATAGGATGGGTAGTGTTGCTTGAAGGGGGTGTTTGGAAAATGGGAACACACTGGAATTTTGTAATTGTTCAGAAACTGCTTTTCAGTGGTTTTTTTTTTTAAAAGAAAAAAAAAAACCAGAAATATCAGCAGAGAGAATGGTTAAAGGGGATGAATGTGGGAATGTGAGTTAGATTCGTGGATGGTTTCAGAATGGAAGATTTTGAGGGAGGGGAGGAAACAAAGAGAAGGGAAAGGGAGGAAGAAGAAGAAGCAGCGAGAGACTGAAGAGAAGAGAGGAGGAAGAAGAAGAGAAGAGAAGAGGGGAATAAATTACAGAATAACAGGAGGAAGAGAGAAATAATCCAGCAAGGCAGAATAACGGAGAGGTTGCTGTACAGAGCAGAGGACACACAAGGAGAAAAGAAAGTGAAGAGAAACAGAGAAGAAGAAGAGGGCAGAAGGCTTCTAGGTGGCAGAGGATGAGGGACAGAACAGGAGATCAGAACAGAGGAACAAAGAAGAAGAGAAGAGGAAGAGAAGAAATCAGAAATAGACAGAGAATTGAAAAGTTAGGAGTGAAAATTATAAGAGAAGAAGAAGAAGAGGGGGACAAGAACAGAGCAGAAGAGAAGGGGAATATGGAGGATTGGGGGATTAAAATGGAAGAATGGAGATCGAAAGTTGGGCTCCAAATGTTGCAGGGACGCATCAAAGATCTGTAGCCATGGGAGAATTTAGATGAGATAGAAGGAAGGAAGGAAGGGGAAGGGAGGAGGGAGGAGATGCAAGGGGGGAACTCACTTTCAATTCCAATTCAAATTCATCAACTGTTTACAACATGGCTTTCACACACTATTATAAGAAAGCCTCTCTACATATGAAATTGCACATATATGCTTAAAACAACATGAATTACAAACAAACCCCTATATTCCAAACTGAGCCCCAAATACACAATCATATACTAATAATGATTGTTCCAAATTGCTTTCCTAGTCCATCAATTGCCATCTCTGATTCTTCGCTCTCAAATGAACGGAACCCCTTACACCCACTCTCCCAGGTCACAGATGAGTGACCTTTCAGAGAGAGAAGTATTGGTTGCTAGTCTTGTAGGGAATTATTATAATTTTATTTGTTTTCATATTTTTCTGTTGCTATTTTAGGGTAAATATTTAGGAAAATATTTGAAAAACATTTAGGCTTTTATTCTTGAAAGTACTGGCTGGGGCTTTTACCCAAGTCCCAATATAGGGTCCTATAAATATGTACATGTAATGATGTCTTAAGGCAGAACTGAATATTTAAGAAATTATGTGTGATTTGTGTTCATGCAGACTTCGTGATTTATTTTGAGGTTAGCTGCTTATCCCTACCCTCCCTCCCTCCCTCCCCTCTCTCTCTCTCTCTCTCTCTCTCTCTCTCTCTCTCTCCCTTCATGTCTCCTCCCGCACACTGAATATTACTTGTTGCATTGTTTTACATCCTCACATGTAACATGTATGGAAGTTGGGTTTACTTCCTTCTGGGGCCACATGGTGCTATTATGTTCATTCGCTTCATCTGACTCCCTTTGGGGGAAGAGGGGGGGGGGGGGGGTTGTCGGGCCAAAGGAAGACTTTTTTTCTTATTTGCCCAAATTAAATGCATATTTTTTGCTTGAATTGACCCAATGCAAAGCGTGAGCACTTCTCTAGCTTAATTTATAGGTGAGGTAATGCTTTCTACTCCAGAATCAGTATTGAGTGATCTTGGTCATGCAATGACAGCTTCAAGAACCAAGTATCGACATCCACAATGAGGGCAAGTACCTTATGCTTGCTGTTCAGGAGCTGGTATCAGGAGATCTGTGTGAAGGGAGATTTGTGTTTGGCCGTGACAGCAGGAAACCAAGGGAGTCTCCTGACAGCAACAAATTTACAAGAGATGGAGCAAACCCTAAGAACTTGCTACAAACTTTATTGATGAGGGCAGGTCATTCCCCTCCAAAATACAAAACAAAGCACCTCAAGACAAATGAATTCAGGGCTCTGGTAGAGTTCAAGGGGATGCAGTTTGTGGGGAAGCCCAAGAGAAACAAGCAACTTGCAGAGAGGGATGCTGCTATAGAGGCATTGGCCTGGTTGACTCACACCTCTGATCGCAGTCAGGAGGAGGATAATGACTCCACACCTGATGTCACAGACAACATGCTAAAACTTCTTGGGAAGCGTAGAAGGTCAAAGCGCCGGACTGGATGAGAGGATTTGTTCAGCATAATTCCAGATTTTCAAACAGATGCGCCGTAGAAAAGACCGATGGATAAGCAGCTGCCCATACTGTTGCCATCTCTAGCATCCCCACCTGGTAACGTAACTGTGTGCAGGATTTGAGATACGCCGTGCTGTTATGTTTCCTCATGTACAATTTATATATTAAGAGGGATAAGGGTGAAAAGGAATAACTTTGTTAGACATCTGCAATTAAGGACCATTGCGTTTGGGCATTATACCATGAGTAGGTGATTCAAAATTTCAAGGTCTGTGAAAAGTTAATGAGGTGCATGATCAAGTTTTCGTAGTACAAGAGCTGCCCGTCGCCTTCATGCCTATACATTTTATTATTATTATTATTTTGCAAGGAGTTGTGCATAGGCCAGAATCTGCATTTGAATATGTAAATGCTGAATGATGTAGAACAAGTTTTTTCAGTTCCCATTTCTGATGTACATGTATGACTGGGCAACGGTTTTCTTGATGGGGAGGGCTGCTCATAGTGTCAACAGTGAGCAATCAAAATAGTTTCACATACAACACTTTATGTATGTTTAGTTCATAGAATACAATGAAGATAAAAATGAAATGGCTATTCTTGTTAAACAATGAGCAGTTAAAATAATTTAAAACAAATATTGTGTTTTGTTTTGTATGTCACTTGTTACGCTAAGGTTATGTTTGGTTTGGTTTGTAGAATAGAATAGTATAAAAGTTAATATAAATAGTTTTTTAAAAGTAATAATGCTACAACATGATAAATAATTGTGTAAAATTCAATGCTATGTTTTTTTTATCATAGTTGAATGACTATTTTTTTATGGTACAAAGTGGCTTTTTACAACAATGGTTTGAACCTATTACCTTTTTATATCATATCTAATTCATTCTACTTTGGTTTCATTTCGCAAACTAGGTTTATTTGCTATGATTCTTTAGGTCTTCAAGCTAAATCTATTGTGAATGGATTATATTCGGTTAGTGAAAAGTTTATTCTTAATATGACTCGCAAGGTAAGAGTTTATGTTTGACTGTGAATGCATAGTGGAAAAGGAAATGCATCTTCAAGTTAATCTTGATATGTGAATTCTTTGATTTATGAATTTTAAATATTAATTTCTTGAATGATATAATTTGAATTTGAGTGTACAGATCTTTTTTCTTTTTAAGTACATTTCATATTAACTAAGTCTATGCAATATGGAATTAAGATCATTTATACAGTGAATGAGTCTACCTTACCAACTACCAAGTTAAGCTGATAAGTTGCTCGGGAGCAATTTTGTTCATTCATAATACTAATTATAGCAGCAGATGAACCTTGAACCTTGAAAATCATTGTATGTCGCTCCACTCACTACCACATTTGATTGCTGAATTTGATTTAATAGACATCTTGGTTAGTGCGTAGACAAGTTTTTTTGGTTCTATCTAATAGATAAGATATGCTTTTTGTGAATAATCTACTAATTTGATCACGATAAAAGTAAACATGAGTGTATCTATATCGATTTCACTACAAAATAAAAACAAATCAACTTTCGATGGTGTAAAGAAATTATAAACTGTAACAAAATTGCTACAGCTCAAATTGGCAATTTGACAATATGATTAATTTAGATCAATAGATAGATATTAAATTTGAAGTTTCATTCTATTAAAATTTCATTTAACAAAGTTGATCAAACAAATATATAACTAAAAACACTCCAAATAAGTAGTTATTTTTCAACAAAAAAAAAAAAAATTATCTATTCTTTGCATTATAATCCTCTCAAGTTAGTACATAAATAAATAGTTTATCATAGAAAGAATAGCCTTGAAGTTAAATGAGATCTAAAACTTAGCGTCCATAGACATGCAATAAAATGTTACATATTTAATTTCATATTTCCTATATATTGACCTGTTAAAATCACATTAAGAAGTTTATTATTTTTAAAATATATATTTAAAAATATTTAAGTTATACATGTCATCAAGGTTTAACAATGAAACTACTGCAAAATGCTTTGTTTAGTTGATTTTACGATTTGACCCAAATCAATACTCATCGCTAATTACTCCTCCCTAAATAACAAATTTTCTTCGGGTTCAAAACTTGAGAAAGGTAATCAAGACATTTACACTAATCAAAGAGAATGTATTAAATTAAATGGCGACATAAGAAAATTTCATATGTAGCAACACAATTAAGAGAGTATTGTTCTTAATTAATTATTCTAATGGGTTTTATTAAGAGCTTTACTGGCCATGTCTTGATCCTTGCTCCATTTAGAGTCCCGCTGAAAGTACAATTTTGCACATGTACTGTGATACCCTATCGATGAAAGACTTAAAAGGATTAGATGTTATTACCCATATCAACAAGGTGCACATTTCTTTTCGAGAGCCTTCCCATAAAAACTTCATAGTTAAGCGTGTTTGACTTGGAGCAATCTTGGGATGGGTGACTACTGGGAAGTTTTATCAGGAAGTATGTAAGTGAGGACAAAACACACTGAAAATGACACATGTTGGTTTGTGGGGACAGTCATTAGTCTGATAAGGCCCGTCCCCTGTTGTCTAGTCCAGGTGGAGGAGGAGAGACGCAGTGCTCCCTGACAGACCCAGGTTGGGGCGTTACAAATGCTATCAGAGCAAACACCCAGCCAGAAGTGTGATTAGATTCACATCGCCTGGATTTGGAAATGTGGATTCGCAACGACGACGTTGCGTTCTATAAGTGGAGGAGAATGTGATACCCTATGGATGAAAGACTTAAAATGATTAGATATTACTACCCATATTAACAATGTGTACCTTTCTTTTCGGGAGCCTTCCAATAAGAACTTCATAGTTAAGCATGCTTGGTTTGGAGCAATCTTGTGATGGGTGACCACTTGGGAAGTTTTCTCAGGAAGTGTGTAAGTGAGGACAAAACACACTGAAAATGACACTGGTTTGTGGGGCCAGTCATTAGTCTGATAAGACCCGCCCCCTGTTGTCTAGTATAGGTGGAGGAGGAGAGACGCAGTGCTCCCTGACAAAGCCAGGTTGGGGTATTACATGTACCCTTTCTAGGACAGCATTTTCTCCATCCCTTCCGAGGCTTCCAACACTAGGGACATAAAAGAGAGGAACTAATATGCAAATTAAAGCCGTGTTTGGAAGGTGAAAAAAGTATTAAAAAAAGAAATAAATGTGAAGGAACACACTTTTTCTTTTTTGGTTTGGAATCATGAGAAAGAAAATAGAGCATATAGTTCTATTTGATTCGCAAAATCCCATTCGTAGCAATAAGATCCGATGAGAAGTACAAAATCAACAATTATTAATTATCTACTAAAAATATATATTCATAAAAAAATATGGTTGAATTTTATTATATCGAAATGGGATGTGCCTCACATATCGTATGTAACACCCCAATCCCAAAAGGTTTGAGATATTAACTTTTCACTATTGATTTACAGCGGAAGTAAATAAACTTAATTATTATTAAACCAGAGCACTAATTATCCATATTACAATCATTTATTTCAAAAGAAGAAAAATTACACAAGCATAAATATCTGACATCATACTAATATTTCTAAACAAATCTTTATTTTTCTATCCCCACCCGCATGTTTGCTAAGCCTAATTTCCAACATGCTCTTCAGAGTTATCTGAAATAAAAATATGATTGGAGTGAGACGACGCTCAATAAGTAAATAAGATTATTATTAGTGTGTGGCCAAAATAAGTTTTTTAAAAATTTCGTAAAACAATATTTAATATTATAACTTCAAAATTTCTTTTAGAATAAATATAAATTTAAAAATTTTTGCATAAAACTTTTATCATCAATTACAACAGTAAAATTTTATAATTATATACTATAACTGTTAAATTAAACTTTTAACTTTAAAACTGTAAAAATATTTAATGATAAACATACATATATTTTTCCTTATACGTTTTCCTTAGATCGTCATTTAAGCACCAAAATGATCATTTTCACGTAAACTTACACTTTTTCTTCAAATCATCAGTAACTTTGTACACGTAATTAAATATGTATAAACATATATTATAAAAACCACCCTTAAGCCTATTTGCCGTAAGTCATGTTTACCCCTATGATTGGGTTGTGCGGTCCGAAGACTGGACTTAATTGGCTGGCCGACCAAACCAAATCAACGTATGTAAACTGTAAGTGAGATTTTCCTTATTAAGTCCCGGTCTGGAACTAGGTGTGCACTCAGGAGAAATCCACTAACATAAATAACCACTCTGTAAATAGTGTGGGTGCACTCTGATCAGTTTAAATTTTAAGCAGCGGTATCGAGCATCTGTAACTTTGAACTTTCATTACCATAAGGGATTTTAAAATCATCTTATTATAATTTATGGAATTTAAAATAATATCGTGAAAATCTCATATTTACTCATATTTTCATAAAAAATGCAACGTAAAAATAAACTCATGCCATACAATTTTTGTGTTAAAAATATATATAATTTTATTTTTGAATAGAAAGAAATGCTGAAAATTTACCCGAGGGGATTAGAACATTTCTTAACCCAAAAATAGATGCAAGTATATTAAAGATAGAACTGGTATAATTAAATATGCGTAAAAATAAACTCATGGAAATTTTGTGGAACTAATTAACATAATTGAAATTTACTTATAAAATAAACTCGGGTATGAATTTTAAATAACAAAAACTAACATAATCAAAATTTACTTACCTTCTTCCTTACGAACACTGTAACTATCTCTAAGAAATGAGATCGGAAAGAGTGGGTGATTGAGAACTTATTCAAAAATTCTCTCCCCACTACAAATTTTTTCACTCACTAATCCTTTTCTTCCTTGGAAAATTGTTGTGAAAAATGAGGGTTGAGAGGTTCCTATTTATAGGAAGATTTTGGAGAAGAAATGAAATTTATAAAAGTGTGGGAGATGGGTGAAATTATATTTTTTTTAAAATTAAAGAATGGGTAAGGTATGGGTTGAGTATGTGATGGGAATGGAGGCCATGTGGGAGTGCTTGCCACCATTTCCATTAAATAAATTTTTAATTAATTACTTACCTAATTAATTAATCAATTAGTTAATTAATTATTTTATTCTTTTATTATTTTTCTTAATCATTATTATCATTGTTATTACTTTTAAACTATTTTTAGTATTTATTTATTTTATTATTTATTTTTTAAAAAAAGAATTAAATTTAAAATTTGAAAACTCATGTGGGCCCCACATGGTCTTGTGGGCCCCACACAACTTCGAGATGCAAATGGATCTTGCGTAACTCCGATAATCTTCATACGATTTTATAAGCCCTACACAGTTTCAAGACTTGTGTAAACCTCCACACGGCTTCGGGACTCATGTGGGCCCCACACAGTCTTGTGGGCCCCGCATAGGATACTAAAATTATTATTATTTTATCATATATTTCTACAATTTATGTCAGTCAAAACATTATTTTATGTACTTATTTACGTGTACAAACAGTGTCTATCCTGTTTATCTTATGAAATTTTATTTTGACTAGGCCAACCTCCAGGGAGCGACTGAGCCGCAATGGTCTCTGAGCACTCGCTAAGACAAGGTCTTTCTTAGACATCAAACATGGAATCAAGGATCCAATAAAAAAACACTTCTGTATTGATATTAACTTAATGATCATTTTTATTATTTTATTATTATTGTGCTTTAATCGTATATATATTTGTGGGTCATCACATCGTAGGTCGATTGCTGTCGTTTTATTGCTGTGACAAATAATTTATTGCATTAAACAAATAGCCATTTTGACATAATATAAATAAATAGATAAAACATGTCCTCATTTAGAAAATAAAAATTATTTTACAAAAAAAAAAAAAAAAGTAAGAACCCATTTAGAATGGTTGTGGAAAATTTTTTTCATTATTTTTTATTTTCAAATTTTCAAATAATTATAAAAGAACTAGATAATTTCTAGTTGTGCATGGTTTATATAAAAAATAAAAAGTAATAAAAATTTTGTCACTTTGTGTGTGAAAATAATTTTATCTTTTATTCTTAATAATTTAAATAATTACAAAAACCACATTATTTTTAAAATTTATATAGGGAAGTTGAAAAATATTTTTTTTACATTGTATTTTATGTTTTTTATTACTTACCTTGCATCTAAGAGCACGAAATTTAGATATTAAATTTAAATTTATATGGATTAACAAAATATAGTATACAATTATGTTGAATTCTTTCGAAACCCAAATAAATCTAAATCCAAAACCTAAAATTTACATTCCCATACATTGCCTTATTAATTTAAAAAAAAAAATAAATCTAAAAATGAAAATAAAAATTAATTTGTACAATGAAAAGGACCTTTTATTTTTCTATCCTTTTAATATGAATCATTGAATACAAAAAAATAAATAGAAATCTTTATAATTATTGGGAAACTAAAAATAAAAAAAAATAAAAATTTCTTTTCACACTGAAGCAACTCTTAAAAAAGATTTTATAAAAAAAATATTTCTTTAAAAATTCAATTTTCTAGTAATTTATGATATTTATCAATGCAAGTAGTTAATTAAATATAATCATATAACTGTGATATGATTATGGATTTATATATCCGTATATATATAATTTTAAAATAAAATAAAATGTTATTTATTAATATAATTAAGTCTAAATATTTAATTAAATTTAATAGTAAAATAATATAGAAACAATATTATTATTATGTATTGAACTTTCAAGTTATTTAAATAAGACTTAACTGTGAATTGCTCGGTGCTCTTTTGCTCGAAAAGATGGTGCATGTGACTCATATATCTATTTTAATATTTTCTTATACTCCAATGTGGGTCCATAATAGTTACAAGTTTGTCGCCTATAACATTACTCGATATTTTTAAATGGTCATAGTTTGACTCATATACTATGAAAAGTCAATATCATTATTAAGTGTGCTGGATCATTTTAAATGATATTTTTAACATAAATAAAATATTATTTGTTAATATACTTAAATTTAAAATATTAAACTAATTATATTAATGATAAATATCTTATAAGTATTTGTAGTTTTATTAAATAGTAATATAATAAAGCAATATCATAACATTATAATTTATTATATAATAGTGTTATATTGTTTTGTATATTATATTGTACTAAATAATATAAAATTAAAATATATTATTATACTTTTATATTTAATGATATAAATATAAAAAACTAGCTGGAGCACCATGTTCTATTTGCGTTTTGGAACTGCGGACGACTGTTTGGCGTTCGCGACTTCAGCAGGCTGACAAGAAACTCATTAGCTTTTAAGATTTCAGTATTTTGAAAGTGCAAACCACCCCACTCTTATAATTTTTTTTTTTATCAACCTCATTTCTATTTTTAGTTTTTTTCATAACCCCAATTTTGTGAAAAACTCATCATTCCTAAACTTTCCTTTAATTTAGTAGAGTGAAACTATTGATTCATTGAAAGTAATTTTAGTTTAAAGATCAAATAATTAGTAATATTATATGATATAGTCCCACCAAAATAACTAATAGATTAGTGATAATATATTCCATTGATTCATATTAACTTATTTCTCGCTCTTATTTTCACATATTGTCGTTCCTAAATTGAAACTCTCGAACCCTAGTCCACTTATTGGTACAATGAGTACCCCTCTTTCCCATGCTAACCTAAGCAACTGAAATCCTCATAACCTATATGTAGCATGGTTGAAGGTTAATGATCCTTCATTTAATGGAAGTGTCAAAAATACAATCCTTTGTGCTTTCTCTTCAATGTCCATGCCTATTCACTTTTAAAAGAAAAAAAAAAAATTCATAAACTTTTCCTCCAAATCATAAATAAGTACTCCACCCTACCAACAAAGATAGGTGAGAAAATATCTCGTTGCATAGAACTCTTGAGGCAATGTGGTGATTGCATAATTATATGTGCATTGGAAAGTATTGTTCACCACACCAACAATCACCCGGGTTTGATACCAATTATTATTCTCAACAATTAGCCCTCAGAAACCAATTATCGGTGCTGAGTATGCGTAGAAGAAGACCTCACATGAACAATCAATGAAACAAGAAAACAAGCACTCGATGATGAACTATACGAACCTAACAATCACTCAACAATAAGGATTAATGAAAACAATAACCAAAAGATATAAGAATTTACGTGATTCGGTAAATTGCCTACATCCATGGGAGTAGCGGTTGTTTTCACTATCAATGAAGCTTACACCAGGCTTAATCCATCTAGGGTTATATAATGATGATTATATATCAATCTAATGCTTACAGAAGACCTATAATTTATAAAAAACACTTTTGTAGCGATCCCCCGAAAGAAATTTCTCTAAAAACTCTCAATCTACTGATCTTTGATTCGAAATTCCATGACGTTCGTGAGCGAAACCATCGATAGTTTAGGTCAAACCGTTGATGATTTGAAGCTGAGTAGATTGCCCTTGCAGCACTGCCTGAAACCATCAATGGTTACACCCCAAACCGTCAATGGTTTGCCCTCAATGCTGCACCCTACATCTCTCTCCTTGTCCCTCACTTCACGATGCTTTCTCCTAGTACATGTGTTCCACTCAGAATATAAGTCACATCCCCAACAATCTCCACCTTGGCGAATATTCACCACTTAGTAGAAATTCGAAAGCATAATCCTGCTGCTCCACCTGGGCCAATAGATTGGGACCCGCCTCCCGTCTAACACTTGGAGACGTAAACCAAGTCCAAGATACGCTTGAACTTGACCGCGGTAATAAGAACTCCACCTAACTAAACACTCAAATCCTTGAATGATCATCTAAACCACAAAGCTACCTTGGCAGCCTCTACCTCTGCCAAGAACTTCGATCTAATTGTAACTAGCACACCCTGAGACTGTACGCTAGACTTCCAACTATTAGGCCTTCCCACAACATACCCCATTACAAGCCTCCTATCTTCGAAGTCCCTTGTGTAGCCTCCATCTATGAACCTCACAACTGACGGATCCCTCCATTACATGCTGAAGTACCCAACTGTACTAGTGTAGGAAACCTTTGACATGCCCTGAACATCATAGTCGGTCCTTGAGTACTGAGCGGTAGATTGTTTAGTTAGATTCACCAAAGGTGTACCAGTGACCGGTTCAACATTAACCATGTTAAACCTTTCCAACACATGATCCACAAAACCACCCTGAGTTAGCCATAATCTCCATGTAGTTTTGTCCACAAAACCACCCTATGATAACACCAATCTCCCTATAGCTATGACCACAAAGTCACCTCGAGATAATTCTAATATCCTTGTAAATTTATCCTTACGAATCTCCAACCCAAGAATACTCTTGGCAGCACCCAAAACCTGCATGTCAACTTTCTTTCTCAACAGAGTCCCTAGCTGGTTTACCTAAATCGGAACCTTCCCAACAATCAACATGTCACTCACATAAAATAATAGAATTATTGCCCACTTGCATCCTATCTCCCTCTCCCCCTCTAGGAGCTCCACCAATCCCCATGTCTGATTCTAGCTTATACAATAACTCCATCTCCTCCACTATGGCACCTGTCCACCTACCCTTTTCCTAGACGTGCACTGCCTCTTGAAAGTTAGTAGGATCCTTCTTAGTTGTAATGGTTGCATAAGACATCATATCATACCTGCGCGGTAGCTTGATGGTGCACCTGAGCCCATTGTGATCCTGCTGGTCTCCCGAGCTTGAACTCATTGCATTATGACCAATGTCATCTCTACCCTGAGTCTCAAAGTCCACCTGCATCACAATCTCATTTCTGTTCCACTTTTTCCTGTGATAATGCAAGTCTCCTGAGCAAGAACTCCCTGCACTTGTGCCCTGAGTCTCCAACTCCACCTGCAAAACAGGCTCATTGATGTTACTAGAACTTTCTGGCACCCGTTTCTCTTCATCTACTTGAATATGTTGTCACATGGCTTTAATACCTAAAACCATGTCTCGACCAATCATCACTTTATTTGCCATTGGATCACCCATCTTTCTTATATACCAGAAAGATGCACTGTCCGTACATCACACCAAGCCTAGATCCCACTCCACTAGAAACGTGCATGGCTGGACCCTCTCTCAAACCAGAGAAGTCTACCGCATAACCTATCCAATCCTCTCCTATAACTCTCCCATCTAATGAGACCTTTGGTGATCGATTAACTGAGAAACACGTCATACTCGCTGACTTTACCAAGAACTTCCTTACAAGCCCTGCACACACCAAGCCCTACTCATAAAACTCCTTGAACACCAGCATACTCAACGACAATATCTTACCTAAGGAACTCTCTCTCAGTGTGGTACTCCACCTCAACCACAAGTTATATTTGGCAAACATCTCTAACTTGTGTCGCATGAGATACCCTTAGACCTTTCATGATAACCTCATGAAATACCCATGTCCAACATGTGATACTTCCCTTACCGGTCTCCAAACATTTATAAAAAAAAAAATTT